>NC_084798.1:189315003-189663337 GCF_963169125.1 Humulus lupulus | reverse complement strand
CACAACCTTGATTCCCGGTTTGCCAAGCAAATTTCCACTCAAAAGATTTCCACTCATTTCTGGTACATACAAAACATTAGTAAGTAGAACCTTCTTGGCGGATGTGAAGAGTAAGTCTATAGTCTCATTTCCTTCAACCTTGGACCTTTTCTCATTGCCCATTTGAATCCGATGCCCTTCCTTTGAAGCTTTAAAGGTCTTGAATATAGATCTATCATATGTAACATGAATGGTAGCACAAGTATCACACCACCACCCACTCACCTTTCCATGTATGACATTGATTTTGTTTAGTGTTGCTACTAGCTCTTCTTTGGTTGAGTTGACTCTTGTTTCAATGTTATGGTTCCTCTTGAACCTACAATCTCTAGCAAAGTGGTCATTCTTGCCACACACAAAGCAAGGTCCCTTGGAGCTTTTGAATTGTCCTTCATTCTTCTTAGGCCCTAAGAGTTTTTGACCCTTGCCTTTATTCTTACCAATTCCTTTGCCCTTATTAGGAGGATTAGCCACCACATTTCCCTTTGAAGTCTCTCCATTAGACTCCTCCTTGTTCTTATCTCTAGAATGAGATTCATCCTCAATCCTCAAAGTGTTTGAGGATTTCCTCCAAGGAAATCTCCTCATTCATATGGGGGATTCTCTTTCTATAGCCCCTCCAAGATGGAAGCAACTTGACTATTATGGCTCCAACAAGGAGTTGCTCTGGCAATACAATATTGAGGGTAGATAGCTTATTCACAATTATTTGCAACTCATATATTTGGGGAATAAGGGGTTTCATGTCATAAAATTTAAATTCCATGCTTTGAGTAATAATGAATTTCTTTGTACCTTCTTCTTCTGCTTTGTACTTTTTCTATAAAACTTCCCAAATCTCCTTGGTGTTGGTGTAGAGATCATACAACGGGTCTGAAAGTGTGTTGAGAATGTGACCCCTACAAATCAATTAATCTTCTTCACGCTTCTTCCTTTCTTTGATGACTTATTGGGTCTTATCTTCCTTGGCGGGTTCTATAGCCTTTAGATCTTTATCCAAGACATATAATACCTTGAGAGTGGTTAGCAAGAACCTAATCTTATCTTACCAATGAACAAAGTTAGTACCATCAAATCTATCTAATCTCACAAAGTCCTGTGTCGTGTATTTCAAAGCTGAAAAATGAAGTAGATTCTTCTATGATGATGTATCTCAAATATTATAGAATTCGAATGTTGGGGAAGAGTGAGATTACACCACCAAAATATTATGAATCTACACTAAATTATCCTTGACAAAGATCAATAAAAGATAGAGTTAGATGATGAAAATCCTAGTTGTAGACCAAAACTTCTTGAGTCTTCTTGAGCTTCAAACCCTTGCTTTAGAACACCACTTTGAAACTTCTTCTTCCTATGCAAAAACACAGCCAAGGCTTATACACGAGATGTATCATTGTCCTAATTCTCTATTTCCTAGCCCTACATGGATGCTTGAGGCTTTTCTAAGTACACATTGGAATTAGGGTTGAACAAGCCTTTAAACTCACAGAATCAAGTACTTTCTTTATGAGTTTCTTGGAGAAAACTCGAGATCTTGAAAGCTAGAGATAAAAGAGGTTAGAGAGTGATCAAGTCTTTCAAAACTCTAATAGAGCCCTTTTCTAGTGTATGCACCGTCATTAAGTCTAACCAATAGGATTAGAGCTTTTGAACATATCATTTTTGTATCGATATGGATACGCCAGGCGATGCGTCGCATACTAGCAGGTAATGCATTGCCTACTGGGGTTTTCAAGCCCCTTCGCATTTGGGCGATGTAACACCTCCAAAGAGGCGATGCAACACAACCCTCTCTGCCCAAAGCCCCCAAAAACAGACCTAAAAACCCTCCAAATGCTCTTAAACTTTTTTGGCATCCTTAGATAGCTCTATGTATCATTTTGGATCCAAAAATACAATTTTTTAATGCCTACAACATAATGTCAAATTCCACATTTTCACTATGTGAAATTCATTAAGTGTTTTATACCTAGTGTATACAACACTTATCTTTTGTATTTAACCAATCATAACAAAAACAAGCCTAGATCTACAACCCTTAGTCTCACCCAAAGCCTTTGTGACTCTTCCATTTGCCCAGAGCTCCATTGTCAACTACAATCTTCGTTTGCCCAGCAGCACCTTCCGTGACTGCAAGCTCTGTTCTCCTAGAGCTATGTTGTCGATTGCAGGGACCTTCCATTCACCAGATCTCATCTTCCCTCTTCAGATCTCATATTGTCTTTCCCTCCCATGGCTGGCAATCGTAACCTAGTAGTTACAGAGAAAAAAATGAAAAGAAAGAAGAAAACCAAGAAGAATGCAAAAAAGAAGTAAAGAAAGGAGAGAAAAAGATGAAGAAGAAGATGAAGCACGATGAAGAAACATATTTTGTTTTGATTATTTTTTTCCGTTTTTAATATTAAAATTTGATTTAAGTTTTAATAATTATTTTAAACTATTTTTTATTACATGAATGTTTTTAAATTATTTTTTAATTAAATATAAATTATTTATTTGCTTGAATTGATTTTTTAAATAATAAATACAATTTAAATTACATGGGCCAATGAAATTGTGTCACGTGTGTACTTGTGTCAGCCATTAAATGTGGGTACTAACGCCTACACCATTTTGTAGACATGATATATTATTACCGAAAAAAAATTGAATATTAAAGTGAAACTATTGAAAATATTTGAGTATTTTTGCTGCCAATATACCTAATATTAAAAAAACAGATAAAAATTAACTCTAATTCTAAAGTTGATAAAAACATAATTTTAAAAATAAGATTTTTTTCCCTTGTACAATAAAAAAAATTCCCACAAATTTTAATTAAGTTTTTGTAAGAGTTTTTAACATAATTGTCCCTTGAATTATATATAATTTAGTAAATTAGTCAGTGAAGTATAAAATGTTTTATAAAATTAAGTCTTTGTATATAATTTTCTAACAAATTTTGTTTATATGAAATACACTATCAAATTGGTATTATAGAAGGACAAAAACGAAATGATGAATTCAAGATCTCCAATTTTCTATTTTGGTAATCCCATGCAATTTTTTTTAGTGTTGTTATTTGATTCTTTAAAGTACCCAACAGTATGATTGGTTAATGATACTTCATAATACTTATTAAATTCAAATGTGTAGGACTCAATATTGAATTGCACCAATAACAATATGTCACCTCCTTGTTGTTTCGAGCACTAGTGCCCCTTAGCATTTCTCATTTTTTGGTCAAAAGTTAGTAAAAAAAATCACTAAGGACTTAATTGCTACTGTTTAATGAATTCAGAACTTTATTTAGTATATATTATAATTCGAGGACTTATTTGCTAAGGGCCTGATTGGTATCTATTTCAGATACAATGTTTTGTTTTGGAATACTTAAAATATGTGGGGCCATTTTAATCTTTGATTGGTTGATTGTATTTTAAAATAAAATTCAAAACTCTATTCTAATTTAGGAAAACTGAAAATGAAAAAATCATGTTTTCTCACTTTTTAAATTTCTTTTCCAAAAGACCTAAAACCGACTATGAGTACTTTGTTATTTTGTTGTTGCTTTTTCAAAAAATAAAAATGATTTACATTAATCTTCCTTGTACTCATTGCATACATATATATATATATATATATATGCATTTGAAAAGTAAAATTAGTCACATCCAACTTAAATTCATATAAGTATATAATATATTATCTGAGACTTTTGTATTCAATAATACGGACATTTGTATTAAATAAAGTTGTTTAAGAATATATATATTTATATGTTTAGTTAATTAAAAAATATGTAACTTTAATTTAAAAAAAAAACTTACAATATAATATTATTATGAATTTAATTAATATATTATTATTAAATTTTAATTTATTAATATTATTAAATTTTACTTAATTAAATCTATTGATAAGTTAATATTTAATATCATACAACCTATGTATATAAAATATATAAAATTAAAATATATTCAAATTCAACTAAATCAATCACATATTCAATTTCGGATATTTTTTTAAATTTAATACCAGATTCAATTTTTTAAAACTCAAAAATAGTTTACCGATATTGAACCAATCACATTTTTAGAAACATATTTTTAAGTCACTAAATTAAGATTTTTATTTCAGAATCTACTTTTCAAAAATACAATTTTCTAATCACAAATACAGTTTTCTAATCGCGAACCAATCAAACTAACTGAGAAGTTGTCGTGCTAAAAACCCATTTACCATTGAAAATTAAATACTCACCGTAAGCCCATTCCCTCCTCGACCCACCTCTCTGACTCTTCACTAAGCAGTACTTCAATTTTCTTGCCAGTCTTCTTCGCGCGCTCTCCCGTTCCTTCGAAGTTTTTGTTCAACTTTTTAAGGTATTCTTTTGTTCTTGTTACTTCACAGTGTTTATGATTTAATTCCTTGACCTTCCATTTTTAGTTTTTGGGTATTAGCTAACTAAGAAATTGAAGCATAAGAAACCCTTTAGAGTGCTGTGTGTGATTTGTGTGAAAACTGAACTCATTACCCAGTTGATTTTGAATTTGCAAACCCTCCGCCGTCGACTCATTCTCCATCGGCGCTTCTACCTTGCTCCGGTGCCGAGCTCCAGCGAACCATAATCCAGTTGCTACCCTATTTGCGCTCTTGCCTCTCACTTCTCAAACTGTTTTGAGATTTGGGTTCCGTGTTTGCCAGAATTGATAATTTGGCATCGCATTTATGTATGTATTACTTGTTTGGTTGTTCTTTTTTATCTAAGATGGCTACACAGAGATCAATATACTGCTATTGAGCTGGTTTGGGAAATGGGGTTTATGAATTTGTTCTGTTTCGCAAGCACTTAACTGTGTTTGTTCTGTTTTGCAATCAGTTAACTGAGTTTGTTCTATTTCTGGGATTTGCTTCCTTTTCACTCCAAAATCTATGTAAGAAACAAAAATTTGTCTCTTATGAGTATAATTGTAAACTTCTCAAATCTATTACTCTGGACTATTAAAGATTGTAACAAAACTCCCTGCTTTGGATTGATACGGAGGTTTTTATGGTAGTTTTAGATTAACCAAAAACTCAAATGTTTGAAGTTTTTGGACGGTCATCGTGGCATATGTTTAATGATATAGTGCTAAGACTTGTATGTAATGTGTTTACTTTGCATTTATCTAATGTGTTCATATATATATATATAGAGGAAGTTTTTTGGGTAGTAATTGTTTTTAATCACTACCTCTGTATCTATATATATATATATATATATATGAATACACATATTTCAATGGAACTAAGATTTGTCTGTTATATATTTGAATGAAACTAATGAGCAACATAGGCGAGGTTCGAAGTTCATATATATTTCCTTTGTTTGTTGGAAGGGTTTTTGTCTTTTCTAATCTACTTTCAAACTAAAATGACTACTTATGGCCGTGGTTCTGCAAGCTAATCATGAGAATTCTTATGTGGTTTGTTATTCTAGCTCATGTTCATTAGAACATCCAAGAAATGTAGTTTTTGAGTTTTACCCGCCCGTTACACCCCTAATCTTGAGCATTTTTTAGCAAATATTTTGAAAAATTTATGGAGACCTAAGTTCTAAATTTACTCAATTGCAGAGTTATTTGAAGTGTTTCTATTTATGCTATTTGAAGTAATTGAAAGAGAAAAGACTGTACTGTTATGCAATGTTTAAAAAAACGGTTTTGAGGCGCGCCTCAGTGTGAGGCAGAAAAAAAATGCACTGAGGCGCTGAGTTGAGGCGGAATTTGACTGAGGCGTGCGCCTCATGGGTAATGGGCTGTTTTATGCCCAAAAAGACCCAAAATAAAAATCTTGTATAAATAGGCCCAAAAAAACTTATTAAAACTTATTTTAAACTTATGATTTGTCAAACAATGATGAATTGGAATATGATTTCTAAATCATCGTCCCATTACTACTAAAGTTTTTTCTAGGATAGTAGAATCTAGGATTCTAGTTCTAGAAACAAAAGTTAACTTTATTTTAGAAATTTAGATAATTTATGAGATTTTTATGTTTGAGTTTTATGATACATTTTATGGTATGTTTGAGTTTTATGATATTTTTTATTCTATGTTTGAGTTTTATAAGACACATTGATCTTACTTTATATCTTTAGATGTTATGAAAATATTTCTTTAATTAAATATTTGAGGCGTACGCCTCAATGCGCCTTGAGGCATACGCCTCGCCTCACAAAAAAAAAACGCCTTGAGGCGTAAAAGCGGTATTTTAAACATTGCTGTTATGTTTGCAATGGGTTTTTTTAATCTATAAATGGAAGATAAAGTTTTTCATCCATTTAGATAACTGAATGCGAAAGCCGCAGGTAACTTCTTTAAAAATTTGAAGACAGTTAGAGAACTGGGTGCATGATATTATAGGTTGAATAACCAGTTTAGCTGTTCTATTATGTTAGGAAATAAGACACTTAGTTTGGCTTGATTTGATATTACCCTGTTGATAATTTAGTGGCTACTTTGGGGGAACTAATTACTTTTGGAAATTTACAGATTTGAAACAAAATGGATGATAGTCTTTATGATGAGTTTGGAAACTACATAGGACCCGAGATTGAATCTGACCTAGAGAGTGATAGGGATGATGATGAAGATCTTCTGGATAGGCCTGGCGAAGATGCAGCGGCATCAGATGGTGAAGATGCTGCTGCTGCTTCCAATGGGTGGTTAACTGCCTCCAATGATGTTGATATGGATAATCAAATTGTCCTTGCTGAGGACAAAAAATACTATCCTACTGCAGAAGAGGTTTACGGTGAAGATGTTGAGACATTGGTTATGGATGAAGATGACCAACCCCTTGAACAACCAATTATCAAACCTGTTAGGAATATCAAATTTGAAGTTGGGGTGAAGGATTCTTCAACTTATGTGTCAACACAATTCCTGGTTGGTCTAATGTCAAACCCCACTCTCGTACGAAATGTTGCACTTGTGGGGCATTTGCAGCATGGGAAGACTGTCTTCGTGGATATGTTGATTGAGCAAACTCACCATATGTCGACGTTTGATTCACATAGTGAGAAGCATATGAGATACACAGATACAAGGATTGATGAGCAAGAGAGAAGGATATCAATTAAAGCAGTTCCAATGACTCTTGTTCTTGAGGATAGCAAATCCAAATCGTACCTCTGTAATATCATGGATACTCCTGGTCATGTAAATTTCTCTGATGAAATGACTGCTGCCTTGAGACTTGCTGATGGTGCTGTCTTGATTGTGGATGCTGCAGAAGGAGTCATGGTAAGTCACTCTGTTTCTCTTCGCAGTTCTTAAAAAAATTATTATAAGTAAAAAAATGATACTTTCTCTCTCTCTCCTCTATTTGTTGTTGTTGTTTTTAGTTTAAAGTTTACAGAAGTGACCAATATGAGATGGTCGTTTTTTAAATGCCCACCCAATTGCTTTGTGAAGAGGAATCAGAAGGTTTTTAATTTACCATTGAAGTTTGAACCTATTTGAGGAGTTGGTAATTATCGTGCCATAACCACTAGATGTTTTAGGGAAGAAAAGTCACCATATAACATTTGTCTTTTCCATTGTAGAAACAACGAAAACATTTTTTTTTTAACTTTCTCCTAAAATTCGCTTATGCACAGGTAAATACAGAGAGGGCGATACGTCACGCAATCCAAGACCGCCTACCTATTGTAGTTGTAATTAACAAGGTGATTTTTTTTTTCTTTAATTTTTGGACTTCTCATACTCAAATTTATAGTATATGACTTATGATTGATCTTATGTAATTGCTTGTACTTCCCCTGATATCTTATTCATATAGTTTTTGAATTCAAGGTTGACAGGTTGATTACAGAACTTAAACTGCCACCGAGGGATGCTTATTTTAAGTTAAGGCATACTCTAGAAGTAATCAATAACCTCATTTCTTCTGCCTCGTCTACTGCTGGTGATGTCCAAATCATTGATCCAGCTGCTGGAAATGTTTGCTTTGCTAGTGCTACTGCTGGATGGTCATTCACTTTACAATCTTTCGCTAAATTATATGTGAAACTCCATGGAATCCCTTTTGATGCTGATAAGTTTGCTTCTCGCCTTTGGGGAGATTTTTATTACCATCCAGATTTGAGGGCTTTCAAGAGAAAACCTCCAAGTGGAGGAGAAAGATCTTTTGTCCAGTTTGTTCTCGAACCCCTTTACAAGATATACAGCCAGATGATTGGAGAGCATAAAAAGAGTGTCGAGGCAACTCTTGCAGAGCTTGGTGTCACCCTTAGCAATGCAGCTTACAAATTGAATGTTAGACCTTTGCTGAGGCTAGCATGTAGCTCAGTTTTTGGTTCAGCCTCAGGTTTCACTGACATGCTGGTCCATCATACTCCATCACCCAGGGAAGCTGCAACTAGGAGGGTTGATCATATATACACTGGGCCTAAAGATTCTTTAATTTATAAGGCCATGACAGAGTGTGATCCTCTTGGTCCTTTAATGGTCAATGTGACAAAACTATATCCCAAGTCCGACTGTAGTGTATTTGATGCTTTTGGTAGGGTTTATAGTGGCACGGTTCAGACTGGACAGACTGTTCGTGTATTGGGTGAAGGCTATTCACCAGATGACGAAGAAGACATGACCGTTAAAGAAGTCACAAAATTATGGGTTTATCAAGCTCGAGATAGGATACCCATAGCTGAGGCTCCTCCTGGTTCTTGGGTTCTCATTGAAGGAGTGGATGCTTCAATCATGAAAACTGCCACTCTCTGTAGTGAGTATTACGACGAAGATGTATACATCTTCCGACCTTTGCAATTTAATACCCTTCCGGTAGTGAAAACGGCTACTGAGCCATTGAACCCTAGTGAATTGCCAAAGATGGTTGAGGGTCTTCGAAAAATCAGCAAGAGCTATCCTCTTGCCATTACTAAAGTTGAGGAATCTGGAGAGCACACAATTTTGGGTACAGGCGAACTGTACTTGGATTCTATTATGAAGGATCTAAGAGAACTCTATTCTGAAGTTGAAGTCAAGGTATATATTTTCTTGTGCCTTTGTCACAAATTTTTTGTGCTTATAAACTTATAATTGCACTTGCTAAGAATAACTTTTCTTTTTTTATTTTCCAAGTGTTTCCATTCATTATGCTCTCTCATTTTTGTTCGAATACAAAACATGTAGGTGGCAGATCCTGTTGTATCATTCTGTGAAACAGTGGTGGAATCTTCGTCTATGAAATGTTTTGCTGAAGCACCCAACAAAAAGAACAAAATAACCATGGTTGGGAAATAATCTGATCTCAATTTCACATAAGCACTACTGAGAATCATTTTATTCATTTTTATAAAATCTTTAAATTGCTCTGGTACGATATTAGATTGCAGAGCCACTGGAGAGGGGACTTGCAGAGGACATTGAGAATAGTGTTGTTAGCCTTGATTGGCCTCGGAAGGATATTGGTAACTTTTTTCAGACAAGATATGAATGGGATGTGCTTGCTGCACGGTCCATTTGGGCATTTGGTCCTGATAAGCAGGTAAAAAAAAAAAAATAATAATAATAATAAAAAAAAAAATACCCATGCATGTAGTATTGACAATCTAAATTGCATTTTTTACATTAAAGCTTTATTATCCTAAGTCATGTCTCACAGCTTGCTTTAAACTGCCACACATTTAGGGGCCTAACATCCTATTGGATGACACACTTTCAACTGAAGTCGACAAGGGCTTGCTAAATGCGGTCAAGGATTCCATTGTCCAAGGGTAAACAAAATATTGTCTTAGTTTTCTTTTTCTGATTCCATTTTTGTGGATCTTATTCCTTGCATACTAACTACAAGTTCAAGTTATTCTGGACAGATTTCAGTGGGGCGCTCGAGAAGGACCTCTCTGTGACGAGCCGATTAGAAATGTAAAGTTCAAGATTGTTGATGCAAAAATTGCCCCTGAGCCATTGCATCGGGGATCTGGTCAGATCATTCCCACAGCTCGACGTGTTGCTTATTCATCTTTTCTTATGGCAACCCCGCGACTTATGGAGCCTGTATATTATGTGGAGGTAAATAGTTTCTGTGTTGTTGTATATATTTACTTATTTTTTGGTGTTTAAGAAACGTAGTTTTCCATTTTGTCATCTGATTCGGTTTACATTTTTAAAACAATAACATTGAAATATTTTAAAATAAAAATATTGTTTTGAAACTGTTAGGACCCAAGTAAGTTCACACAACCTAGACAACACTACCAGCTCACAAGCTGACAGAAATAGTCTAGTATGGTAAATGAACTTTTTCTGCATATTGCAAAATCAGCAAGACAATGCAAAGAACCTGGTGGTATTTGAGAGACCACCGCTATCCCAAGAGCAAGAACTCCTATCCAAATTCATACAATCCATACCCCCTTCAGTTTCTCTTACACTATATAAATATACTAATTGTTTCTAGAAAGTCTTTTACACTTCCCCAAAACCACCTACACCTATCAGAAACTGAAATGGAATGTTTTTAAAGTTTTGATTGGTTAGTTGTTTCCAGATAAATGAAATGGAGAAAACAACAAAATGCTAATTCTCAATTGTTATGAGGGATTTAGTGTGTTGTTCAAAATGTTGTTTAATGTTTTTGAATTTGTTAAGTTATTTTGATATTCTAAATCAATCAACCATTATAGCTCCAACTAATATATGAATGTCAAAACTTTATCTAATTAGTTCTTTCAATGTAAATAAAAAACAATATGACAGTCAATGCGAAAGATTTGTGATGAATATCCTTAAACATGAAACTTAGCATTCATTATTTGTTTTTTTTTTTTGCTAGAAGTTTTCATTCTTTTTTTTGTGATTAACTTATAGTGCATTTTTTCAGATTCAAACACCAATTGACTGTGTCTCTGCAATTTACACGGTTTTATCTCGGAGACGTGGACATGTTACATCTGATGTTCCTCAACCAGGGACCCCATCTTATATTGTCAAGGTTGGTTACCAAATTTTGTGATAAGTTACAACTGGTAATTTCATGCTCCTGCGTCAGGTATTATTATGAGGGTCAAAGCTGTTTATTGACGTTTGTTTCAGTAGTAATCAAATAATTGTCAAAATACAATGAAATTGTAAATTTAGGGTTTTGTAGTAGCTCCAGATTGTGTGTTACATCTGTTGACTTGTTCGTGCCAAAAAACTTCGTCTTGGTCCTGTGAGAGTTATGATTAATGAGTTCTGTTGATTTTAACTAATTGGTTTTTCTGGATTTTTGTTTCCTATTCTTAAATTATATTCTGGATTTCAGGCATTTTTACCTGTGATAGAATCATTTGGTTTTGAGACGGACTTAAGATATCATACACAAGGACAAGCATTCTGTGTATCAGCTTTTGATCACTGGGCTATAGTTCCTGGGGATCCCCTTGACAAGAGTATTGTCCTGCGGCCACTTGAACCTGCTCCTATCCAGCACCTTGCTCGTGAATTTATGGTAAAGACAAGGCGTCGAAAGGTATAATCATACTTCTCTCATCACTTTTCTCTTCCTCTCTCACCACATATAAAGGTTCATGGAGTTGTGGTTTTCCTGTTCTTTGGACCTTAAATTTTGGGGACAGCTTTACCCAAGAGGGGTTTCTCAAATGGTCAGACCTCTGGTTTGCTCCATAATGTCTGAAGTTTGAGTCCCTGTTTGGTACCTACATAGCAAATGTTATAGCTTTTGGTTACTCAAATATTGTAGGGTTTAGACGAAGAGCCCAATTTCCAAAAAAGAAAAAGAAATTTAAGGGAAAGCTTTCCCAATGCATTTTCACCTTAAATTAAGATGTCTGTTTCACTTACGGAAGAATTTGTGGTTGAGTCTATTTATTTTAAACTTTATCTTACATGTCAACAGATACTCGAGCACTTTGTTTTTACCTTCCAAGTTTCACCCCGGGTTGGTTTACACTCATTTGTAATGGGGGCTCATTCCCATAATTTTCAGTAGTCCAATAGGAAAAGTTTTGCAAAGCTCTTCATAAATTAGTGAAAATGAGGAATGATATCCAAGTTTAAACATACTGCATTTTGTGATTAAAATAATTGTTTTTGTTAGGGAATGAGCGAGGACGTAAGCATCAACAAATTCTTCGACGAGGCGATGATGGTGGAACTGGCTCAGCAGGCAGCTGATCTCCACCTGCAAATGATTTGATAAGTTCATATTTTTAATGCTTGCTTATAGCTGAGTAGCTGTGGATGGAGGAGGTTGGAGACAAATTTGACCTCGCTATAAATTCTAGTGTTGAGATTGTAGTTTAGACATCCTTGCTATTGCTCTTTCTCTCTCCTGATTTCATACCATTATCCTTTGTGTCATATGCCATTTTTGTAAGTTGTAACCCAAAAGGAAATGTACTTGGCAGATCTGTAGCTCCTAGTTTTGTAGCTTTTTGTATCCCATCCTAATTGTATCATATCATTTTTAAAATTACCTTAACAATATTTTTGACCCCACTAGCTAGTTGAGCTCAATGATTTTGTAGATATTTCAATTCAACATAAATATGGAATAATAAGTCAAATTCTACAAAATAGCTTTCTTCTAAAATGGAGAATTTGTTCCCCAAACAAGGATAGAATAATTTGATTTGTTCCATTTATTTGTCCTATGGTTACAAAATCTACATTTAAATAATCCCTATATTTTTCAAATGTGGAGATGGAACTACTCTATTTAAAAATTGAGGGTAAGAAAGTGATTTTACTTATTTTACTTCATAATTTTTACTAGGTGTTTGCATTGGGAGTGATTAAGTTTGAACTATTTTTTAAATGACGTAGTTTGAAAAATGACTTTAACCTGGAACAAAATAATTGTGAAGTGTGATCTCGACAATACTAATTTGGTTCGTGGGTTTTATTTGAATTCTTGATCGAATTTCATATTTTGTTAAATGATAATAGAATTGTGTTTTAAAAAATAAATTCAGAATTCGATTTTGATTAAATAGTTTTTCAATATGACTAAAATCCTCTTATATTTCTAAATTAATTAATTGATTAAATAATAAAAAATAAATTTTAAAATAAAAAATAAAAAATAAAAAAAACATATATTTAATTTTATTTTTCTTTTCTCTCTCTTCTCTTCCCATTCCTTTCATCTTCTCCTTTTCTTCTCTTCTATTCCTCGTCTCCTTCTCATCAACGAACCCAGATCCTTCTCCTTCTGACTTTTCATTTGCCCTTGTTTTCATATTTTTCCATTTGTTCACACACGCTTATTGGGACTAAGACTTTTCAAACGATCTTTCTGTCTCTGACTTGACCTTTATGTTTGTATGATTGTTTTTTATAGGGTCGTGATTGACAATGTTGTTTGCTCCACTGCAACTTAGTCAAGGTTAGCTTCTTCAACCAAAACCCCTTTAACGTGCGCCAGAAATTGCCCATAATTTCAATTTTGAAGAAAAAAGATTGACTCATCGTCTTTGTTTTCTTGACTTGTTCCACAGGTTGATAATGCTAGAAGACATGAAATTTTACTTGAAGTTGTTCAGGTTCTCACGTATCTGAACCTTTCCATTAAAAAAACTTACATTTCTTCAGATGGTTCATGGATGGTAAGTAAAGAAAAGAAAAGTATTTACTATTTATTTTTGCTTTCCTTTTTGGTGGAGAAACCCAAAAAGGAACATAAAAAAATAAAATCAATATTTTTTGGTGAGGATTTGTGTTTTCGTGGATTAAGTTTTGACCTGGGTTTGCTTGATTTGTTGTAGTTTTTCATGTGACTGATCAAAATGGAGATAAATTAACAGATGAGAATGTTATTAGTTTCACTGAAAAAAGGTAATTTATTTTACCAAAATAAGGTGATATATTTTCATGGCAAATTTGAGTTGAGAAACTAATGATGTTGAGACATGTTTCAGTCTCTTGTTACCATTCACTACCAAAAATCCAACGAAATCAACGGATTAACGACCTTAGAGCTAACTGGAACAGACAGAGTTGGATTGCTCTCTGAGGTTTTTGTTGTTCTAGACAGAGTTGGGTTCGCTGATGGGGCTTGGGGCCGGGTTGGGTTCTGGGTTCGTGGATGAGAAGGAGAAGAAGAACAGAAGAGAAGAAAGGGAGAAGATCGGGAAGGAAGTGGGAAGAGAGAGAGAGGAGAGAGAGAAGAAAAATAAAATAAAATATATGTTTTTTTTTTATTTTAAAATATATTTTTCATTATCTAATAAATTTATTAATTCAGAAATCTAATTGTATTGCTCTCTCCATGGCAAGATGCAAGAAGGCAATTCAGAAGCCTGGCTTACAATCTCCGACGGTAGTAATCCCTACAGCTAGTGAGGAGGACTTGGGTGGTTTTGATAAGGTTGGATCAGCTGCATTGGAGGAGTTATTCGCAGACTCAGTGACCGAGTTTCTTGACCTGGGGGAAGAACTCCATCTCAAGCCTGGTGATAACCCCGGTCTACCTTCTGGTTCAGGTGAGAAGGAAGACCCTATTAGGGATTTTCAAGACAAAGCAAAAGATGCTTGGTCCCAATTTAGAGAATCTTTAGCGCACAAGGGAGGTTCTTGATTGGTTTATGAGGAACCGATGCTTCGTGAGGGAAAGTTAATTGCTCAGGTGGATTTGGAGGAAATTGAAGTTGAAGCTTCTTTTTGGAGTTCAACTTTGGTGTGTGTTGTTTTGGGTGCTAACCCCCCATTTTCAGTGTTTGAAGGTTTCATTAAGAGGTTATGGGGCAAGCTGGGCATTGAGAGGATAGCTCGGATGAATGCGAGGTATACAATTGTCAAATTTCGGGATGAAGCCACGAGAGATCTGGTATTGGAGATTGGGGTGGTTCATTTCGATAGGAAACCAATCATTTTACGCCCATGGTCGACTGATTTGGATACTCTAAAACTAGTCAAATCTGTGCCGTTTTGGATTTGGTTGCCTGACCTTGGTTTGCAATATTGGGGAGTTAAATGTCTGAGTGCTCTAGTCAGTACAATTGGTAAGCCTATTTTGATTGATAAAGTCACTAAAGACAGATTTATGGTGAAATTTGCTAGGGTATTAGTAGATATGGAAATCTCTGAAAGCTTGCCCAAAACAATTAGTTTTCTCAACGAGCGGGGCCAAATGATGGACCAGATAATAGAGTATGAATGGCAGCCCACTCAATGCTCCTGTTGCAAAGCATTAGGCCATTCTATTGCCTTTTGCAAGAGGAAACAGGAAAGTGTTTGGCGGAAAAAAGAAGTGATACAAGGACCTGTAAACTCGAATGAAACTCCAATTGCTGCAGTAGAAGCTCTTGATAAGTCAGGAACAAAACAGACTTCAAATTTTGATACTGTTATTCCAGTTAAGAAAAATGGTCCTGATATTGAGGAGCTGTAGGGACATATGTCTAAACAGGGCTACAACTCTCAAAGGGACAAGGATACAGAATGGACAACTCCTAAACGGTTTGGAGGCAAGAAACCAGCTGCTGCTACTGATAAATCTACTTTGCTGAATTCTTTCAAAGTGCTACAAGATCGAGCAGTGGAGGTAACAAAACTGGGATTGACTTCAACCAACATACTCAATGGAGAGTAAGTCTATACTTAGTTGAAATGTTAGGAGCTTGAACAATGAGAATAAACAAATGTCCCTTTTATCTTTTTGTCATTGCAATAAGGTAGGCTTAGGAGCTTTTCTTGAAACTAAGCTTCGAGGTAATAAAGTTGAGGAGTTTATGATGAGTGTTTTTCGTGGTTGGGAGTACTATACTAGCTCGGTCTGTGAGGGTAGGTTGTTGCTGGTTTGGCATCCTGGGTTTGTTTCTATAAATATTCTTCAAGTCAATCTTCAATTTATTCACAGCCAAGTGACTTTTAAGGATAGCAGTAGGTGGTTTGTATGACCTTTGTATATGGTAAAAATTCGATAGAGGAAAGGCAAGTTCTTTGGCAGGATTTAGCTTCTTTGGTGTTCCCTGTGAAGCCTTGTCTTATGGCTGGTGACTTCAATGCGGTGTTTGATTATGATGATCGAATTGGAGGGCGTACTATTACTGAGTTCGAAATGACTGATGCTCAACAGTGGAGAGCTCTTGGTTTGGTGTATGAGATGCGATCCATTGGTTCTCGCTACACTTGGACTAATAATCAGGAGGCTGGGGCCAAAATGTTTTCTAAATTGGACAGGGTTTTTAAGAATGAAGCTTGGATGGACATGTTTCCTAATTCCAAAGCTTTAACTAATTGGGATTTAATTTCTGATTACTGCTATTGTCTTATTAAATCTGCTGCTGCTGAGTTGTTGGGAGTGAAACCTTTCAGATTTTATAACATGTGGACCGAGCATAAGGATTTTCGAAGTGTAGTGTTGAGCAACTGGTATAAACCTTTACATGTTCCAGGATTGTTCTGTATTCAGAGGAAACTAGATAGACTTAGCATGTATTGCGTAAGTTCAATAAAGAGGCAAGAGGCGATTGGAGATGTGACGATTAATTTTTCAGCTGCTAAGGATCAGTTTCAGCAGGCTCAGCTTTCACTTCAGCAAAATCCTCATTCAGAATCCCTCCAAGATGTTGCTCGGACTGCTGGTGTTAGATTGTCTATTCAGTCCAGGATGTATGAAAGTTTCATAAGGCAGAGGAGCAAAATTACTTGGCTTCGCTTTGGCGACGAGAATTCAGCCTATTTCCATGCTTGTTTGAAGCAGAGAAGAATTGCTAATAGGGTCACTTCATTTATAGATGATCTTGGTCAGGTTCATGACAATTTTGAGGATGTTATTAGTCACTTTATTCATCATTTTAGAAGTATTATGGGAAGTTCTAGCTCGGCATCCTCTGTCATTCAGTAGAATTGTTTTGTTTATGGTGCTGTCTTAAATTTGGACCAACAACTGGGTCTGTTAGAGCCTTTCACAAAGAAAGATGTGAAAGTTGCTTTGTTTCATATCAACTCTGTTAAAAGTCCAGGTTCGGATAGTTTTAATGTGGGCTTCTATAAGTTCTTATGGAAGGATATTGGAGATGAAATTTCGAATGCTATTTTGGGGTTCTTTGAAAAAGGTGAGCTACCTAATGAAATAAATAAGACAACTATTTCTCTCATTCCCAAAGTGGAGAATCTTTCTAAGGCAGTGGATTTTAGACCGATTGCTTGTTGCAATACACTTTATAAGTGTATATCAAAAATGATTTGTATGAGATTGGCTAGGGTGTTACCGGTTTTAATTAACCAAAATCAGGGGGCTTTTGTCCAGAATCGGTCTTTGGCTCATAACATCTTCATTTTTCAGGATCTTATTATTAAAGGTTATAAGCGGAAGAATATTTCTCCTCGGTGTGTTCTGAAAATTGATTTGAGTAAAGCTTATGATTCTATTGACTGGCTGTTCTTAGAGAACATTTTGAAAGCGTTATGTTTTCCTAGTAAGTTCATTCATTGGATTATGGTGTGTCTGCGAAGAACTACCTACTCTCTTATGTTGAATGGCAGGATACAAGAGAAGTTTATTGGGAAAAAAATGCTTAGACAAGGGGATCTTATATCTCCCTTATTATTTGTTCTTGTAATGGAATACCTTACTAGACTTCTTATTCATGCTTCTCATCATAAGGATTTCAGATTTCATCCCATGTGCAAAAATCTGAATTTGGTTAGTCTCTGCTTCGCTGACGATCTTGTGTTATTCTGTAAAGGGAATGTTCGCTCTGTCCAAATTCTTCGGGATGGTTTTTCTCAGTTTAGTAGAGCATCGGGCTTAACTATGAATCTGGCTAAATCTCATATTTATTTTGGTGGTTTGACAGCTGAAACTAAGGACATTCTGGAGTGTATTAACATTGAAGAGGGATCTTTTCCATTGAAGTATCTCAGCATCCCTCTTCGTCCTACCAAGTGGAAGGCTGGTGGCTGTGGCATTATCATAAAAAAGATACATCTTCGATTGCATTCTTGGGCTAGTCGTCACCTTTCATTTGCGGGTCAAGCTCAGCTCATTCATTCTGTTTTACTGGGCATTAGAACCTATTGGATGAGTATTTTCTTACTTCCTCAAAGTGTGACTCTTGAGATTGATAGGCTTTGTTGGAACTTTCTGTGGGGCTCGAAAGGCAATCGTAGTAAGCTGCATCTTACAGCTTGGGACGAGGTTTGTTTGCCGAAAAGCTTGGGAGGCATTGGGTTTAAGGAAGGGCCGAAGTGGAATAAAATCTTACTGGCCAAGTTTATTTGGGCGTTATCTTCCAAACAAGATCTGCTTTGGGTGAAATGGGTTAATAATATCTATCTCAATGGTATGGACTTTTGGGAGTACAACCTTATGGCTGATGTGAGTTGGTATTGGAGGAAATTGGTGCATCTGAGATCCTTTCTGCCTAGAGGTACCTTGGAGGCTGCGGTTTCAAGTAGGAAACTTCAGCTGAACAAGCTGTATATGTTGTTGCTTCAGCAGAGTAAAGTGAGGTTTGCCAATGTGGTTTGGTGCAACTTATCTATTCCGAAACACAGATTTGTTCTATGGCAATCTGTCCTTGGTCACCTTCTGACCCGAGACAATCTTACTCTTCGGCAGATTCCTCTTGAGTCTCCCTTGTGCCCAGTTTGTGAGATAGATTTGGAATCTTATGCTCATTTGTTTTTTGACTGCTTGTACTCTTAGTAGGTTTTGCTTAAGGTTGCTGATTGGTTGGGAATAGCTATTTGACCTTCCAAATTTTGTGCTTGGATTGCTTGGATGGATGGGCAGCCTAAAGGTCTTACTCAACGAGTCTTGGCTGCTGTCCTTGCTGCTACTGTATATTTCATTTGGCTGAATCGTAACAATTGTGTTTTTAATTTCGCAGTTATTTCTAGTAATAGGATTCTCTATTTGATTAAGACTAGCTTAAATGCTAGATTGCTGGGTTTTACTAGGCAGAAACTTGGAATTCTTGGGAAGAACTTTCTTGATTCTATAGACCAACTGTAATGTGGTTGTTCTTTTCTGTGTTGGTTCAGTTGTAATCCGCTTGTTCTGAGCTCTTTTTTGAGCTGGTGTTTGTAACTTGTTAGTTGTTTCAATAAATTTTCTTTCTGAATAAAAAAAAAAAATCTAATCGTATTTTAGTTATATTGAAAAGAGGTATTCCTATATTAGTAATATTAAAAAGATATATTATTTTGTTCCATTTTGCAAAATACATAATTTATTTTGTTATTTAACAAAACATAAGACCGATCGAGTATTCGGATAAAATACATGGCCAAATTGATATTTTCTCTTTTTAAATATACCAAATTTAAATAGTAAATCAATAAAATTCAAAATAAAATATATATTTATTTATAGCAACTATTCCACAACATTCATAACAATTTTAAAATAAGTATTCCCCCAAATTTAAAATATAATTTTTTTACAATAACCAAAAATTTGATATATTTACACAAGTGCGGTGGAGTTTGACAATGTTTATAAATTTTCATATTACATACCAAGTATCATGCAATTTCGGACAAACACAGCTGTTACGACATTTCTGCTGTGTAAGTATATGCAATCAAACAAACTAGTAATAGTAGTGGAAGTACAATATTGTTCTGTCAGAGAATTGATCTACTAATTACTAAAAGCAAACTATTATTTCTATTTGACTAATGAAAGGGAAGTGACAAATTACAACTAACAATAAACTAGAAAAACAAAGTTTAATTTATGAAATTTAATATAAAAGAAATATTAGAGCATTTTAATTTCATCAACCTTCAATTCTATTCAAATAATAATACTACTAATATGATTCTTATACTTATGATTATAGCAGGTTTACTATTGACAATTCTATTCTTTCTCAAGATATAAAATATTCACTTTATCTGTGAATTCTCTACATGTCTGTGATAAATTCTACACATAAACTGCATTCAGAACAAAAACCTAATTGCTACACAAACCAATTTGATACTTTAGTTCTAAATTGAAATCTTTGTCTATTGCCTAAAGCTATTTCAATTCTTACTTTTAAGATATTGAATTAAAACCAATAATCATGCAAAAGATGACCA
This sequence comes from Humulus lupulus, assembly GCF_963169125.1. Lineage (NCBI taxonomy): Eukaryota > Viridiplantae > Streptophyta > Magnoliopsida > Rosales > Cannabaceae > Humulus > Humulus lupulus. Next base: position 189,643,286 of record NC_084798.1, on the reverse strand, counting down.
ATCAATTACAAGCATTAAACATAAGAACAAAAATCATAGAAATCGCATTAAGGATGAAAAAAAATATCCAGTGACTACATTAAAATACTCTAAATAAGAATTTAGTTCATAATATTAAACATCATTGCATAATCTAAAATTCAAAAACATAAAGAAATGAAAATAAAACTAATGAATTCTTCTTTGTTTCTCTCCTCTGTCGTCTAGAACCCCCCCCCCCCCCCCCCTCTTTCTCTATCCAATCTTCTTTTATTTCCAAAAAAACAAAACCTACAAAATTCCATGAAAAATTCCAAAAATACCCTCGTGTCGATATATCGCCGTCCACGTTGCGATATATCGCATGCCGAATAATCTCGATGAAAACGCATAATATCTGTTGTCGTTTATGCTTCAGCCAAAATCCATATTCCTCAAGTGGCGATATATCGCCTGTGCCGAATTTCCGAATATTAACCAATTTCGACTAATTCAATAGATATTTAATTTTAAAACTCCAAATTCTCGTACTAATCAGAATTATAACGACATATTGCACAAGTTCACCAAACATATCAAATACATAATTTCACTTGAGAAAACACAACCAAATCAAACCGAAAAAGCTATGAATAAGTGTATATTTTGTACGCTTATCAACAACCCACATAGTGTATTGGTTGGTATGGCGTAGATGGTTTCGATGAGTAGGACTAATTTTTTTGGGAAAGTTGAGAACTAGCCACTTTAGGAGTAGTTAACTAAAATTAGACACTAAATATGTTTAGTTAAATTTTACCCATTATTATCATGAGACTTCCCAAATTACCCTTGTTTGAGCACATAGTTTTAAGTGTTTTTGTAGTGTGTAATATATGTGTCATTTAATAGTTAAAATTGGAAATGCATTCTAATTGTAGTGTGTCATATATATGTGTAACAACTATATTTATAGGATTGTATTCAATCTATGGAAAATTATTCTTTAAAATGTAACATCAAGACTTAAAATCTAAATTACAATTCTAAAATTTATACCACAAAACTTAAAATGTAAACCACAATCCTTAAATATATACATCTCAAGACATAAAATCTAAACTACAACCTTTTAAAAGTTTAACATCTAGGCTTAAAATTTAAACCATAAATTTTCAAAATATAAACCACAAAACTTAAAATATAAACCACAAGGCTTAAAATTTAAATCATAAGACTTAAAATTTAAACCACAACTCTTAAAAATTTAAACCACAACATTTAAAATTTAAATCACAAGACTTGTTAAACCACTAGGCTTAAAATCTAAACTCCAACCATATAAAATATAAATCATGATCCTTTAAAATCTAAACCACGACTCTTTAAAATTTAAACCATTAGTCTTTAAAATTTAAACCATGACTATTTAAAATTTAAACCACAAGACTTAAAATTTAAACCACGTCTATTTAAAGTTTAAGCTACAAAACTTAAAATTTAAACTATGACTCTTTCAAATTTAAACCACAAGGCTTAAAATTTAAATCACGAATCATTAAACTTTAAACTACAAGGCTTAAAATTTAAACCACAAGGCTTAAAAGTTAAACCACAAGGCTTAAAAGTTAAACCACTAGGCTTAAAATCTAAACCATGACCATATAAATATAAACCATGATCCCTTAAAATCTAAACCACGACTCTTTAAAATTTAAACTACAAAATAGCATTTTGGACCCTATGTTTTGCAAAAGTTACCAATCAGACCCTGTGTTTTGTTAAATGACAATTCAGACCCTATGTTTTGCAAAACGGAACAAAATAATACCTTGAGTCCAATTTTGGTCAAACTTTTTTTGAATATGACCAAAATACCCTTAGGTTTCTTAATTAATGAATTAATTAAATAATTATAAATAGATTTCAAAATAGAAAATAAATTAAAAAACAAAAATATTCTTAATTTTAAAAATAATATTACATATAAAATTAAAAGAAATGAAACTAAAACTAAATCTCATAAAATTAAAAAACTGATTCTTTCTTAATCTTCTTCGTCTTCTTTCTTCTTCGTTCCTACATCTTCTTCTTCCTTTCTTCATCTTCTTTATTTGCAGGGTCCCTAACCAATGGGATCTTACCCAGCCCTCGAAACAAGCTATCGTCGACCCAGGGCCTCGCAACAGGCTTCCATGGCGGGCCCAAGTTCTGCAACGCGATGGCCACACCAAAGGAGTTGTGACAGACCCGAGGTGTGGCAGAGGCACCCGTGTATGAAGAAGGCCATGGAATCCGGCGATGGCTGGTTGGGATGGGTGCAACAGACCTGAAAGTCAGATTTTGGCATGATGGAAGATGAGCCAGATCTGGGCATGTGAAGCGAACCCCGGCGAGTAGAATTGTGGGCTGGGAAAATGGGTTGGGGTCGAGAGGAAGGCGAAGGGGTCGCCAAACTTGGGTGTAGTAGATTAGTGTTTAACGCCCAAAATGTGACTACCACTAAGCGGTAGTTGTAGTAAGATCGGGCGGTCGATCCACAATGAGGTAACCTAAAATCAAAAGATTAGTAGAAAATAACACAAAAAGTTAGTAACAAGAAATAAATAAAATTGTAAATGAAGAGTGGTTTGAGATTTTGGTATTGTCTTTTTGATAAAGTGATAAAATGATATAAGTGAAATAAAGGTAAGATGTAATCAAGAGTTTGAGAAAATGAAAGGTTTCAAGAATCATCCATATGCTTGTTTAGTTACTTGGTTACTTGATTTATAAAAATATACAAGTAAATAGTTCACATCCCAAAATTTACTTGGAAAATCTAACATTAAAATCCATATTCTTGTCTAACAAAAGTTCATTTGAGTTATAAAGTTCTTTACTTTAAAAGCACAATGTTAATCTTATGAAAAATCTAAAAATGACAAAATACCCAAAAACAATAATACAATAGAAGATTAGACATAAAATTAGGTATCAATATTACTTTTACTAATTAGAAGTACATAGAAAGAGCATGACTAATTCTATATACTATTAGCATAAGTAAATAAAGATAACAAAATAAAGATGGAGATGAAAGAACATAAATAAATCAAAATTTTTACATTAAGAACATAGTAAATCAAAGTAGCAAAATAACATCACTAGCATATGGAATCATCCCTAACCTTCCTAGGAAAATTAGGCCATTATGCTCATGATTCTCACAAAAAATCTAAGAAGAAAGTGAGTAGAAATTTTGCTATAATTTCTAAACTCTAAAAATTACATCCATATTATGAAGAAAGAGTCCTAATTTATAGAAGGAGAAAATGACTAAAAAGAAATTAAACAACAAAATGAGGTTTACAAATTAAATCTGAAATATTAATAATAAAATATGATTTTGAAAAATCAAATCTTATTATTAATATTACCTTAGCTATTTTGGTGTATGGTCAAAATGTTCTTTTTCAAAGACACCAAAAAAGATGAGTTTTAAAGCTCATAATGGAAATTTTGCAAAGCCCAATACTCACAAAATATGGGTTGAAGGTGGCTGGTGGCAGAGGAGGTGGGTTTTGACCCATTTCCAGCCAATGAGGAGGTGACACGTAGGCGGGCTGCTGAGAAATTGGGCTCTTTGGGCTGAATTGATGCTAGAGCTATTTTGCTTTGTTGGAAGGTGCATGGCTGAAGGAACTGACTTGGGCTTGCTGAAAAGAAATGTTGGGATGCATTTGGGTTGTTGAAGGCTTGGCATGATTGCAAGGTTGATGTATGCTAAAGGGAAGAGAAGGAAAAGCTAGCCACGTTGGAGTGAAGCTGAAGGAAATGGAGGACAAGTGCGGACGCGTGGCGCAAGGCGAGTGGCTGGCAGGCTGGCAGCGTCAGGTGGCTTGCAGGCTCGGCGGCTGCAGGCTCAGCTCGGCTTGGCTTCAGTGGTTGGGGAGGAAATTGGGCCTGGGCTTCTCCTTTAGTTGGGCTTTAGTCTCAAGAATACCATTTCATCTTCTTTTTTTTTTGTCAATTTAACTATTTCTTTCTTCTATGTGTTTTATTATTGTCCAAATGCAAATTATTTCCTGAAAATTAAACATAAATTAAATCAAAAATTAATATTTTCAATTAAAACAAATATTACAATAAATTCATGAAAATATTAATTAAAACTTAATTTATTTTACACTTTAAAACTAATGAATTTGCATTTTTGAACACTAATCAATTAGTGAACTTGAATATGAGTAAACCCACATTTGATTTGATTAGTGAAGCTAAACCCAGATTTGATTTGGTGTTGTATTTATTATTATTAGATTATTTGAGTAATTTATTTGATATAAATATGAGTTTCAATTGAAATATTTTAGTTTGTATTGTTATTGTTCGTGAGTTGTTCTTGAGATTGTTGATTTTTAGTAATTTGGGTTTAGTTTTATTGTTTTTGAAGATTTTTGTTGATGATATTTAAGTTAGATTCAAAGTTTTAGTTTAAATTGGGGTGGAAGATATGAAATAGATTGATTTTGTTATGGATTTTGGATCTTGATTTGTGATGTTGATAATTTTTTTCTTTTTTATCTAGGTTTAAGGTTGAAGAGCTCAAGAACATAAATTTAATTTTTTTATTTTTTTATTTTAATTTCTGTTTTATGTGATTAATTAGATAATAAATTGTAATTGTGATTTGATTTAGGATTGATTAGTTTCAATTTAATGATATATAATTTTTTATGTTAATTTTTAATTAATAAAAATATTTTTTAATTATATTTTATTTTAAAATCAATTTATATAATTTTTTTAATTTAAAATGTATTTTTGAGTATATAATTAATTCATTAATTAAAAAATTCAAGGGTATTTTGGTCATATTAAGAAAATTTTTGACCAAAATTGGACTTAGGGTATTATTTTGTTCCGTTTTGCAAAATGCAGGGTCCGAATTGTCATTTAACAATATACAGGGTCCGATCGGTAACTTTTGCAAAACACAGGGTCCAAAATGGTATTTATCCTTTAAAATTTAAACTACAAGACTTAAAAGTTAAACCACTAAGCTTAAAATCTAAACTCCAACTATGTAAGATATAAATCATGATCCTTTAAAATCTAAACCACAAATCTTTAAAATTTAAACTACTAGTCTTTAAAATTTCAACCACAAGGCTTAAAATTTAAACCACGACTTTTTAAAATTTAAACCACAAGGCTTAAAAGTTAAACTAATAGGCTTAAAATCTAAACCACGACCATATAAAATATAAAACATAATCCTTTAAAATCTAAACCACGACTCTTTAAAATTTAAATCACAAGGCTTAAAATTTAAACCACAAGACTTAAAATTTAAACCATGACTTTCAAAATTTTAAAAATAAGGCTTAAAATCTAAATCTCGACCATATAAAATATAAATCATGATCCTTCAAAATCTAAACTACGGATCTATAAAATTTAAATCACACGACGTAAAATTTAAACCACAAGACGTAAAATTTAAACCACAAGGCTTAAAAGTTAAACTACTAGGTTTAAAATCTAAACTCCGACCATATAAAATATAAATCACAATCCTTTAAAATCTAAACCATGACTCTTTAAAATTTATACTGCTAGTCTTTAAAATTTAAACCACAAGACTTAAAATTTAATCAACAACTTCTTAAAATTTAAACCACGACTTTTTAAAATTTATACCACAAGGCTTAAAATCTAAACCACGACTTTTTAAAATTTATACCACAAGGCTTAAAATCTAAACCACGACCATATAAAATATAAACACATGATCATTTAAAATCTAAACCACGACTCTTTAAAATTTAAATCACATGGCTTGAAATATAAACCATAAGGCTTAAAATTTAAACCACGACTCTTTAAGATTTAAACAATAGTGCAAGTTAAACTAGTAGGCTTAAAATCTAAACCACGACCATACAAAATGTGAATCATGATTCTTATAAATCTAAACTGCGGCTCTTTAAAATTTAAACTACTAGTCTTTAAAATTCAAAATACAAGCATTAAAATTTAAACACGACTCTTTAAAATCTAAATTACAAGGCTTAAAATTTAAATTATGACTCTTTAAAATTTAAACCACAAGGCTTAAAATCTAAGCCACAAGACTTAAAAGTTAAACAACAATGCTAAAAAGTTAAATAACTAGGCCTTAAAAGTTAAACCACAACCATATAAAATATCGAACATGATCTTTTAAAATCAAAACTATGACTCTTTAAAATTTAAATCATAAGACTTAAAATTTAAACCATAAGACTTAAAATTTAAATCACGACTATTTAAAATTTAAACCACAAGCCTTAAAATTTAAACAGTGACTCTTTAAAATTTAAACCACAATGTTTAAAAGTTAAACCACTAAGCTTAAAATCTAAATCACGACCATATAAAATATAAATCATGATCCTTTAAAATCTAAATCACGACTCTTTAAAATTTAAACCACTAGTCTTTAAAATTTAAACCATGACTATTTAAAATTTAAACCACAAGACTTAAAAATTTAAATCATGATTCTTTAAAATTTAAACCACACGACTTAAAATTTATACAACGTCTATTTAAAATTTAAGCCACAAGACTTAAAATTTAAACCACGACTCTTTCAAATTTAAATCACAAGACTTAAAATTTAAATCACGAATCTTTAAACTTTAAATCACAAGGCTTAAAAGTTAAACCACTAGGCTTAAAATCTAAACCATGACCATATTAAATATAAACCATGTTCCTTTAAAATCAAAACCATGACTCTTTAAAATTTAAACTGCTAGTCTTTAAAATTCAAACCACAAAGCTTTAAATTTAAAGCACAAGCCTTAAAATTTAAACCACGACTCTTTAAAATTTAAACCATAAGGCTTAAAATCTAAACCATGACTCTTTAAAATTTAAACCTCTAGTCTTTAAAATTCAAACCACAAAGCTTAAAATTTAAAGCACAAGCCTTAAAATTTAAATCACGACTCTTTAAAATTTAAACTACGACTATTTAAAATTTAAATGACAAGGCTTGAATTTTAAATCACGACTTTTTAAAATTTAAACCACAAGACTTAAAATTTAAACTACTAGGCTTAAAATATAAACCACGACCATATGAAATATAAACCATGATCATTTAAAATATAAACCACAATGCTTAAAATTTAAACCACTACGCTTAAAGTCTAAACCATGCCCCTTTAAAATGTAAACCTCAAGGGTTAAAATCTAAACCACAACTCTTTAAAATTTAAACACAAAGCTTAAAATGTAAATTACAATCCTTTAAAATATAAACCTCAAGACATAAAATCTAAACCACTACCCTTTAAAAGTTAAACATCAAAGCTTAAAATCTAAACCACAACTCTTCAAAATGTAAATTACAAAGCTTAAAATGTAAACCACTTGACTAAAAATCTAAAACACGACCCTTTAAACTTTAAAGCATAAGATTTAAAATCTAAACCAAAACTCTTTAAAATTTATATAGCAATGCTTAAAATTTAAACTACAAGGCTTAAAATTTAAATCACAACTCTTTAAAATTTAAATAGCTAGGCTTAAAATCTAAACCACGTCCCTTTTAAACTATAAATTTAAATTATATAGCATAACCTTTAAAATCTAAACCAAAACATATTAAAATTTAAACCACAAGACTTACAATTTAAACCACTAGGCTTAAAATCTAAATCACATCTCTTTAAACTATAAAGCATAATATTTAAAATCTAAACCATGTCTTTTCAAACTATATAAGTATAACAGAATGTCATAGTTTTTATCTTTTACCAGGAATTCATTACTTGGAAGACCTTGCTAGTGGATCATTTATATAATAGTAGGAATATAACACTTCACTCAAACCTAGATAGCAGAGTTGCAGAATGGAATGCTTTACATGCTTGATGCCATTTATAGTCCATCTATAATGGCAATGACTCGGGTATATTGGGGGGGGGGGTGTTCAATTGACCATATTGTATCAGGTAAATAAAATGAGAAAAACAAAGTTAAAGAAGAAAAAAAAAACAAATGATAGTAGCACCAAGAAGAGTCATCCTTCAATTTCCAAAGAGAGGGAAATATTCAGTATTACTTATGAGTGATTTACCACTGGATCTCTCAACTGCCTAAGAGAATTTCATAAAGAGCTAAGTGCTATAGTACATACTTTGGAAGAGATGGTATATGTTCTTTGTTGATGATGAGTGTGGTTCATAGTCAAGAAAGAAATCCACACGCGAGTTGTTAAAGCAGCAATTCTTCCCTGTAATGTTTTACCAAAACAACTTTATGACATTAAGTAGTGTATGCAGATGAAAAATGAAAAACACTATTGAAATGGACCTACCAAATTCTGATTGCAGGAACTAGAAACTATAAGATTAACCTATTGTTATAGATGTTAGCAGGTCATTGCAATCTAAATGACCATCACATATGAAATCCAAAAGGCTAACCAATCACTGAAAATATGTGGCAAAATATAATATTAATAAAATGCAAACCCATAGTACTAGAGAAAAAGCAGAGGAAAGGAAAACTAGAATAGACCTTCTGAAGTAAGCTGATGAATACCCATGGCAAGAATCATCTGTTGAAATGAATAGAGATTGTCATCTTTATCTTCAGAAACACATAGATGTAGTCAATAATACCAGGAAAAAAAATACATGATCAAGATGCATATTAACCATTCTAAGCACAAACTTGGAGTTTATATGCTCCAAGTACAATATTTGACAAAGAAGAGCAGCAGTTTCAACCATTTCTACTATATCCGGCTGAGTGAAAGCCGCCAAAGACATTATTTTCCCTTGGAAAGAAAAAATAAATTAGAGTTACATAGATGTAGCAAACTTATAGTTAAGCATTGAAGAAAAAATAAATTCAAAAACCTGTGAATGTCCAATGACAAATAATTTTGTACTGGTTATTGCATTGATGTAGCGAACCATTGCTAACAGATTTTATATAACAGAATAACATAATTGTTCTCTGTTTTGTTATTCTAAGTCGACATTAGTCCAAATAGTTAGGATAGTTATCTTTCATATTTTAGCCTTAGTCGGTTTAGCTCTCCTTATTTTTCTGTATAAATAAGTGCTTGATACACTACTGTAATTGAATGAATTCATTTTTCAGATTTATAATACAATTTTCTTTCTCGTTGAACTTTTTCTCTCTTTCGCAATATGGTATCAGAGCGGGAAGGTTTGCTTTCCCTTAATCGATCCTGATCCTCTCCTTCCTTGCTTGCCGTGCTTCTTCTCCGGCGAAGGTGGTGCTTGTACTTCTCTTCTCTGTTCTTATTTTGATCATCAAGCTGCTGATGATTTGTATTCTTCTCGATCAAAGTCGTTGATCTTGTTCTTGATCGAGAATGTCGAATGATAATCAATCTGCTCAGACGGATGCCGGAGCTACGAACCCTGCCATCGCTGCTACCCCACAGATTCCTGTTATTCAAAACAATCAAACTCTACAGATGACTACTTCAAGAAATCCTCTTGAAGATCCGACTTATCCCTACTATCTTCACCATGGCGACAATCCAGGGAACATCCTGGTTTCTCAGCTTCTCACCGATCAGGACAATTACGTTTCTTAGAGTCGAGCTATGCAACTCGCGATTTCGGTGAAGAACAAACTTGGTTTCTTAGACGGTTCTACCCCTAAACTCTTGCCTACTGATCACAATATGTATAATGCTTGGATTAGGAACAATAATATTGTGATTTCTTGGATTTTAAACTCTGTGTCTAAAGAAATCTCCTCTAGCATTCTTTATGATGAAACAACCGCAACAATATGGACTGATCTCAAGGTCCGATTTCATCAGAGGAATGGTCCACACATTTACAATCTCAGAAAGGGATTGATGAATCTAAGGCAAGATAATCAAATAGTGAGCATGTATTTTACCAGGCTCAAAACTATTTGGGAAGAATTGTCCAACTCTAGACCCAATTGCACCTGCAATGGGTGTACTTGTGGCGGTGTCAAGAAACTTCAAGAACACCATCACATGGAGTACATAATGTCCTTTCTTATGGGACTCTCGGATCATTTTTCTCAAGTTCGTGGCAACATTCTTCTAATGGATCCTTTGCCTGAAGCGAATAGGGTATTCCACCTGGTCACTTAAGAAGAAAACCAAAAGGGAAATACCTCTACTGGAGCCGATCCCAATCCGAATATGGCATTCACTTTTCAGGGAGACAAAGCTTCAAACAAACAGTAAGATTCCCAAGGTCCTAGAACCAATCCTCCCAAACGGAACAGACCTTTTTGTATACATTGTAACATACATGGCCATACAGTGGAACGATGTTACAAAATCCATGGCTTTCCACCTGGTGTCAAGACAAATAAACCCAAAGAAGCTGCTGCAAATCAACTCCACACCAGCAACGATACAAGCACCAACTCTGATGAGTCTCACACTCTCATTCCTCAACTTACTACTGTCCAATATCAAAATCTCTTGAATTTGTTGGCTAATCAACAACCTGGTATGACTATCTAGGATCCTAGCACCTCTGGAGGCACCACAGGTATAATTTTATCTCACAATTCTATGCCTCATTCCAATGAATCTTGGATTATAGATTCAGGTGCAACTAGACACATATGCAATAATATTAGGTTATTTCAATTCATATGTTCTTTGTCAGAAACTAGGCTTATTCTCCCTAATAATGACACTTTTCTTGTTCACCAAAGTGGGTCTATAACTCTCCCTAATAATGATTAGTCTTGGATCAATTATTACTCACTGATGTACTGTATGTACCAAACTTTAAATACAATATCATCTCAGTAAGTTGTCTAACCAATAATGATTCCATCTCTGTTGATTTCTACACTAATCATTTTTTTTATATAGGACAAACTTAGCAAGAAGGTGATTGGCAAAGGTAAGACCAACAATGGTCTGTACATGCTGGACCTCTCACCACCTGCTCGTGTTTTTGTTGTTTCTGCAGACTTATGGCACTCCAGACTCAGACACTTATCTCAGAAAAGATTAGCTATACTTAGTGATAAGCTTCACTGTAATACCGATTCTCTACATAAAAAAACTCCTTGCTATATCTGTCCCATGGAAAAACAAAGGAAGTTACCTTTTTCTAATAACAATAATTTTGCTACTCATAAATTTGATTTGATTCATCGTGATATTTGGGGGCCTTACCACATTCCTTCACATTCTAATTATAAGTATTTCCTCACCTTAGTAGATGATCACTCTCGATTCACTTATTAAAACAAAAATATGATGTTCTAACCATTATGCCTCAATTTATTTCCTATGTTCAAACCCAATTCAATTGCATTTTCAAACGTTTTAGATCTGACAATGCACCCGAATTGAGTTTCAAAGATTTGTTCTCTAAACTTGGCATTATGCATGAATTTACTTGTGTAAAGACTCCTGAACAAAATGCCGTTGCTAAAAGGAAACATCAACATCTCTTAAATGTTGCAAGAGCTCTATTTTTTCAAGCCAAATTACCCATTATATTCTGGACCGAATGCATAATGACAGCTGCCTTTCTCATTAACAGAACTCCTACCCCAATTTTAGGCAACAAAACACCCTATGAACTTTTATTTGGTACTCCACCTAGTTATGAACATTTGAGAAATTTTGGATGTCTTGTTTTTGCTTCGACTCTTACAGCTCACAGAACCAAATTCGAATCAAGAGCTCGCACTTGTGTTTTTATGGGGTATCCTCAAGGCATTAAAGGGTATATGCTCTATGATCTTAATACCAAACAATTTTTTGTTTCAAGGAATGTTGTTTTTCATGAGCAAATATATTTTTTTTCACAAATTAAATATTGATAACACTACTGTCGATCCTTTCTCTAGTGTGGTGCTTCCCTCATCCAATATTACTCACACTCATGTTACTGACTATCCTTTAAATGTTCCAAGTTTTGCTAGTACCAATATAAATTTGCAGGATTCACATCCCTATGCTGATGCTGCTACATCAGATACTACACCAAGACAGGTAATCACAACACCAGCAAGTCGTATTGAAGCACCAGCTGCTCTGCGAAGGACCACCAGAACTATCAAACCACCGACTTATCTACGAGACTATGAATGCAATTCTGCCATTCAAGACCAATCTTCTACACCTTATCCTCTTCACAAATTTATGTCTTATACTAATCTCTCAGCTGCTCACAAAGCTTTTATCTGTGCAGTAACAGCTCATTCGAACCTTGAAATTTCAATCAAGCCATACTGCACCAAGCATGGAATCAAGCTATGCAAACTGAACTCCAAGCTCTCCTTGCCAACCGCACATGGACCAAAGTGAAACTCCCTCCAAATAAGAGAGCCATTGGCTGCCAATGGGTATACAAGATCAAACATAACAGCGACGACTCCATCGAACGATATAAAGCACGCCTTGTTGCTTAAGGCTACACACAACAAGAAGGCTTAGATTTTTTCGATACTTTTGCTCCTGTGGCCAAGATGGTCACATTCAAACTCCTTCTTGCTATTTCTGCCATTAAACAATGGCATACTCTTCAACTTGACATTAACAACGCTTTCCTCAATGGAGATCTCCATGAGGAAGTTTACATGACAATTCCTAAGGGTCTAACTCTATCTACTTCTATTTGTGAAGATACAACTATGGTGTGCAGGCTACACAAATCCATCTACGGATAAAAGCAATCCTCCAAACAATGGTATCAGAAATTATCAGATGCTCTCATTCATGAAGGCTTCACTCAATCTTAAGCAGATTACACTTTGTTTACCAAAGGATCAAACAATACTTTCATTGCTCTCCTTGTGTATGTCGACGACATCATCATCACTAGCCCCAATCTGCCTCTTCTACACCAACTACAAGACTCTTTGCACACTCATTTCAAACTCAAAGCACTCAGACCATTAAAATATTTTTTGGGATTTGAAATCGCTCGAGCACAAGAAGGACTTTTTCTGTCCCAACGCAAATACACTCTACAACTTCTCGATGATACAGGGTACACAGGAAGCAAGCCTGCAAAGACCCCTATGGACCCTCGAATCAAGTTGGATGATGAACAAGGGACCCCTCTTGAAGACCCTTCCTCATACCGACAACTCATTGGCCGCTTACTCTACCTCACACTATCACGGCCGGACATCACATATGCAGTAAACAATCTCAGCCAGTTCATGTCTCATCCCCACACTCCTCATATGCAGGTTGTACATCATTTGCTTCGATATCTCAAGGGCAGCCCCAGCCAAGGGCTTCTATACTCAGCCAAATCTTCTTTGCACCTTCGAGGTTTTTCAGATTTGGACTGGGCTTCATGCCCATTACTAGGCGCTCCACCATTGGATTTTGCATCTTCTTGGGCGACTGCCTCATTTCATGGCGCACCAAAAAACAACCCACCATTTCCAAGAGCTCTGTTGAAGCAGAGTATTGGGCCTTGGCTGCTACTATTAGTGAAATTACCTGGCTCCAATATTTACTCGCTGATTTCCACAATCCACAAGACACTCCATCTTTCATTTACTGTGACAATCAGTCCGCCATTCATATCGCCAACAATCCTACCTTCCACGAACGCACAAAACATATTGAGCTAGACTGTCATTTTATCTGGGACAAGATTAAACAATCAACTATCCGCCTAATACCTATTAACAGTACCTTACAGCTTGCTGATGCTTTCACCAAGCCATTACCTTCCACTACTCTCACTTCTCACATAGCCAAGATGTCTGTATATGACATATACAGTCCACCTTGAGGGGGGTAACAAATTTTATATATAACAGAATAACAGAATTGTTCTCTGTTTTGTTATTCTAAGTAGACATTAGTCTGAATAGTTAGGATAGTTATCTTTCATATTTTAGTCTTAGTCGGTTTAGCTCTCCTTCTTATTTTTCTGTATAAATAAGTGCTCGATACACTATTGTAATTGAATGAATTCATTTTTCAGATTTATAATACAATTTTCTTTCTCGTGGAACTTTTTCTCTCTTCCGCAATAATTGCTGCAAAATCATATAGAGCCAATTCCTGCCAACTCCAATCCAAAAATCCTTCGTACAAAAGTTCGAACACATGATATCTTCACATGCCGAGCATAATATGCATACTAATATTAGAATCTAGTTTTTTATATATATATATATATATATCATTCTTAGTAAATGTTATAAAACATTAGATTGGATTCTTAGTAACACATAAAACAAAGTTATGTTACTTAGACCACATATATAAATATATATATATATATATATATACTAAAGTTGCAGATTATACACACATATTTGTGTATATCGAAAGTTCCTTTCTAAGACAAGCGTGTAATACTAATATCAAAGAAAGTTTGTATATCATATATGTCTCTTCCACGTGTGCTTCCCATTCAAGATCTCTTTCGGTTTCTCTTTTCAAATCAATGAAAAACCGACTAGTTTATTATCTATACAATTTAGACCCAAGAGTGGTAGCTCAAACAGATAGGCATGTGATTTTCTAATACAATGTTTGAGACTTGAGTCCCTCCTGAATACCCACATAACATAACAATTACTAAAAATTTTCATCATGTGAAATATGTTCTAAACAGTCTAATAAAACCTGAATTTTCTGTATAATTAGCATACTAGTAGTGCTAGTTCCATATACTGACTTTCTAGAAAAATTCATTTCAAACGTGTTTTTTCTTCAACTTAATAAAGTACATGAAGAAAAAAAAGAACAAACTAAATAAGCCTAAATACAGAGAATAAACACAATTGAAGAGAAAATACAACAATTAATTAATTAAAATCAAATGTCAAGAAAATCTGGATAGTAAGAAATGGTCACTTACTTGATGCCTTCTAAGCGTCAGAATTTCTTCTCTAAATCTTTAGGCTTTTCAAGGAAAAAAATTGTAAAGCCCTAATTTCTCATAAATTATCGAGAACACATCGTTGAATCATAATCATAAACATTTCTCTTTTATTGAATAAAAACTTAAAAATAAATATATGGATCCATGGTTTTACAAAAATAAAATAACTGTCTTTAACATATTAAAACGAGCAACATTTAAATAAAACTTAAAAAAAAACATTCTTTAATAAAAATAAATAGGCCCGTTTGATCTTCCTTGACTATATGGTCCCCACGAGTACATCACGAAGCTACTAGGTCCCATTCGCCACTGTCCTTTCTATCTTTAATCGCCTGAAATAACAACATCATAAGGGGTGAGCTTCTAAGCCCAGTAAGGAAAATACAAACAAGAGTTAGTCATATAATCAAACATATCATAAATTCATAAGAGTCATAAAAAAAAAATTATTTATACAACATCATAAAACTCTAGGTCATATCATAGCCTAAGTCATAATCATAAATCAAAATCTAAGTCATAGTTCATAAGTCATAATCATAACAATAGGTCATAGG
Source organism: Humulus lupulus (assembly GCF_963169125.1). Taxonomy (NCBI): domain Eukaryota; kingdom Viridiplantae; phylum Streptophyta; class Magnoliopsida; order Rosales; family Cannabaceae; genus Humulus; species Humulus lupulus. The sequence continues at coordinate 189,627,871 of NC_084798.1, read as the reverse complement.
TCATAATAACAAGTCAGATATAATAAAAAGATAAGTGCTTATACAAGGATGGCAATTAAGCCTCGGGCAATAGTCCATCATACACCAGACATCAACTTAGGTCCGTCATAAAATTTTGGCAACCGAGCCTACCGGACATAAGTCCATCATACATCATTGGACACCTTAGGTCCAGACACACTTACCCCTTTATTGTACCTAAAATGTTAGGTCATACAAAACATAACTAGGTCATAAAACTAAACTACCTAATTTTCCTTACCAAATCCGAGATATTGGAGACAAATGTGGGATCGAAAACTCCTAAAACCAAACATAAAAAAACCATAAGTCCTCTAGAGAAAAGAACATGAAGAGAAGATCTAAACTATTGGAATAAAGACTTACCAAAAACATTAAGTTTCAAAGGAATCGAACGCTTAACCAAAAGTTATTATAACGAGTTAGGTTTTGAAATAAAATGAAAGAATAAGAAGAATTATAATGAACTAAACCCGAGGATAAAAATACCTTAGATAGATTAGAACTTCGATCTACACCTAAATACCGAAATCACACTCTATCTTACTTCCCAAGTGTTTAGAAAAGCTTAGATTTGAAAGCTTTTAAACCCAAAACCCTAGTGTTTCTCTCTAGAACAAACTTAGCAACTTGGAGGCTCTGAGAAGTTCTTGAATGATGATGCAAATGGCTGAGTGAAGGGTCCTATTTATAGAGTTCAAGGAGTAAAACTAACTCCCATTAAAATGAATAAATAAATGAATAAAAGAAGACATTTTCCGCTCAACAAATGCCCAGAACTCGATCAAAATTGTTTAAGAACAAGTCCAAGCTGTTGAGGGTTGTTTCTAGCTCAGATTCCATGGATTTTCAAAAATGCATAAGGGAGCCGATATATCGCCAGCCCCATAATCCCGAGCCTCCTGGTTTCTTTCGTTCGAAGACGATTTGTTTTCTGTATTAATCATATGCGATATATCGGCTCCTAGAGCTGTGATATATCGGCATACGCTGATATATCAAACACGTTTTTGTACACTTTCAGGACACTTGAATTTGTTTAAACCACATTGACTGAGTAAAACATGATCCTAACAGCTGAGGGAAGATTCTAGACTTCCTAGGTTTATCCTTGATTAATTTATTCATCTGAAATCCTTAAATCCTTAATAAACATCCATGTGACAAGTGTCATGTTCTTAATTATTCTATTCAAACCTTAGGTTATTCCAAATATCATTTCTAGGACCAACTATATTAATCAAACCTTATGTTAAAATTAATATTTCTATACCATAGGCTAAACTTATAAAATCCATAACTATCTCTATGAGTTTCCAACTAAATCCTGGCTTGAACCAATAACCACGAAAACTAAAATATGAAGCTACTACTACTACTACTATCTAGCTAAGTAAAATTTTTGAGATGCTACAAAATTATGTAAAACCAAGTTCCCTGTTCAAATTGGAACTGTAGCTTTGCAAGACAACTATCCAATGGGGTAAAAAAAACTTATGCCCTGATGAGGACAAATCAAACCAATATGAATAAAAACAACACTAAACAAGACAAGTCAACCATCTCAAACACATGAAATCTAGTTGAGGATTTTCATCAAACAAATGGATTGCAACATTTATTCAAGACTCTTTATAATAGTATAGAACGATAGTTTTTGACTTTTAAAAACGATAGTTTCTATTTTTTTTAAGGGTCAAAATAAGTCATAGAATCGAGAATTGACGAAGATGCAAGGCCACCAGACTGGTGGGCTTAATGCGTAGTTGAGGAGCGTCGGAGTGATGTAAGGTTGTAGTGCCTCAAAAGTTTTCTTAGTTAGATAGTAGTACCATATGTTGTAGTATTTTAATTTTCGTGATATTGGTTCAAGCCAAGAATTATTTGGAAACTCGTATAGCTAGTTATGAATTTTATAAGTTTAGCCTATAGTTTAGAAATATTAATTTTATCATAAGGTTTAATTAATGTGGTTGGTCCTAGAAATATTATTTATTATAACCTAAGGTTTAGATAGAATAATTAAGAATGTGACATTTGTCACATGTATGTTTATTAAGGATTTTTTAGATGGATAAAAATAATCAATGACAAGCCTAGGAAGTCTAGAACCTTCCCTCAGATGCTAGGATCTTGTATTACCCAGTCAAAGTAGTTTAAATAGCTTTAAGTATGCTTAAAATGTGCAAAAATGTGGTTTAGTACCTCAGCATAAGTCGATATATTACAGTTATAGGAGCCGATATATCGCCCATGCTAATACGAAAAATACGTCGACTTTGCATGAACGAAACCACGGAGCCTCGGGAAAACAGGGGAGGCAATATATCGGCTCCAGTAGCCATTTTTGAAACTCTGTGGAATTCAAAGCTACAAACAACCCTCAATAGTGTGGACTTGTTCTTGAACGATTTTGACCAAGTTCTGGGCATTTTTTGAGCAGAAAATGTCATTTCTATTTATTTTAACGAGAGTAAGTTTCACTCCTTGAACTCTATAAATAGAACCTTTCACTCAGCCATTTTCATCGTCTTTCAAACACTTCTCAGAGCCTCCAAGAGCCTCCAAGCTGCCAATTTCGTTCTAGAGAGAAACACTAGGGTTTTGGGGTTAGAAGCTTTCTAATTTAAGCTTTTCTAAACACTTGGGAAGTAGTGTAATTTCGGTGTTTGAGGTATAGATCAAAGCTCTAGCTATCTAAGGTACTCTTAATCCTCAAATCCAATCTACTTTTATTCTTCTTATTATTTTCTTTCACTTCAAATCATAATTCATTATATTGGCTTTTGGTTAGGTACTTGGTATCTTTGAAACTTAAGGTCTCGGTAAGTCTTCATTTCGATGGTTTAGATCTTCTATTCATCTTTTTTCTTTAGGAAACTTACGATTTTTAATGTTTGTTTTTAGGAGTTTTCGATCTCGCACTTGTCTCCAATATTCTGGTTTTGGTAAGGAAAATAAGTTAGATTTTATGTGCTATATGTTTGTATGTATGATTTTTTTTTTTTTTTTTTATGTTTATAGTCACTTGGGAAATATGGTTGCTTAGATAGCAAATCCTAAGACTTTTATCGTTATCATAAACTATAGTCGTGTCTAAACCTACCTCTAAAATAGTAGTTAAGAGGACTAAAGCAGTTTTTATCATGTACTATAATAATGAGTTAATGACCATTAATATTGTAGTCCATTTTATGTTTTATGTTGTATGTCTTATGTATTATGTTTTATGTTTTAGTAGTTTTTCCTTACTGGGCATTAGGCTCATTCCTTTTTATTTAGATTGTGCAGGTAAATGAACATTGAAGGCGGGACAGATCCAAGGTGGATTTGGCATGTGTACTAGGCGAGGGACTAAAGGAAGGAATCGATGGGATCGATCAAGGATGGCGTTATTTATTTTTGAGTCTTTTGAATTATGTCCTTAAAATTTCCGCACTTAGTACTTTGAATATTTAAATACAGGTTTGATTTTCTTTATTATTTTATGTATGAACAATGAGATCTTGTATTTTGTATTTTCTTTTAGATTTTCTATGTATTAATAATAAGTTTGATTATTTTATGTATATATATCAAAATGGTAGTAGTTATGTCATAGTAGTTTTAAAGGTCCGAGGTCTTTAGATTATTCGGGTCTTTATAATTGGTACCAGAGCCATGATTCATATGCATAAAGCTCTCCTTGATACACAAGCAAAAGCTCCAGGATCTAACCATCAATGTAAGTGTTTATGTTATGAATATTATGCTTATGTTAAAACTAACATTTTAGTTAATATGTTTTCAATCAAAATGAATGGAGCCATGACTTATCAAGATACCTGTGCCATTAAGCATTAAAAATGATTAGAGAGCCAAAAGATACAATAGGTGTGCTAGAACAAATCACGCAAAGATTGGTTAGATTTCACAAGGAGATAACTCACCTTGAAATCACTAGGCAAATTATGATGAGAGCCATTAATCAATATGTCCTAGTAATTAGACTTTTTGGAGGTATGCCTTTTGTAGTTTCAAATTTGAAAGAATTATGGGAATCTCTAGATAATGATGATAACTTACTGGTAGCCATTATATATTATTTTCTTATACTTAGGTTTACTTATAGGTTTGAGATTCAATTCACCAATGAACAAAAGAATAATATCCTAATGAATATTCACCATAGTAGATTCGAGGCTTATGATATTGATGATTATTGTAACACCCTGGATAATCAAAGTCGTTACACTATGTGATTATAAAGGTGCAAGACTTGCTAATCAAATCATATAGTTGAAAACATGACCCTAAAGTCGTAATTAGGTTAGGGTTAAAATATTTTGGTCATAAACAGGAAATTTCTCATTAAAACAGACGTTTAATACATAGGATCCCAAAATAGATTTTAAAGGACAATTTACAAAATTTCAAAGTTTATGTACAACCATGTACCATTCTAATGGCAAAATAGATACTTTACGTTCTCCTATCCATGTACCATCCCTCGACCATGGCGGCCGATTAGCTGATTATGTACATTCTGCCCCAGAGCTCTCCAACTCAGGACCGGTCCACCTTGCCCTTGCCTTTACCTGCACCACGTAGCACCCGTGAGCCAAGGCCCGGCAAGAAAACCATAATGTAGAGCATAAACGATAATCAATAGTCAGATAATTCACAAATCATCAATCAGATACTCAACGGGTCACATTGTTCACATAATCAATGATATCAATATGCAAACCAACAATCAATTATCCAGATAATAAACATGCCATAATCATCAGATTAATAACAATAAACATATCACACAATATCGAGGGTCGACGCCCTTAGGCCGCACCCTCTGATTGTCCCACTGACTCCGACCCGCTTAGGCCGAGCTTAGTGATTATATACTTAACTTCAACTACCAGTGGCCGAGCCGCATCCTTGTGTGCCAATAATAATTCCGGCACTCTTAGGCCATTTATTTCATGTTCACATGGCATAATACCATCATACAATATTACATGCAAGTATAGGGAACTCTTAGTCCCAACATAACCACATGACCATGTGTAGTTTTCTTACCTTTGATTCCGAGCGCTTTGGCTAATTGAGATGACCCTCGAGCACGATCCCGTTCGAACCCTAGTGTACACCTAGTCACAATCATAAAATAGAATCCTCATTAACATTCAATTCTGTAACCCAACTTTGGAACCAATCCCAAGTTCTCAGGAAGCCCAATTCCATCAAATGGGGTGGTGGAATCGACCTCCGAGCCCCCAAGCAAAAACCCTAAGAAAAATACCCAAAACCCATATCTGGAGGCAGGGCAGCGCTACATGGTGGGTGCTACAACACTAGAGTCAGAGACTCAAGCCCCACATATTATGTGGCCTAGTGTTGTAGTGCTCCCTACCTAGCGCTACAACGCTATAACCAATACATGCAAAATTTTCTGGGTTTCCTTCGAACTTCCCCGAGCCAAAGCTCCATAAACCCACTCCAAACCTCAACTAAACTCCAAATTGAGCCTACCATCCACTATATCTTGTCCAACATGACCTGACAACATCAAAACTTAGCTAATAGCATCATCAAACACAAAAAAACCATAATTGAGCTTGAAGCTCAAGAACTTCATCTGAAACCTAGAAACTCAAATGATCAAGACCAGAAATTGTTACCTCAACTGAGAGAATTCAACCCTAGGTTGCCTTCAATTCCCTTCCAGACTTTAGTTCCTCAAATCCCCAAGCTCAATTCCTTAAATTCCCATCCAAAATCCAAATCCAGAGACCAACCACAACAAACCCAGAAAATTCAGACAAAACCTTTAAACATTACCTTAATTAGTAGCTAATTCCAGTTAAGCTCCTTAGCCACTTCCAAGGATCAAAGTCCCAAGACCTAGCCTAGACCTCCCTGAGTTCTCAGCTTCAAATTCACAAGAAAGGGAGAGAGAGGTAACAAATCGTGTGGGAGAGAGAGAGAGAGGTAAGTGAGTGTTCTGCTTTTCTTTCCTTTTTATTTTCTTTTAGATTCTACCATTTTCCCTTATACTCTAAAAAGAAACATCAGGTATATCTCTTAATAAGCAAAAGACTCATTTACCCTCCCAATTAAATCCATGCCTTTTAATCACTCTAAGGGCATTTCGGTCATTTGCTTCCAATTCCCGCTAATTCCTCGAGTGTCCCTAACGTTTACCACTTAAATCCCGTCATCTAATTAATCACCAATTAATTTCCCCAATGTCAAATAGTCTCCAATATGTTTCCCAAATTCCCAGAAATACCCCCAGGCTTCCCCCGAGCCGGGTATAAATCCCCACTGCGACTACTTTGCTAAACTGCTCACTAGGATTGTCTCGAGCCATAAGCTGCAAATATATCCACATAATAATGTGGTCTCAAAAATTTACCACAAATACTCACATTTATGCCCTCAACGGCCAAAATTACAAATATGCCCCTATGAGCTAAACAGGGCCTATATGCATACTAATACTCGTAGTCATGCATTTCACGTATCCATATAATCATATAAGCATGCTTATCACATAATCATACATTAAAGCATTTAAATCACACATAAACCAATTATGCCGTCCCGACACACTAATCAAGGTCCTTAAGCCTTATTAGTAAATTTTGGGTCGTTACAATTATGAGGAAATAACTAATGATATTCTAGATGAAGGGTCAGATGTAGAAGATCCTGATTTTTTAGAAATTTTACCATTGTTATTATTAGTATTGTTTCTTTATTTTGAATTATTATTGTAATAAGTGAAAATTTTCCAAATGAATAAAGTTATTATTATTTTTTAATTGTATGTATGAAATTTGAATTATTTTTTCGTAATTGATTTAGAATAATTCAATAAATAATGGCTGAGTTCGGTGAGGATGGATACAAATCAATGGACTGAGTTTTGTATTGAGAGTTTAGGGGGCCATAGTAGTGGGAACAATTTTACTCATCCCAATCCTCCCTCAATATGGTTAACTTCGGAACAGCGACAAGTTTCGAGCCTGAGAATTAAGTCATAAAGGGTGATTAGAAACAAACTTAGAAAATAATAAAGATGACCTAATAGTCTACGTATATAAACATACCCTAATTTATAAAAATGACTTACATAAATTTTCATAAGAAATCATAACTAGTAGGTTCGAGTTATGTTTGCTTAGACTAAGTTTTTGCCTTAGAAACTATTAGGGTAAGTTCTAACGTATTTCTCTCGACTGTTAGAACTCTGCCGAAGATGTCGCTCCGAAGGTCTGCACGCACTAACGGCAATGCCCCCAACACCACCAACGGTCGCTCGAGACCCCTCTAATCCAAAGAAGGGGAAGACTTGCTGTCATTGTTGCTGCTAATAGAAACGCACCACCTCCGGTTGACAATGTAGTGTCTCACAATTTTACTTAGCTAGATAGTAGTAGTAGTAGTAGTAGTAGTAGTAGTAGTAATAGTAGCTAGTTGTAGCTTGTAGTATGTTAGTTTTTGTGGATTTTGGTTCAAGCAGGGGCTTAGTTGGAAACTCATAGCAATAGTTATGGATTTTATAAGTTTCACCTATAGTTTAAAAATATTAATTATAACATAAGGTTTGATTAATATTGTTGGTCCTAGAAATATTGTTTATTATAACCTAAGGTTTAGATAGAATTAATAAGAAGGTGAGACTTGTCACAAGCATGTTTATTAAGGATTCAAGTATTTTTTATGAATAGTTTAATTTAAAGAAAGATCCAGAAGCTCTAAAACGTACCAGTAGCTGTTAGGATCACATTTTTACTATGTCAAAGCTGTTTAATCAATTCAAAATATTCGAAAAAAGTGCAAATACGTGTTTGATATATCAACGTATGATGATATATCGCAGCTATAAGGACCGATATATCGCCTACGGGAGATACGGAAAACACGTCGACTTCGCACGAACGAAAGCACGAAGGCTCGGAGTAAAGGTCCAGGTGATATATCGCCCATGGTAGGTGATATAGCGCCTCTGGGAGTAAATTTTTGAAACTTGAGAATTTAAATTTAAAAATAGCCTAAACCACTTGGACTTGCTCTTGAACAATTTTGACCGAGTTCTGGGCATCTATTGAACAAAAATTCAAATATTTTTCATTTTATATTCATTTATTTATTCATTTTAAAAGGGGTTAGTTTCACTCCTTGAACTCTATAAATAGGACCTAGTACTCATCCATTTCACTCATCATTCAAGCATTGTTCAGAGCCTCTAAGCTGCTAAGATTACTATAGAGAGAAACACTTGGGTTTTGGGTTAAAAGCTTTTCCAATCTAAGCTTTTCTAAACATTTGGGAAGTAAGATATAGTGTTATTTCGTTATCGAGGTGTAGATCAAAGTCATAGTTCATCCAATGTATTCTTATTCTTAAGTTCAGTTCTTCATGGTTCTTTAGTTTTCTTTTGTTTTCATTCAGATCCTAACTCTCTGTTATGATTCTTGGTTAGGTGTTTATGTTATTTGAAACTTAAGACTTTCGGTAAGTTTCCACTTTGATGGTTTAGTTCTCTTTTTCATCTCCTTTTTCTTTAGAAAACTCATGGTTTTTACTGTTGGTTTTAGGAGTGTTCCAAATCCCGTTCTTGTCTCCATATCCCGGTTTTTGGTAAGGAAAATATGTTAGATTATATGTGCTTATATGTTTATGTTATGATATGTTTTATGCTATGATTTGATATGTGATATGATATATGTTTTCTAGTCGCTTGGGCATGTGACTTGCTTAGATAGCAAGCCCCAATAATTTTTATCATTTTCGTGGTTTTGAGTTATGATTTACCCTACCTCAATTAGTAGACAGAGGACCTAGATAAGTTATCATATATGTTGCAATCAATTTAATATTTGATTTTAAATACGTAAGTTCACGTAATCACACAAGTAATATAATGATAAGTAAATCGTCTCCACAGGAATTGCAAATTGGAAAAAAATAAGCAAAACAATTACTAAACAATTTTAAGAAATTAAAAATCAAGTGGGTGGTTTATAGGCTAAGCAAAATATTAAAATAAAATGGAAATACTGAAATTAAAAACTGAACTGAACAAGAAAATTGAGAGAAATATATGGATTGGAAAATGGACTTGAATTATTGAATTCCCCTATATTATTTATCCTGAACAAGTTGCGGACAGATTGATGCAGCAATATTCTAGCAAAACTCCCAGGTTAACAAGAATTCATTTAAACACTCATAAAACTTTCCCAAATTTTATGACATTAATTCTTCTACCTAATTAAACATATTCCTATGCAAAATCAGATTTAAGAATGCAAATCAAAGTTTAATTCTCAAAAGTTACACAAGGCAAATAACATATCCCTATGTTACTTACTAACATAACCTAACCTAGATTATGACTTGTGTCATCCAAGTTTTTTCCATTACATTTAATCTTTCCAGCATTAAACATAATTAAATAACTTGCCATTGCTGGCCAAACAAAAACAAGAAATTAATGCACACTTGAATGAACAAAGGAGATTTTACTAGAATAAAGTGCAAGAAATTTATAGACTATAACATATGGTTCATCAACAATTCAAGCCACCTAAAAATTAGTTCATGGCTGAGTTCATAGACATTAATTCACAATCAAAACAGCCTATAATATTTAGATTTAGAATCTAACTCAGAAATTAATAAAATAAAGTTTAGGAAAAGAAGAAAGAACAAATCCAAAATGATGCTTGAGCTTTCTTTGTTTGTCCTCCTTCTTCCTTGTTGGTATTCTCAGCTCTTCTCCTCTATTTTTTCTGGTCTTTCTTTTCCAAAAATGGCTGCTGCTTCTTCTCTACGGCTGGAAACTCTTTTTGTATATATTAGGTTTTCTCCTCTATTTCCCAAAAGTACCATAATGCCCATTTTTCTCCCAAAACATGAAGTCCTCATTTCCTCTGATTTTTGTCCTTTTCTCCAACATGGTGAATAGTCTTTCTGCCCTTTCCACCTCAGCCAAAATGTCAGCTCACCCATTGACTGCCACACGTACCATGTACCCCAAAATCTGCCTGATCAAAATGCTTCAGGTTTGCTGCAGCAAACCTGAATATTCAGCCATCAACAACATAATTTCATCACAATAGATTAATATGTTAGCTCATTCCTTTGTGCAAATATTTATCCATGAAATCATTATCTTTAACCCAATAGCTATTAAAAACTAAAAAAAAATAATTACACTTAATTAAGATAATGAAAACATCAAGGTTAGCTACAAAAACTAAAATAAACTAACATCACCCATGATTTTTTCACAATTATAAGTTCAAAAGCACATGAAATAACTCTTCATTCAAGAGTTATCAATATACTATAGTTGTGCTCTAACCTACCTCGATTAGTAGACTGAGGAGCTAGATCGTTTTATCACATACCATGTTAATGAGTTAATGGCCATTAATATTGTAGTCCTATATGATATAAGTTTTTATAGTCATATGTTTTATAGTATATGCTTTATGATATAGTCTTATGTTTTATGATTTATAACATATATGTTGTTAGTAGATTTTCCTTCTGGGCATTAGGCTCATTCCTTTATTTTTAGATGGTGCAGGAAAATGAGCATGGAAGGCGGGAATGATTCATGGTTGCTTGGCTTGTGTGTTGAGGATGAATGGATTGAATGGACTGCTGGAAGATCGAGGATGACATTGTTTCTAAGTCTTTTGATTTATGTATTTCCGCACTTAGTTTTTTTTTAACAATTTATTAAAGTGATGTTTTTATGTTTATGCACTAAACAATGGGTTCCCATACTTTACTTTGTATTTGGCACAATATTTTGGGTTTTAATTAAAGTTATGTTATTTCTTATATATGTATTCAAATTAGTAGTTATGTTTAGTAGTTTTTAATGGTCCGAGGTCTAGAATTAGTCGGGGCATTACAGTTGGTATCAAAGCCACAGTTCATATGCATGAAGTTCTCCTTGATACAAACGCACAACCGCTTAGTATTCTAGAATGGAAGTGGGAAGATATAGCCATGGACTTCGTGACAGGCTTACCACGAACAAATAAGCAGCACAACTCGGCTTGGTAGTAGTAGATAGACTAACCAAGTTAGCTCACTTCCTGCCTGTCAAGACGACATACAAAGTAGACCCATTGTAACGACCCAGATTTTTAAGACTCGATAATGCAGAAATATAAATGTTTTCATTTAACCAAATTTCTCAAAAACCTGCATAAAAAAAAACTTTTTATAATTCGTATGGCCATATTGACCATTTAATACAAACATATTTTATAAAGAGTAGAGTGAGCCTAGTTCATGAAAATAAAAACATTTCCAAAAATAAAACGGCTTCCCAAAAGGTCGGTCCACATCGCAAGGTAGACTCCAACGCTCACTGCTCTGCCTTGCCCTTGTTCTTACCTACAATAGGAAACAACTGGGTAAGCAAAAACTATTAGTAAGTTCAACTTTAAAACAAAAGCATGCAGAGAATTAGGGTTCTGGATCCATCCGGACCCTACACAATCAATTTCAAGAAGGCAAAAGCGTCCTGGCAAACTTATGGTCATGCTTGATAACGAATGAAAAATTATTTCATATAAACAGATAAATTCCTGGACTCAGAAAATCCCAGAACAAGCAGATATATTACATCACAACTATTTCTTATCAAAAAATAATTCTTTGTACTAAAATAATCCTAGAGCAAGCAGATATAATATATCACAATATAATTCGAGACCAACGCTCGACAACTTCCAACAATTCGGGCATAACACGCCCTCCAACATAAATGCTAATCTGTAAGAGAGAACTGAGTCTCAACACTAAGATCTAGCCAATAAATATCCCCATCAAGGGTAACTATCGTGTCACCTGGGGCATCGCTACTTATCCAAGAGTAAATCCCTCACAAGGATAACCATCAAGTTACCTAGGGCATCACTACTTATCCAAGAGTGTAATCGAAGTTACACGATTTTACAGAGACTTCTATGTTAATTAGTGGTGCTGGTGACCAGTTGCCCTTAGGGTGTTCAGCCTCACTCAAACTTGGCAACTCCTAGAATCTCTAGGCACTCTCATTGAATGACCAATATTCACAGCTACTATCCGGGAATAACTTATCAGAGCACTTGCTCGGGTTCTAACCGTTCACTGATTAAGTAAGCATGAGGGCCCCTAGGTCTCATTCATTTTGGTGCCCCTTCGTTTAAACCAGCAATCCTCACCTCTTGGCCACTCATCGCGATAATGAACCAGACATAATAAAATCAAGCAGTGTGACGGGGATCAGCCGTCTAGAATATGACGGATATCTACCGATCATATTTTCTAAATCAGCACAAACTAGACTAACGTCTCTGAAAAAACTTTCTATGACAGTGTATATATGTGCATGTGTCTCTATACTAACATACAATACAATAGTTGTTTCATGTTGCAGCCACACAATAGAAGTTGACTTACTTGGAGTCCTTAGCAGTCAGCAGGATTTCACCCTCCAACATTCAGTCCAGTTACGCTTAGCCAATACTATAGTTATCCATACAGTATACTCGGATTACTTATGGCACTCATAATTCATTATTATTATTTTAGGCAGTTTGGTCATTTCAAAATCATTTGTAAGGATTAAAGATCCTTATTTGGTTTTAAACCCATTAAGGAAATTCATACAAAAATATTTGAAACTAAACCCTAAGTCTCGGGGAGACCTACCCTATGGTCTCGATACCTAGGCTCGGGTATCACAATAGTATTTTCCCACAATCCGCTAAAAATCTTATTCCTTAAAAGTTTCGCTATTAACCCGTACTTTCAACAGTCGATAAAATATATAAAAGATTTTAGCCGGTATTATATCCCAAAAATACTAATTAAATTCCTTAATTATTTTTCAAGAAAAATAAACTTTTAATTTTCCTTTTATTTTTCTTAAGGTTTTAATCTCAAAAAACTGTTTTAAGAAAATTGCCTAATTTATCTTAATTAGGAAAACCGTTAAAAATTTCTCATCTTGACTAGTTAATTTTTTCGAAGTCAATTAATCAAGTTTACTTACTAGAAAAATAATTCACTTAATTATTTTCTCAAAATATAGGGTTTTAAACCCTCTTTTAATTTATTAACTTATCAATAAATTAATTCTTTTATTTTTAGAAAGAATAACAATTCTTTAATAAAAATAAACTCAAAGTGGTATTTTAGGTCAAAATATGTTTTCAAGACTTGCCAAGTTTTTATCTTGCAATAAGCAAAATTTTACTTTTTACCTCAAGTTCCAAAATCTCATTTTTATACAAAGTGTGAAAACCCTATTTTTCTCATTTTTAACTACATACTTTGTTAGGTCATAACTTAAAATTCACTTACCCAATTGTTACCAAAATTTCCCAATTCCATTTTTGGTATTCCATTTAGGTCTTTGTAAAATCTTAGGTCAAAATGAGTATTTTTGATTGGTGAAATTATTTTCCAACAATGAGGTAAAAATGACCTTATTTTCAAGTCCTTAATTTTTCCAAACATTGGCACATAATAACTTTCAAACCGTTTAGTATTTTATTACCAAATTTTACAGTGGAATACTAGGTTATGCCAAGATTATGTTCACCAAATTTTAGAAAAAACTAGGTTTATTTTCCTTATACAGTGGCTGTCCAAACTTGGTCCCGAAATTAAGAATATGAAAAAAAAAAACAGTTTTTTACCTAAACTTTGAAATAGCATAACTCACTCATTTTTAAACATTTTTGAGTGTTTCAAAAGATCAATTCTATGTACTCAATCTTAACAACATCACAGTACATTTAAATTTTACAAAATCAATATACAGTAGATACTTGACCCCTTGGAAGTCACAGCTAAAAACTTGTATTTTGTTTGAGGGTTCTCATCAAAACCCTTAGGGATTTTGGTCCCTATTTTCAAAAATCAACACACAAGCATCATAAAAATTATTGAGCAACTACCGTAGCCTTATTACATCATCAATAAGAAACTTTAAGCATTAAATATACGCAATAATACTTAAAAATAAAAACCATACAATAACAACCATAAAAGGTAAACTTTTTACCTCTTGTTGTTCTTGCTCTAGGTTTTGATGTTCCTACTAGCTTTGAGTCCTTCAAAAATCTTTCAATACCTTAACCAACTCCCCCCAATAACATATATAATTAGCTTTTGAAAAATCTATGGTTAAAACTTTACAAGAGTCTAGTTTTTTTGAAACTTTACCTTAGGGAAACCCTTTCTAGACCAAAGCTTAGCTTCTAAGCCTTCTTAGTGTTCTTAAGGTTGAAGATGGAGAGAAAACTTGAGAGAGTTTTCGAAAAAGATGAGAGTGAAAGTGAGAGAGAGTGTGGTCAATTGGGGAGGGTTAGAAGAGCATATCAACTAAAAAAAAATATCTAAACACTTGAGTGTTTTTACCATCCACTTGATGCGTTAACCCTTATATTTAAATTGGGATTAAACTAAAAAAAATTTGGTCAACCCCATTAACTCCTTCACATGGCCGGACACCACTTATTATATATATGTGATCATATATATATTTTTTATATATAAAGGTTAATAAATATTTCCTAAGTAGAAAAATCCAATTTGACTTCATATAACCTTTTTCACTCTTATTAAGTTTTAAAAACAAAACTTAACACATAATAATTAAATTAAATGTCTCTCACATTTAATTTAATTAATCACACAATAAATTTTAACCTAAGGTCCATTCATGGAATAAAATTCCCATATTCGGTAAAATTAAGCATTTAACACAAAATGCCCTAAAATTTCCACTTTCCTTGGTTTATTATTTTTAACCAAACTTTAATTTTTATGAATGTATTTTATGCCCAAAATATATCTTCCATAGTTTTTCATTTTATTTTCTGAGATTTTTACCCGATCAGGGTTTTTGTGTCGGTCCAAGACCGAAAGTCTTGTCTTGACTTTAAAACACAAAATTCATAATTTGGCTAGTAATAACTCATGGAAATAAATTCCAAACAAATATAATATTATTTAAAATAATATTCTTAACTCAAGGAAAATAATCCCGACCCGAGTCGTTTCAAGGTACCCGAAACGCAGGACATTACACTAGTACGCAGACATCTATATTCAAGAAATAGTACGACTGCATGGAATCCCTAAGACCATAGTATCAGATAGAGGATCGATGTTTACATCGAGATTTTGGGGAAGCTTGCAGCAAGCCATGGGTACCAAGTTAAGTCTTAGCACGTCATTTCATCCTCAGACTGACGGTCAGTCCGAGCGTACCATACAAATTTTAGAAGATATGTTGCGTGCTTGTGTACTGGACTTCGGAGGATTGTGGAGTAAGTATTTGCTACTAATAGAGTTCTCCTACAACAATAGCTACCAGTCAACGATCGGTATGGCACCCTATGAGTTACTTTATGGAAAGAAGTGTCGATCGCCGCTACATTGGGATGAGGAAGGAGAAAGACAACTTCTTGGACCCGAAGCTGTTAGAGAGGCTCAGGATGCAGTGGCGCTGATAAGAAAGCATATGCTCGCTGCTCAGAGCCAACAAAAAAGTTATGTGGATGCCAAGCGGCGAGATGTGGAATTCAAAGTCAGAGATCAAGTCTTCTTAAAGATATCTCTTGTGAAAGGTGTGAAGCGGTTTGGGAAGAGAGGCAAACTTAGTCCCCGGTATATAGGTCCTTTTGAGATATTGGAAAAGGTGGGAACAGTTGCACATATATTAGCCCTACCGCCAGCTCTAGCAGATAGTCACAATGTGTTTAACATCTCGATGTTGCGTAGATATGTGTCAGACCCATCTCACATCCTCAAGTACGATACGATAGCACTCCAGAAAGACTTGAGTTACGAGGAACGACTGGTTAGCATCCTAGATAGAGGGATGAAGGAATTACAGTCTAAGAGTATTCCGATAGTCAAAGTCCTATGGAGTAATACTTCAGAAGGGGAGGCAACATGGGAGTTGGAGGAAGACATCTTAGTACGGTATCTGGAATAGTTTGGTAAGTAAATTTTGGGGGCGAAATTCTTTTAAGTTGAGGAGAATTGTAATGTCTCAGAATTTTACTTAGCTAGATAGTAGTTTTCATAGTAGCTAGTTGTAGCTTGTAGTATGTTAGTTTCCGTGGATTTTTGTTCAAGCCAGCAACAGTTATGGATTTTATAATTTTAACCTATAGTTTAAGAATATTAATTATGACATAAGGTTTGATTAATATTGCTGGTCCTAGAAATATTGTTTATTATAAACTAAGGTTTAGATAGAATTAATAAGAACGTGACACTTTTCACAAGCATGTTTATTAAGGATTTAAGTATTTTTGATGAATAGTTTAATTAAAAGAAAGATCTAGAAGCTTTAGAACCTTCCAGCTACTGTTAGGATCACATTTTTACTCTGTCAAAGCTGTTTAATCAATTCAAAATATACTGAAAAAGTGTGAATACGTGTTTGATATATCAACGTATGCCAATATATCGCAACTATAGGGGCTGATATATCACCTACGGGAGATACGGAAAACACGTCGACTTCGCACGAACGAAAGCACGAAGGCTCGGGGTAAAGGTCCAGGCGATATATCACCCATGGTAGGCGATATAGCGCCTTTGGGAGTCAATTTTTTAAACTTGAGGATTTAAATTTAAAAATAGCCTTAACCATTTGGACTTGCTCTTGAACGATTTTGACCGAGTTCTGGGCATCTGTTGAACGAAAATTCAAATATTTTTCATTTTATATTCATTTATTTATTCATTTTAAAAGGGGTTAGTTTCATTCCTTGAACTCTATAAATAGGACCTAATACTCATCCATTTCACTCATCATTCAAGCATTGTTCAGAGCCTCCAAGCTGCTAAGATTACTATAGAGAGAAAAACTTGGGTTTTGGGTTAAAAGCTTTTCCAATCTAAGCTTTTCTAAACACTTAGGAAGTAAGATATAGTGTTATTTCAGTATCGAGGTGTAGATCAAAGTCATAGTTCATCCAAGGTATTCTTATTCTTAAGTTCAGTTCTTCATGGTTCTTTAGTTTTCTTTTGTTTTCATTCAGATCCTAACTCTCTGTTATGATTCTTGGTTAGGTGTTTAAGTTCTTTGAAACTTAAGGCTTTCGGTAAGTTTCCACTTTGATGGTTTAGTTCTCTTTTTCATCTCCTTTTTCTTTAGAAAACTCATGGTTTTTACTGTTGGTTTTAGGAGTGTTCCAAATCCCGTTCTTGTCTCCATATCCCGATTTTTGGTAAGGAAAATATGTTAGATTATATGTGCTTATATGTTTATGTTATGATATGTTTTATGCTATGATATGATATGTGATATGATATATGTTTTCTAGTCGCTTGGGCATATGACTTGCTTAGATAGCAAGCTCCAAGAATTTTTATCATTTTCGTGGTTTAGAGTTATGATTTACCTTACCTCAATTAGTAGACAGTGGACCTAGATGGGTTATCATATACTATAGTTGTGATCTAACCTACCTCGATTAGTAGACTGAGGACCTAGATGGTTTTATCACATACCACGTTAATGAGTTAATGGCCATTAATATTGTAGTCCTATATGATATAAGTTTTTATAGTCATATGTTTTATAGTATATGCTTTATGATATAGTCTTATGTTTTATGATTTATGACATATATGTTGTTAGTATATTTTCTTTGCTGGACATTAGGCTCATTCCTTTCTTTTTAGATGGTGCAGGAAAATGAGCATGGAAGGAGAAAATGATTCATGGTAGCTTGGCATGTGTGTTGAAGATGAATGGACTACTGGAAGATCAAGGATGACGTTATTTTTAAGTCTTTTGATTTATGTTTTATGTATTTCCACACTTAGTTTTTTTTTCAAATTTATTAAAGTGATGTTTTTATGTTTATGTACTAAACAATGGATACCCATACTTTACTTTGTATTTGGCACAATATTTTGGGTTTTAATTATAGTTATGTTATTTCTTATATGTATTCAAATTAGTAGTTATGTTTAATAGTTTTTAATGGTCCGAGGTCTAGAATTAGTCAGGGCATTACAGACAACGACACTGAAGTTATCCGGTTACAACAACAAGTAGAAGAACTACTGCAGCAACAATGACAACCTTTGCCGCAGCCTTAGCCAGTGGCTCAAGCACCCCAACCAAAGCAGATTGGAGGATATTCGTATAGAGGATGGCCGATGGAAAATTACGCACCCTATCCAGCTTAGTACATGAAGCCAGTCTTCGAACGCTTCTGAAAGCAGCACATATTGAATTTTGGAGGGACAACCGACCCCTTTAAGGCTGAGGAATGGCTTGGAATGTAGAGCCTATTCTAGCGCACATGAATCTCAACAACGCAGATAGCATATCCTACATTTCTTTTCTACTGAAAAAGGATGCTAGAATCTGGTGGGATCTAGTGAGCAGTCTCACGATATCACCACCATGACTTGGGCCAGATTTGTGGAGATGTTTAATAAGAAGTACTACAACTCAACAATCATCGCTACTAGGGTGGAAGAATTTGTCATCCTGAAATAGGGAAGTTTGTCGGTAGTCAAATACGCCCGACAGTTTGATTGACTAGAAAAGTTTGCACAGAGTTAGTCCCAAATGATTACTTTCGAGTAACCAAGTTTTCTAGAGGACTCAAACCAAAGATCGAATTAGGGGTCAAGCTGGCAAACCCCGGAACCACTTCTTATGCCGATGTCCTGGAAATGGCTATAGTGGTGGAAAGGCTTCAGGGAAATGTTAGCAAGGAGGAGGCGAGCAGGTTAGACCCCAAACAAAAAAATCAGAATCAGAATGGTCGAAACCACAACAACCAGCATAACAATAATGGGCAGAAAAGAAAGCATCCCGATGATAAGCAGACCGACGCTGACAAAAGAGCACAGACCAACAACAACAATAGCAAGCTGGGTTTTGTGGAATACCCCTAATGCCCCAAGTGCCAGAAGAGACATATTGGGGAGTGTTATGCAAATAGGAAGGCTTGTTACAAGTGTGGCCATGAAGGTCATATGAAAAGAGAATGTACGCAACTTAAACCAGAAGAAAATAAAGATAACAAGATGGTTCCATCCAGAGTCTTCGCTTTGACCTAAGGAGAAGTCGAAACTAGTACAAAGTGGTCACAGGTCAGCTTGTTATCCTTGATAATATATGTTCAGTATTGTTTGATTCAGGAGCAACACACTCATATATCTCGTTAGGAATAATTGAGAAATTAGACAAACCTTGCGAAAGATTTAGAAAAAGGTTTGTTACGGAACTACCTTCGGGCGAAATCGTGCGATCATCACGGATAGTACAAGGAGTACCGATCAAAGTAGAGGACATGGAGCTAGAAGAAGACATGATAGAGCTAGAGATCAAGGATTTTGATGTAATACTGGGAATGGACTGGCTAGCAAACATGGCACAACCATCGACTGTCGACGCAAGCAAGTGACGTTTGAAACCCCTGAGGGTTAGAAACTGTGTTTTATGGGCAAAGTTTCAGGTCTACGGACACCGCGTATCTCATCTCTCAAGGCCCAGAGGATGATAGAGAAAGGATGTCACACACTCTTAGCAAGCGTCATGATATTGCACAGGAAACACCATTAAAGGTTGGGGACGTCTGCAATATAAAGGAATTTTAGAGATGTTTCCTGATGACTTACCAGGGTTACCCCCTAATTGGGAAATTGACTTCATAATCGAACTAGTACCGGGAACCGAGCCTATCTCAAAGGCACCATACCGGATGGCACCTATGGAACTCAAGGAGTTGAAAATAGAGTTACAAGAGCTCTTAGACTTGGGATTTATCAGACCAAGCCATTCGACATGGGGGGAACCAATTCTATTTGTGAAGAAGAAGGATGGAAGCATGCAGATGTGCAGTGATTACCGTTAGTTGAACAAGGTGACAATTAAGAACAAGTACCCGCTACCCCGAAATCGATGACTTATTTGATCAACTCAGAGGATCGACGATATTTTCAAAGATTGATCTACTGTCCGATTATCACCAACTCAAGGTAAAGGAAGAAGATATACCAAAGATGACTTTTAGGACTTGATACAGACATTACGAGTTCCTAGTTATGTATTTTGGTCTTACCAACACTCTAGCCGCATTTATGGACTTAATGAATCGGGTCTTTAAGGATTTCTTAGACAAATTTTTCATGGTATTCATTGACGATATATTGGTGTACTCCTAAGTTGAGCACAAGGAAAACCTAAGACTGACCATGCTGCAACTAAATGAGCACCAATTTTACGCCAAGTTCAAGAAAAGAGAATTTTGGCTATCACAAGTGGCGTTCCTCGGCACATAGTATCCAAGGACGGAGTCGTAGTAGACCCAACTAAGGTAGAGGCTGTAAGAATTGTCCAAGACCTAAGAATGTGTCAGAGGTTAGAAGTTTTCTCGGGCTGGCAAGCTATTATCGAAGGTTTGTGGAAGACTATTCTAAGATAGTCATTCTCCTTTCCAACGTGACCCAGAAACAACAGAAGTTCAACTGGACGGATAAATGTCAGGAAAGCTTTCAGTTGCTCAAAGAAAAAGTGTGTTCAACACCAGTGCTTTGCGTACCAACACCCAATGACAAGTTTGTAGTATTCTCTGATACATCCAAGCAAGGGTTGGGCTACGCGCTAATGTAAAATGACTGTGATAGCCTATGCCTCAAGACAGTTGAAGGAATATGAGCAACGCTATCCAACACATGATATGGAGTTGGCAGCAGTGGTTTTCACACTAAAAATATGGCGCCACTATCTATATGGGGAACAGTGTGAGATTTATAAGGACCACAAAAGCTTAAAATATTTTTTCATGCAAAAGGAGCTCAACATGAGGCAGCGCAGGCAGTTGGAACTAGTAAAGGAATATGACTACGAAATCCTATACCATCCATGAACGGTAAATGTAGTTGCAGATGCATTAAGTCGGAAGAATTATGGAAGTCTAGCAACGTTATCCATAATTGAGAAGTCGCTACAGCAAGAGCTGATTAATATCGGAATAGAAATAGCCATGGGTCAACTGGCTAACTTGTCCATTTAGTCAAGTTTACTAGAGGATATGCGGATTGGGCAAGGGCATGATGACACGTTATTATCACAAATAACTATAGTCAAAGAAGGCAAGACTACATAGTTCTCTATATCAAGATATGGGTACTTGAAATATAAGGGGCGGGTGTGCGTGTTGAATGACCATGAGATTAAGATGAAGATGTTGGAGGAGGCACACATTACCCCATACTCAGTTCACCTAGGGTCTACCAAGATGGCTAACAACCTTAAGGCACTATATTGGTGACCAGGAATGAAGAAAGACGTAGTAGAGTATGTGTCAAAATGCCTAACATGCCAGCAAGTAAAGGCAGAACATCAACGACCCGCAGACTTATTACAAACATTTAGTATTCCATAATGGAAGTGGGAAGACATAGCCATTGCCTTCATGACAGGACTACCATGGACAAGCAAGCAGCACGACTCGGCTTGGGTTGTGGTGGATAGACTCACAAAGTTAGCTCACTTCCTGCCTGTCAAGACTACGTACACTATGGACCAATACATAGACATCTATGTTTGAGAAATTGTACGACTACATGGAATCCCTAAGACCATAGTATCCGACAGAGGTTTGGTGTTCACATTTAGATTTTGGGGAAGCTTGCAGCAAGTCATGGGTACCAAGCTAAGTCTCAGTACAATATTTCATCCTTAGACCGACGAACAGTCCGAGCATACCATACAGATTTTAGAAGATATGTTGCACACTTGTGTGCTAGAATTCGGAGGATCATGGAGTAAGTATTTTCCACTTATAGAATTCTCCTACAATAATAGCTACCAGGCAATGATCGGTATGGCACCCTATGAGATACTTTACGGAAGGAAATGCCGGTCGCTGTTACATTGGGATGAGGAAGGAGAAAGACAACTACTTGGACCCGAGGCTATTAGAGAGGCTCAAGGCGCAATGGAACTAATTAGAAAGTGTATGCTCGCTGCTCAGAGTCAAAAAAATAGTTATGCGGATGCCAAGTGACGAGATGTGGAATTCAAGGTCGGAGATCAAGTCTTCTTAAGGATATCTCCAATGAAAGCAGTGAAGCGGTTTGGAAAGAAAGGAAAACTTAGTCCCTATTACATAGAAACTTTTAAGATATTGGACAAGGTGGGACTAGTAACGTATAGATTATCGCTACTGCTAGCTTTAGCAGACAACCACAATGTGTTTCACATCTCGATGTTGCGTAGATATGTGTCAGACTCATCCCACATTCTCAGGTACGATACGTCAGCACTCTAGAAATACCTAAGTTATGAGGAACAACCGGTTCGCATCCTAGAGAAGGGGTGAAGGAATTATGATCGAAGAGTATTTCGATAGTCAAGCTCTTATGGAGTAATAGCACATAACGGGAGGCAATGTGAGAATTGGAGGAAGACAACCAAGCATGGTATCCGAAATTGTATGGTAAGTAAATTTTGAGGACAAAATTCTTTTAAGTAGGGGAGAGTTGTAGTGCCTCAGAATTTTACTTAGTTAGATAGTAGTATCTTATGTTGTAGTATTTTAATTTTCGTGATATTGGTTCAAGCCGAGAATTATTTGGAAACTCGTAGAGCTAGTTATGAATTTTATAAGTTTAGCCTATAGTTTAGAAATATTAATTTTATCATAAGGTTTAATTAATGTAGTTGGTCCTAGAAATATTATTTATTATAACCTAAGGTTTACATAGAATAATTAAGAATGTGACATATGTCACATGTGTGTTTATTAAGGATTTAAGGATTTTAGATGAATAACAATAATCAAGGATAAGCCTAGGAAGTCTAGAACCTTCCCTTAGATGCTAGTATCTCGTATTACTCAGTCAAAGTAGTTTAAAAAACTTTTACGTGCCTAAAATGTGAAAAAATGTGGTTTAGTACATCAACATATGCCGATATATCGCAGCTATAGGAGCTGATATATCACCCATGCTAATACGAAAAATAGGTCAACTTTGCATGAACAAAACCACGAAGCCTTGGAAAATAGGGGAGGCGATATATCGCCTATAGGAGGCAATATATTGGCTCCAGTAGCCTTTTCTGAAACTCTATGGAATTCAAAGCTAGAAACAACCCTCAACAGCTTGGACTTGTTCTTGAACAATTTTGACCGAGTCCTGGGCATTTGTTGAGCGGAAAATGTCTTTTTTTATTCATTTTAATGGGAGTTAGTTTCATTCCTTGAACTCTATAAATATGACCTTTCACTCAGCCATTTTCATCATCTTTCAAACACTTCTCAGAGCCTTCAAGCTGTCAATTTCGTTCTAGAGAGAAACACTAGGGTTTTGGGGTTAAAAGCTTTCAAATCTAAGCTTTTCTAAACACTTGGGAAGTAAATTATAGTGTGATTTTTGTGCTTGAGTTATAGATCAAAGCTCTAGCTATCTAAGGTACTCTTAATCCTCCATTCCAATCTACTTTTATTCTTCTTATTCCTTTCTTTCAGTTAAAATCCTAACTTTTGGTATCTTTGAAACTTAAGATCTCGATAAGTCTTCATTTCAACGGTTTAGATCTTCTCTACATCTTCTTTCTTTAGGAAACTTATGATTTTTAATGTTTGTTTTTAGGAGTTTCTAATCCCTCACTTGTCTCCAATATTCCAGTTTTGGTAAGGAAAATAAGTTAGATTTTATGTGCTATATGTTTGTATGTATGTTTTTTATGTTTATAGTCACTTGCGAAATATGGTTGCTTAGATAGCAAATCCTAAGACTTTTATCGTTATCATAAACTATAGTTGTGTCTAAACCTACCTCTAAAATAGTAGTTAAGAGGACTATAGCGATTTTTATCACGTACTATGATAATGAGTTAATGACCATTAATATTGCAGTCCATTTTATGTTCTATGTTTTATGTTGTATGTCTTATGTATTATGTTTTAGTAGTTTTTCCTTACTGGGCATTAGACTTATTCCTTTTTATTTAGATTGTGAAGGTAAATGAACATTGAAGGCAGGACAGATCCAAAGTGGTTTGGCATGTGTATTGGGCGAGGGACTAAAGAAATGAACTAATGGGATCGATTGAGGATGACGTTATTTATTTTTGAGTCTTTCGAATTATGTCTTTAAAATTTTCGCACTTAGTACTTTGAATATTTAAATACAGATTTGGTTTTCTTTATTATTTTATGTATGAACAGTGGGATCCCGTATTTTGTATTTTCTTTTAGATTTTCTATGTATTAATAATAAATTTGATTATTTTATGTATATATATCCAAAATGGTAGTAGTTATGTCGTAGTAGTTTTAAAGGTTCGAGGTCTTTAGATTAGTCGGGTCTTTACAAAAGTCGCCGAACTGGTGTATGATCGCTGGAGTGGAGTGAAGTTGGGTGTTTTAGGAGACAAGCCTTTAGGGAAGAAGCTTAATGGGTTTTGTTTTAGAGGGGTATAATAGGTATAACATATGAAATAGTGGGTATTTTAATAAAAGTTTAAAATTGCGGGTATAAACGAAAGCACTTAATTAAAAACGAGTATTGTATATAATTTTGTTCATTTTTTAAGAGTAAGTTGCATCTAAAATACAAAATATATTAAAAATGTGAACTTTTATACCTAGTTTGTTTTTGTGGTAAGTATACTCAATAATGACTTCGAAATATTTCACTTTTATCCCAAACTTTTTTTTTTGTGGTAAATATACTTAATATTTTAAAAATATTTCACTTTTATACCTATTATTTATTATTTTGAGAAATAATAAGAAAGTTAAGAAGAAATATAGGTTTTTAATTATTTTTAAAATTTTAAATTATGTTCTCTTATTATTCCTTAAAATAAATATTTTAAATTAAAAATTAAGAACTATTTTATTAAAATTAATAAAAATGATTTAAAATAATTAAAAAATATTTTCCATCAATTTAAAAGATAATTTTTCACTAAAAAAATTAAAGGAAAAATATAAGTTTTAATTATTTTGATTAATTTAAAATTTTGAATGATTGTTTTTATTATTTTGAGAAAGAATAATGAAGTTAAATAATTTAAAATTTAAAATTTAAAATATAATTAAAATCCTATATTTTTATTTCACGTTTTTAAAATATTAAAATTAGAATAAATATGACCCCCCCGGCGAACTATTCTTACTTGCAATTTGTGTCCCCTGAATTTTTCACGTTGTTAAAAATCCCCATTGAACTATGCACCATTACCGAATTATGGGACTTTCGTTAGTTTCTGGGTGACATGGCTAACGGAATGTTGATTTGGCAGTTTGAGCACTGACGTGGCATTGCCACATGTATAATTCAATTAAAAAATAAAAAATATATATTTTAAACAAATAAAAATATATATATTTAGATATTTTTTCCTTTTTTATTTAAATATTTTTTACTTATTTTTATTTAAATATTAAAAAAATTAAAAAATCATATATAATAGTAACTTTAATAGTATTTTATTTGAACTATTTGCTTTAGTTTTTGTTGACGCCGTTTTTTGTCAACTTAAATTGTAGAGCAATTAAACAATAAAACAATGAAGCAAATGAATAATGAAGAAAAATAAGAGGATTTTTACGTGGTTCAGCAGTTAATTCTTCCTAGTCCACGAGTCTATGTTATTAAGACTTGAGAGTTTTCTGGAAATTCTTCAGAGATGAATTGCTCAGAGTTTTCTCTCCAGAAAACCAAAAATCGGTCATTTACAAATGGTGATTCCTTCTCTATTTATAGAGAAGGTTGCAGAATTCATTCCCACATATTTTGGGAAGATATTCTGTAAATCAATTGAAATAATGATATTAAATGCATTATCTCTTATATACACGGAAACATCCCATGAAGATTGGGAACAGATAACAGATTAAATGATATCCCTTAAAAATTGGGATTGCACAACAATAAACATGTTCACACGTAATGGGATATCCCAGGTGATTCATCAGATCTTCGAGATCAGCAAATGGCATTGAGTCTGTCAAGACTTATGGGTCAATCACGAGCTTGTCACCCAACTTCACGCTATGCTCGGGATAGGTAGGTGTGGACGAGGCTGTCACACCCGAGCTTGCACCTTGAGCTCGAGCTATCCAGTCTAAAGGCAATTGATGAAAAATATATTTAAGTGTCATGCCATTGCCCATCACGACCTTAGAGAATATTCGAGGTTACACATCCTCAAGGTCGTTGTTTTACTTCAGAGAGGTTTAGCGGTTGAACCATATGATGTCTTCATACATTTTAAGCTCACACCTGACAAGCCCAGTTTTTGGGGTCATAGCTTCTTATCTCGAAATCTGGGTGCAACATTTTGCCCCGTCAAAAGTGTCAGTTCGAATCCTATGAGAAGGAAACTTTTGAACTGCCATTCTTGGAAACTGTACCACCAATTGCACTCGAGTGTGGACACGTGTCAGCCAGGTATTGACTAATTAGAGTACTTGAGTGCCTTTTACACCACACGTACATCCATCCGCCTGCCAACTTTATGGCGCCACTTTCTCATTTGTCCCTGGCCATTTGATCAGATATCAAAATTGGCCAAGGGTCCAGATCGTTTCATCGTTTGGTATCCTTTAGGGACCTATATATACGCCATCTTCTTCTTCATTTTACTTTTACATTTTCAAGCTTCCAAATAAAAGATAAGAACAAAAACCCAGAACTTAAAAACCCGTTCTACTGTTGTATGTTCTCCAAGCCGAGGAAACAAAGCACCGTCGGCCTATTCGACTTCGTGAGATCATTTCTGCAACCTCTCCTTCGGTCATCCATTTCTCTGTTTCCACCATCTACATTGTGTAAGTGTTTATTCTTAATCCCCATATGTTCGTGTATATACTTTGTTTTTTTTCCATGCATGTTTATTGTTGCAGTAGCATTTAGGTACATTTACTAGTTTTATACTAGAATGCTTCAATTAATACCGTGTAGTTTTAGGCTCTTCTGTTGTTAAGATTTTTCAAACCCAGATTTTTGCTTTTTATTGGGTTATCTTGATTTCAACTATCATATCGTGTAGACCAAGAAACTGGGTACAAGATTAGGGTTTTCAAATTGCACGTTTCCCAAAAATTTCACTTTTTGGGCAACCGCCAACTTTTTCCATGAAAATTCGGGATTCTAAAAAATAAATCCAATTTTCCCCTTTATGTGGAATACACACTCCGAGCCTAATCTCGCTCTGTTGACCTAGCTCGTTCCATAGTCTCGAGCATTCGAGCTCAGACTATCTTGATTTTTATTATTAATCTTCTTGTTCGTCTGGCCCTCACCCTTTTTCTTTCTTGCTAGATGTCGTAGAATTCAGAAAAGTGGTGGGGGTCAAAACTCGAGATTCCTTACTCACCGGCAACTCCGAGCCCGAAGTCACCTTTTACTCGGAATCAGCTGTAATGCCCTAAATTTCCTAATAAGGTTTAGGACCTTGATTAGGAGGCCAGGAGGGCCATAATTGATTTATTATGGTATTAAATGATTATATGCATGTTTAGGTGTATTAAATATGCATGTGAACCAATTTCTGATTAATTGGGTGATTTTCATATTTTGGCCATTTCGGGCATATTTGGCATATATGTGATATGTGTGTGGTGCTTTATTATTATTTGGTTATGCTAGGGTTACGCAGCACGAGACGATCCTAGGAGGTAAGCTAGTGGATTAGTCACAATGGGATTTATTCTTGACTCGGAGTGAGTCAAGGAGTATTTAGCATTACCGGG
Organism: Humulus lupulus; assembly: GCF_963169125.1. Taxonomy (NCBI): domain Eukaryota; kingdom Viridiplantae; phylum Streptophyta; class Magnoliopsida; order Rosales; family Cannabaceae; genus Humulus; species Humulus lupulus. The sequence continues at coordinate 189,600,080 of NC_084798.1, read as the reverse complement.
TTATTGGGTAATGGGAATAAATATTTGGTGATAAATTGGGAGTTAGTAAGATCAGTGAAAAATTATGGAGGTTTTGACTATTTTGCCCCCGAGGACGTTTTTGGGACCCCGAGCGTTAGGATTGGTTTGAGGCTACTTAAGCTTGAAGTAACCTTTTAAGAAATAAAAAGAACATTCAGTAAGTTTTCTCTCCCTCAAAGTTCCATTTCCGTCTCCTGGTCGCATTTTCGAAGGAAACTTGAGTTCTAGGACTCGGATTCAAGCGAGGATCAAGGCATAGCGATCTTAGGAAAGATTAGATGCTTATTAGACGGAGGATTTAGTTGGAAAACAACTCAATCGGAGGTCATCCAAGTTTTAAGTTCTAAGTTTTTAAAGTTTTTAAGCTTGAATTGGACTTTGTGTTTTGATGAGTTTTTGATTGAATTGAAGCTTAGGTTTAATGGGTTTTGGATCATGGGGATGTTTAGGAACTTTGATTTTTGAGTTTGGATAGGTTTTTGGAAGGTTTTAAAAGGTTAAAAATACCAAAAAATGGCTGGTCCGAGGTTGGGCCGCAGCCCAAACTCGAAGAAGCAGGTGGAGAATTTTCAAAGGGCTAGGGGCCACGACGCTTGGATAGGGGGTCGCGACGCTTGGTATTGTTTATGGCCAAATTTATGTTTTGGTTAGGGGAACTCAAACCTTAGGCCTCATGATCGTTCTTACTACCCGGTTTAGTGGAATTCGATGTCTCGGAGGCTAGGTTTTGGTTCCGGGTTAGGTTTTAGAACTTGAACTCATCAGATCACCAGTTGTGGTTGTGACTAGGTTATCACAAGAGGCTTGGAATCAGGATCATGCATGTGGCTTGTTTATTGGTAACATGTGCTTGGACCAAAGGTAAGAAAACTGCATCCCATATATGACATGCATGGTTATTCTTGATGCATGTTGGATGTTTAAATGTGAACATTGACATCATATCAAATGCTTAGCAATCTTGCTAACTTGTGTATGATTAATATTGAGGCATGTCAAGTGATTAAATGTGATGCATATGATGCACGAGAAACATGTGTTTAGGGCATGCCATGAATGTTGAATATGAGACTGATCAGAGCTTGAGTCTCTGTGTTTGTGCATGATCATAATTGTGCTAGCAACGGTTAAGTAAGCATGTTGAATGCCCTACGTTTGGATATTTGACATATGATATATGCCTGGTAGCATTGCTTACTTGTGTGTGGTACTGACTCATTAGTCAGAATTGGCAATGGCGCCAGTATCAACTGTGAAGCTGTGACTCATTAGTCAAGTTTGGCAGTGGTACTGAGCACTGGTCACATGGTATTGACTCATAAGTCAAGAACGGACTTACTGTGTTTAATGCAAGCCGATAAAAGATTAGATCTAATCGACATCTGCATTGAATGACTCAAATAAGCATTAATGCCGGACCGACCTCAAGTTCGATGAAAACTAAAAGCACTTGTTTAGTCTAAGGGCTAGTTATTTAGAGCCAGAGCCAGAAAGGCTAAGGTGACCTACAAGTGACATGGCTAGGAGGGTATGGGACCTCCAGAGTGTGACTCATTAGTCACCTATATAGAGTGAGACTCATTAGTCTCCTATACAGAGTGTGACTCATTAGTCACCTATATAGAGTGAGACTCATTAGTCTCCTATACAGAGTGTGACTCATTAGTAACCTATACAGAGTGAGACTCATTAGTCTTCTATATAGAGTGTGACTCATTAGTCACCTAGACAGAGATAGACTCATTAGTCTTCCATACAGAGTGTGACTCATTAGTCGCCTATACAGGGTATGCCTCATTAGTCATCTATACAGAGCATGACTCATTCGTCACCTATGCAGGGTGTGACTCATTAGTCACCCACTCCGAGATTGACTTACAAGTCATTTATTCAAGAAGCAGGTCCCCAGAGATTGACTCATTAGTCATCTATTTAGATGTAGGACCCCATAATCATTTGTTTGCACATGCTTGCATGCATGAGGAAGGCTATTATTGCTAGACATGCACATTATGATTTGATGGCATGTTATTACTGTTCATGAGCATATTGAGTTTTCTTGCTGGACTTCAGCTCACGGATGCTATGTGGTGCAGGTAAAGGCAAAAGAAAGTTGGACCATCCTTGAGTTGGAGAGCTTAGGTGACGACGTGTACATATGCAGCTGCTTGACCGCCACGGCCGAGGGTTGAAAGAGGAACTAGGGTTAAACCCTTTTTGCCGCTTAGATCGGCTGGTTGTAAATATTTTCTTGTAATAGACCTTTAAATTATATTTTCGGGATCCGAATGTATACAGTAAATGTTCTAATGAAACATTACATCTTAACAAAAAATTTTAATCCCTAAACCGCTAATCATACTTAGTTACACGATTATGGACAAATGACTCGATTAGAGAGTTTAGCACTGTTTATAATGCGCACTATAACGGTCCCTGGAGTTTAGGGCGTTACATCAGCGCTTGATTCAAGAGCACAAACTAAGGCGTGAGCAAGAAGACACCCGAGCTCACTTTCGTCGTCAAATCGATGAGGTCGAAAAGAGAAAAAGGAAGAGACTTAGGGTCACCATCTACCCAGATCCAGACCCCGAGCCTAGACCAATCCCCCTCGATCCCACTCTTAAAGTGACGATCGCATTCAAACCGGACGATCTCCAATTTTCACTGATGGAAGAACCATCAAATCCCCCTTCTACTTCGAAGCCAATCACCATTCCCACCTCGAGGGGAGAATTTTTCGAGGCCGAGAATTATTGGAGCTCGATTTCTTCACTAGGGCAGATCTCTGACATCTTGGCCCTTCACGGAATTGGACTATCAGGCTGGTTGAGGTGTCGAGCTCCAACCTCCCATGAATGAAGTTGTCGCGCCCTAGGAGATGGTAATCCCGACAGTAAGTTAAAATATGCGGCTTGGAGTCATGAGCATATGAGGGCAGGGGCCTTATTGCCCTTGAAGTCATTTTTCAAGGACTTTTTGGATTTCTTCGGGCTCTCTCCCTTCCAACCCAACACCAACTCATACAAGGTTTTGTCAGCCCTGAGGTCACTTTACCACGAGCTAAAGTGGGAAGGACCTTCACCAAAGAAGATTCTGTATCTCTTTTGCTTGAAAAGCAATCCCTCCCGAGCTCAGGGAGGAGACGACTTATACTATCTCTCGAGCTATCCCAAGGAGAAGAAATTTTTTGAGGATCTACCGAACCATACCCCCAACTTCAAGCTCGCTTTCTTTTGGAAAGATGGCATGACTCCCTCCAGATACTATTCGTTCAGACGAATCCGTAAGTATACGCTTTTTTTTTTCTTTTTGCGCTCGAATTTTTTCCTTAGGCTCGAACCACTCATAATATGCTCACTTCTTCAACCAATTATCATCGACCTACTACCACCGATGAGATGAAGGAGCACAAGGAGACCTTGCTCCAACTCCCTTATGGTAGGCGTGCCCTTTCCTATCTTCTTCATGAAGATAGGCTTCAAGCTTGTGGTCTCCTGGAGAAGGATCAATCCACAAACGACTGGTCCAACAAGAAATACACCAAGTGGGAGTTTGTGCCTCTCCCAACCAGCAGCCTTCCTCTGAGGAGAAGCTCTAAGACACGATCCCCAGCTCGATATCACAGGAGTCCGCGCTCAGGGAACGAGGCTTCAAGCTCGAGCGACAGAGGTATGGTCATCCTTAGCTCGGTCTTATGGTGTCCTTCGCTACTTAAGCATAAGCCCAACACTTTAATCTTGTGTGAAGATGATAGGAACCAATTTTATGTATGGTCCTGGGTAGATGAGAGGGTTGGTAGGTTTGATTGTTGGTTAGGGAAGTACAATACTATGTATAGTCTGAACGAGGTCTGGGACGGAATAGCTGTCCAATATGGGACAAATGATTATAGGGACTTTTCAAGGTTAACTTCCACATATAGGGAAGGGACTCCCCCTGCCTCTTCTGAAGATGGGGGAATTACGTGGTCGCCGAGCATGAGCTCGGGGGAGAGTTCTAGTTAGGTTCCTCATTACTTGTCCTTTTATTCCTTGACTGTCTACGTTATGCTAAATTTTTGTGTCTTGGAATTTCTTATAATGTGGTGTGATTGTGCAAGTATTATGGACTCTGATCTCGACACCGTACTCGCCAGTGGCGAGGGGGCTAAGAGGAGTAAGTGCCCAAGAGCCTCGGAGAAGTCTGATCGGCCTGCCAAGGTCTCTAAGAGGACTGAGAAGATCCCTCCTCCCTCAGCTCCCAATGCTATGAGCCCGGCCATGGATCCTGCCTCCCAGGTTGAAGATTCCACCACAGGTGTCCCCCCTATGCCTCCTACCATCATGGTTCGCTCAACACTCAACCCACTTCCGAAGAATCCCACGACCTTCAAAACATGTCTGTTGTCGATTTCTACTCATGTTGATGAGTATGTAGCCGACAATGCTACTGAGACCCATGGGGCTACACTTGGCTCAGGCGTTTTGTCTCGGGTAGGCCAGAGCATTAGCATCTTTGAGGCTCCCCAGTGGAAGTTTTTGAATAATGCTCGGGACTACAACACTTTTATGACAAGAGTGCCAAGCTCGCTACTGCGGTAACCTCTCTCACCTTATTATTTTTTGTAATTGTGCTTAGTGTATGTTCTAACTTAATTTGTTTGTGTGCCAATCTCTTACTGCCTTTGCTCAGCTTAATTACAAGTTGAACAACGAGGTCCATTCGAGCATGTCCTATGCCCAAGAGTCGAAGGATCTTCATATCAAGCTTGCTGACGAGTTCAAGGCCGCAAAAGCAGAGATGGAGGTTGAAGCCGAGCATATGAAGGCCAGGATAGCCGAGATCGAGAAGCTGAATGCTAGGCTCGAGGATCTTGAGAAGATCAATGCCAAGCTTGAGGAGGAGAAAAAGGCCACCTTCGAAATAATGGAGGGTGAAAAGGCTTGTCTTCTCGAAGAGTTCAAGGAGAAGAATGATCGGGCGGTTGACCTGGCCATGTACAGAATCTGGGCCAGTAACGCCGATCTCGATACCAGCTTCCTAGGCTCTTTTGAGGAAGAGCTCGTGGCCAAATGGCAAGCTCGGATTGATGCGGATGAGGCTGCTCGGGATGAGGCAGAGAAGACTAAGGAGGATGCTAAAAAGGCTAAGGAGGGCGCTCCTTCCTCCTAAATCTCGATCTGGAGCTGTGTCCCTTTGAAACCCTTGTAATAGTTTTATCTTTTGTTTTCCATGCCCTTGGGGCTAAGACAATTTATAGCTCATAAAAGAGCTATTTTCTTATGATATTTATAATACCGTATTTGACTTTACTTTAATATTTTTGCTTTCCATTTCTTAAGTCAAAATATTTCAAGCAATTTATATTAAAAGTGTCCTTATGTCTGTTTATTCATACAAACACGTGGTGGATTTAAGCTCGAGCTTCAATGCATTCATGCACATTTTACTCAATGTATCCGTGTCTGATCTCGTTACTTATCAAGGTCGGAACTTACTTTTACCATGCACTCGAAAGTACTTATATGACGTGTAATGTAGGTAGTTTAGTTATATCCTGCTTTTCTAGTTACTTTTCCTCGTCCTCGGGTAGCTACCCAAAGTTATAAGGTCGAAACTATCTTTTTGCAAGATATTCCAGCCTCGATCTCGACTTAGCTTGAAGTAGTTTTATTTATATTCTAACTTTCTATCGATTAGTATTAGCTGGTTTGTTCCAAACCTATTTAGGTTGTGTTTTTGGTTCGTAATCCATACACAAATATTTTTGATCTAGTTATGTCTAGATCGCGCATTTGGTTTTATCCAAACACTTCTGTTTTTTAATAATTTGGTCACGTCCAAATTATGTCGAAACTATCTTAGCTTGCATATTTGGTTCTGTCCAAACAATTTTATTCTTTAATAATTTGGTTATGTCCAAACTATCTTAGCTCGCGTATTTGGTTATATCCAAACACTTTTATTCTTTTAATAATTTGGATATGTCCAAACTATCTTAGCTCGCGCATTTGGTTATGTCAAAACACTTTTATTCTTTTCGTGTATGCTATTTTTTATTTTTACAAGCTTACGGTATATATACCACTAATGCCCCCTTAATATCCATTGAGTGTGACCATAGGTTATTAAATTAAGAGAGTTTGCAAAAAATACAGCATATTGAAACGAAAATGAACTTTAATCGGAATTGAACAATTTATTAACAGAAGCATAGTAAAGAAAAACAAGCACGGTTACAGGTGACATCATTCCTACACTATTGATAGTAAGGTCATAGATGTTCGCCATTCCATGCTCGTGGTACCAAATCCCCATTCAATCTTACCAATTTGTAGACGCCAGGTTGGATAACTGATTCGATCTGATAAGGTCCTTCCCAATTAGGCCCAAGCATGCCAGTAGCCAGGTCCCGCGTAGCTAAGAACACACGCCTTAGCACCAAGTCTCCTAAACCGAATTTTATGTCTCGAACCTTTTTTATTGAAATACCGGGTAGCTCATTGCTGATATGCTGCAGTTTTTAGTTGAGCCTTGTCCCGTCTTTCTTCAATCAGGTCTAGACTTACTTCGAGCTGGGATTGGTTCGAGGCTTGATCATAAGAGTGGCTACGAATGATGGGTATTTTGACCTCGATTGGTAGCATAGCCTCGCATCCATATGCCAGAGAAAAAGGGGTATGTCCTGTTGATGTACGAGCTGTGGTCCGATATGCCCATAAGACTTGGGGCAATTCCTCGGGCCATTTTTCCTTAGCTTCTTCCAATTTCTTCTTCATAGAACTCTTCAGGGTTTTATTCACAGCCTCGACTTGGCCATTCATTTGGGGATGGGCCACAGAGTAGAAGCTCTTTATTATCCCATTTTTCTCACAAAAGTTGGTAAACAGTTCACTATCGAACTGAGTACCATTATCCGATACTATCTTCCTTGGCATTCCATATCGGTAGAATATATTTTTTACCACAAATTCCAAGACTTTCTTTGAGGTAATTGTTGCCAGAGGTTTGGCCTCGGTCCACTTCGTAAAGTAATCTATCGCGACTACTGCGTACTTAACTCCGCCTTTTCCAGTTGGCAATGATCCTATGTGGTCAATTCCCCAAAACGCAAATGGCCATGGGGAGGTCATCATAGTTAGCTTAGAAGGTGGAGCTCGTGGGATTGTGGTGAACTGTTGATACTTATCGCATATCTTGACGTAATCAAACGAGTCTGCTTTGATAGTGGGCCAGAAGTATCCTTGGCGTATAATTTTCTTAGACAGGCTATGCCCCTCAGTGTGGTCCCCACAGAATCCTTCATGTATCTCTTCGAGGATCTTCTTAGCCTCAGGTGGAGTCACACATCAAAGTAGTGGCATAGAGTAACCTCTTCGATATAGCCTTCCTTCCACAATAGTGTATCTGGGAATCTGATACATTCGTTTTCGAGCCGTGTTTCGTTCTGCTGGGAGAATCATGATTTCAAGGTACTCAATTATTGGGGTCATCCAGGTTGGCTTGGAGTTAATCATGTAGACATCTTCTTGTTCAGGCTCGCTTATACTAGACGTCGATAGATGCTCGATTGGTACAACGTTCAATTCGTTGACCTCGGTGGATGTGGCGAGCCTGGCTAGGGCGTCTACATTTGAATTTTGTTCTCGAGGAACCTGCTCTATTGTGTAAAACTCGAAATGTTCGAGAGCTGCTTTTTCTTTTTCTAAATATGCAGCCATTCTTGTCCCACGAGCCTGATATTCCCCTAAAATTTGGTTGACCACCAACTGGGAGTCACGGTAGCAATGTATCGCATTAGCCTTGAGTTCCTTGGCTATTCGAAGTCCTGCCAGTAAAGCTTTGTATTCAGCCTTGTTGTTAGATGCTTCGAAGTCAAATCTCAAAGAAGAGTGAAATCGACTCCCAGTTGGGGTGATCAGTATGATTCCTGCCCCTGACCCATTTTTGTTGGAAGACCTATCTTCATAAAGTTTCCACAGCTCGCAGGCTGGGGTTATAACTTCGTCGTCGGTCATTCCAGTGCATTCCACTATGACGTCTGCCAAGGCCTGTCCTCTTATGGTTGTCCTCGGATGATAAGTGATCTCGAATTTCCCGAGCTCAACAACCCATTTTAGTAATCGGCCTGAGGCTTCTGGCTTGGAGAAGTCTTGCGTAGTGGTTGGTTGGTCAACACATGGATGGGGTGCGCTTGGAAGTAAGGTCAGAGCTTTCGAGATGAGTGAATTAGGCTGAGAGCCAACTTTTCTATTAAGGAGTATCTTGATTCTGCCCCCAATAACCTTTTGCTGACATAGTATATTGGCTTTTGCACCTTCTGTTCTTTTCGGACGAGCACGACGCTAATGGTGTGCTCGATTGTAGCGAGATATAGGTACAAAATTTCTCCTATGATAGGTTTCGACAAGATAGGAGGCTCCGCGAGGTGCTTCTTGAGCTCCTGAAATGCTAACTCACATTCCTCTGTCCACTTGAATTTTTTCCCCCTCTCAAAAGGTTGAAAAAGGGAAGACAGCGGTCTGTAGATTTTGAGATAAACCTACTTAATGTCGCCATCCGTGCAGTCAAACTCTGGACATCCTTATGCTTTCGAGGTGAGGGCATGTCAATTAACGCTTGGATCTTGTCAAGATTAGCCTCTATTCCCCAAGCATTGACAATGAAACCTAGGAACTTCCCTGACGATACTCCAAAAGAGCATTTCTGGGGGTTGAGCTTCATGTTGTACTTCCGTAGCACGGCAAAGCATTCTTCAAGGTCGTCCACATGGTTATTGATTTAACTAACATATCATCAACATAAGCTTCCATGTTATTACCTATCTATTCGGAGAACATCACGTTTACGAGCCATTGGTATGTGGCTCCAGCATTCTTGAGCTCGAACGACATGACATTGTAGCAGTACAGTTCTTTATCTGTCACAAAACTCGTATGCTCTTGGTCTGGGGCATGCATGGAAATCTAGTTATATCCAGAATAAGTGTCCATGAATGACATAAGTCTATGCCCAGCTGTGGCATCTGCGAGCTGGTCAATCCGAGGTAGGGAAAGCCGTCCTTAGGACATGCTTTATTGAGGTCTGAGTAATCAATACAGGTTCTCCATGTTCCATTAGGTTTCAGAACTAGTACCGGGTTAGCGACCCAATCTAGGTAGAAGGCTTCTCGTATGAATCGATTTGCCTTCAACCTGTCGACTTCTTCCTTCTGGGCCTTCTTCCTGTCGTTGTCCAGGAGTCTTCATTTTTGCTGCTTCGGGGGGAAGCTCTTGTCAATATTAAGAGCGTGGCTCATCACATTAGGACTTATCCCTAGCATGTCTGAATGTGACCACACGAAAACATCCTGGTTCTTTTTCAAAAAGCAAATTAATTGCTATTTTGTTTCTTCCAGAAGGTTTTTCCCCATCTTCACAGTTTTCGGGGGGTCAACCTCTTCGAGCTCCTCTAACCGCTTGAGATCAGCCCTTTCTTCTATTCTCGAATCAATTTCTTCGGCTATCTCAAAGATTGTCCCATCCTTATTCTGAATTACGACAAGTGTTTGTTCACTTGTCTGTTTCTTTCCTCTAACGGAAATGCTATAGCATTCCCTCCCTGCGAGCTGGTCCCCTTTGAGAGTCCCGATGCCACTAGAAGTTGGGAACTTGATAACCAGATGCCTTACAGACGAAATTTCCCCCAGCCCTACTAGGGTGGGTCTCCCAATTAGTACGTTGTAGGCCGATGGGAGATCCACTACTACGAATTCCATCATCTTGGTTGTTGATATCAGGAAGTCTCCCAAGGTTACAGGGAGTTCGATGGATCTCATACATGCAATCCCTTCTCCTGAAAAGTCGTACAACGTCGTTGCACAGGCCTTTAGGTCGCGAAGCATGAGTCCCATATTTCCTAAGGTGGTCGTGTAGAGGATATTTACTGAGCTCCCATTATCAACCAGGAATCGGTGTACCCTCTTGTTCGCGAGATGAAGGGTGATGACCAGCGGGTCATTGTGAGGAAACTGTACATGAGACGCATCATCCTCAGTAAAAGTTATGGGTTGAGATTCAACCCTTTGATGTTTTGGAGCTCTGGGTTCGGGTTCCTAGAAAGACCCGTCACCAATTTTCAATTGACATATCGTTTCTGGGTGTTCCTGCCCGATCCTGCAATATGTGGTCCCCCCGAAATGGTTATGACATCTTCTCCATCAATCATAGAGGGTCGTCCGTCCTCCCTTGCTCGGGAGTTGTTATTCTGGGCAGGTGGAGCTGCTACTGCCCTCTGGCTGGAGGAAGCCTAATTGAGGTTTTGATTCCTAACATATTGCCTGAAATATCCTCTCGAGATCAGGCCTTCGATCTCTTCTTTTAATTGTTGGCACTCATCGGTTGTATGTCCGATATCTCTATGGAATCTGCAGTACTTGCTGGAGTCTCTTTTCACTTTTTGGTTCCTCATGGGGTCCGACCGTCTGAAAGGGACCTGGTTTTCATTAGCCAGGTAGATATTCTCCCGAGACTCATTGAGCTCGTTATACATTTTGTATACGGAGAAATATCTTTACCCTTCCTTTTTATTTCCCTCTTCCGCCTCGGGGCTATTCCCTTCATTCTTCTTCCTTTTAGAAGGGTTATCCCCAGGGGGTTTTGAGGTCGTAGGATCCGCCGAGGTCGAGGCAGAGTTTGTGTTTGTTGTTGTAGTTATGGGCTGAGAGGTCATATTTAATGCTGACCTCGCATCTTCTACATTAACAAACCTCTGAGCTCGTCGATTGAACCCGGTTAAGGACCTTATGGGCTTCCTCTGCATATCCTCCCAGAGAGGACTTCCAGGCATTACTCCGGCTTGGACAACCATTAAATGGCCACTGTCGTCGATGTGACGAGCTCGGGCGACTTCCAAATTAAACCTTGTGAGGTAACTTTTCAATGTTTCATTCGGCTGCTGTCGGACATTGGTCAAGGCAGACGCCTCAGGCCTAATTTCAACCATGGCTTTGAATTGCCTCTTGAAATCTCTAGATAATTGATCCCAAGAAGCAATCGAATGTCTCTTATACTTTTCAAACCAGTTCTTCGTTGGTCCCATGAACGAGGCTAGGAATAGCATGCATTTGAGCTCGTAGCCCACATTACTGGCTCGCATGATTTTGTTGAACGTACTTACATGACTGTACGGATCCGAATTCCCATCAAATGGTGGGACATGAGGAATTCAGAATCCCTGAGGAAATGAGGTGCTAGAAATATGGGGGGAAAAGGGTTCGAGTTCTTCGTCGAACTCTTCGTCCCATTCCCGACTTCGTTCATTTTGTAAGAGCCTGAATGCTCCTTCCAATTGTTCAATCCTTTCTTGGACTGGATCCACAGGGGGTCTGACTTGAAGCAGTGGGATCTATTTATCGTTGATTACAACCCCAGTTTCACGCCTTGGTACGGGGTTCTTGCACCCATTGAAATGATCCCTCAGATCTGGGTTCGATGGATTATCATTCCCCCGGTTATGGTTCAGGTGTTCTCGTAAATCTGAGTGATCCCTTCGATTCCCAGTATTTCTACATCCCTGGTCATTCATACTGATCGATCTAGTGTCTCCCGAGCCTTCACTGACATGGCTCGTTGCGTGGTTGTTTCGAGATGGGTTCCTTACTGGTTTCCTTGTCTCAATAGTGTGAGACCGAGACATTTGGCTTATCGTGGGTCGGGTACCTCTATGCTCCCCTGCAGTCTCCCCATTTCCACACCTTCGCCCAGCTCGCCTTTCCCTATCACCCTGGGTCGGTTGTGTGTTTCTCTGAGTTGGTGAGGGATACCTTATTGGCGACGGTGGGTGCCTTATGGGTGATAGTGGCTACCATCCATTACGGGGCCTAGAAGGCCCTGAGTTTGCTCGGTCTAGTTCAGGAACGTTCTGCGTGTTACCAGGATTTTGGGCCCGAGCTGCCGTGGGGGCTCGGTTACTCCCTACTCCAGCTAGTACCTCCGCAGTTGGGTTGGCAGGAGCTCCAGCCTGGTTACTTCTCCGGGGCCTTGATGGAGCAGGCTGTTCTACTGGCGGCGGAGGTTGCTCTGTTCTTCGGGTGGCAGCATTTTTGTGCTGTCGTCCTCGAGGCCTACGTGGTGGAACATGAACGTCCCACGGAGGCGGATCCTGGGCCTCTGGTAGAGGTGGGGCCTGAGCTTCCTGTGCCTCAGTAGCTAATCTGGCTAGCTCCTCATTACATTTATTGGCTTCTGCCAAGTGCTTACGTAGTTGACAATTTTTGAGCTCCACTATCTGGACATATCGTTCAAGATTGTAGTACATGTCCTCGTCGTCCCTGGGGAATGGTGGTCCCCGAGAGTCAGATGATCCACTCCTCTCATCAGGGTCCGAATTCACCATAGGCTGCTTTCCAGGGCGTCGGGGGTAGTCAGCTTCATCTAAAATTTCCTCCTCAGGAACATTGGGATCATTCGCTGCCATTGTTGATTCAGGGAGGCTTTTTTGACTGAACACACTCATGCACATACTGCTTAATGCTCTCAATGAAAGCACCAAACTGTTGACGCCATTTTTCTTCAACTTAAATTGTAGAGCAATTAAACAATAAAACAATAAAACAATGAAGCAAATGAATAATGAAGAAAAACAAGAGGATTTTTACGTGGTTCAGCAGTTAATTCTGCCTAGTCCACGAGTCTATGTTATTAAGACTTGGGAGTTTTCTGGAAATTCTTCAGAGATGAATTACCCAGAGTTTTCTCTCCAGAAAACCAAAAATCGGTATTTTACAAGTGGTGATTCCTTCTCTATTTATAGAGAAGGTTGCAAAATTCATTCCCACATATTTCGGGAAGATATTCTATAAATCAATTGAAATAATGATATTAAATGCATTATCTCTTATATACATGGAAACGTCCTATAAAGATCGGGAACAGATAATAGATTAAATGATTTCCCTTAAATATTGGGATTGCACAACAATAAACATGTTCACACGTAATGGGCTATCCCAGGTGATTCATCAGATCTTTGAGATTAACAATTGGCATTGAGTCTGTCAAGACTTATGGGTCAATCACGAGCTTGTCACCCAACTTCACACTATGCTCGGGATAGGTAGGTGCTGACGAGGCTATCACACCCGAGCTTGCACCCCGAGCTCGAGCTATCCAGTCTGAAGGCAACTGATGAAAAATATATTTAAGTGTCATGCCATTGCCAATCGCGAGCTCAGAGAATATTCGAGGTTACACATCCTCGAGGTCGTTGTTTTACTTCAGAGAGGTTTAACGGTTGGACCATATGATGTCTTCATATATTTCGAGCTCACACCTGACGAGCCCAGTTTTCAGGGTCATAACTTCTTATCTCGAAATCTGGGTGTAACAGTTTTATTTGCATATACAATAAATTTCTTGTTTGATTGATTATGCTTCAATTTTTTCCCTCAAAGATGGTGAATTTTAAAAATTAAACAAATAAAAAAATAATGTTTTATGAATTAGAGTAGAAACGTATGATTATAATAAAATTATAAATTAATAAATATTGTATGATTATAATATGACCTTGGTCACCACTACCCAATAATTTAAAATTTTCTTTCTTTTTTCTTTGAGGAATATCACTTTTCTACTAGTCATGTCATTCTTTTCTACTCCAATTCATAAAACATATATCTTTTTAATTTGTTTAATTTATTTAATTTTTAAAATTCACCATCTATGAGGAAAAAAATTGAAGCATAATTAATCAAACAATAAATTTACTGTACATGCAAATAAAACTAAAGCAAAATAGTTCAAATAAAATATTATTAAAGTTACTATTCTATATGATTTTTAATATTTAAATAAAATAGGAAAAAAGAAGTATGGTTCAATTCATAAAACATTATTTCTTTAATTCATGCTTCAATTTAAATTTCTTCAACTTTTTTCCTCAAAGATGGTGGAATTTATTTAAATCTCTTCTTTTTTCTCAGAAGAATATCACTTTTCTACTAGCCACATCATCCTTTTCTACTCCAATTCATAAAACATTATCTTTTTAATTCACAAGACATTGTTTAATTTTTACAATTCATCATCTTTGAGGAAAAAAATTGGAGCATAATCAATCAAACAAGAAATTTATCGTATATGCAAATAAAACTAAAGCAAAAATAGTTTAAATAAAATGTTATTAAAGTTACTATTGTATATGATATTTTAATCTCTTTAATATTTAAATAAAAAGAAGTAAAAAAAAATTCAAAAAAAAGTAAAATATATTTTTTTAATTAATTTTTTATGTTAATTTTTTTATTAATTTTTTAATTGAATTATACACGTGGCACTGATGTGGCAATGCCACATCAGTGCCCAAACTGCCAAATCAGCCTTCTATTAGCCACGTCAGCCAAAAATTAACGGATGTCCCATAATTCGGTAACCGTGCATAGTTTGGGGGAAATCTTTAATGACGTGAAAAATTTAGGGAGCATTAATTGCAAGTGGTAATAATTCCCGCGCGACCGGGGGGGGGGGGGTTGGGGGGATTCTATTTATTCTTAAAATTAATGCCAAACACAATTTCACATTTTTAAAATATTAAAATAATAAGGTATCAATCCTCCTCAATGTGTCACAAAGACAATGCCAACACCTCCCCCACACTTATTTCCTGCCCATCAAAGTAAAGTTGTTGTAACACCCTACTTCCTTAGAGTCGTTACCATGTGAGTTAAAAATGTACCATTAGCTCGCTAATCGAGGTTTTAGGTTAAAAGTGTGACTAAACTGAAATAAAACTCATTTAATGACATTAATTATAAAAATTTGAAAATCATTGAAATCATAAAAAGTTATAAAGTTGAGATCCCAAAATATTGTTTAGAGAGTACATTACAACTCAAATATACATTTAAGGTCGACCTAAGCGACAAAGCGGTTCATTATAGTACTTTCCCCAAAATAACCCTTGTTGTGGCAGCCAGGTAGGCCGAACATGTACCCGTCACTCTACCCTCTCCGTACTCATGGTTGGTCAACCTTCCTTTTGGCCTTATCTGCACCATAGAGCACCCGTGAGCCGAAGCCCAACAAGAAAACTCAACATATAACATAACAATCCATAGTATACAACAAAATAATCAACAAGCTAAACACATAGCGGCCTATGCCATCCCAGGCGCTTTACCAGGCCCTAGGTTCGCGGTCTTCACCAAGCGGGTGGATTCAGCACACTAGGAGGGTCTCGCCCTAGTGGCCTGCACTCAGCGTGCTCAACGTCAGTCCCGACCCCTTGCTGTATCTGGCTTCTTGTCGTTCTTGGCCTTCGTTGTTCCTGTCCTTCGCCGTTCTTGGCCTTTGCCGTTCATTCATAAACATACATAACATTCACAGATATTTACACGCATATTAAACATAAACATTAGGGTCGCGCCCTACAATACAAACAATAGGGCCATGCCCTGCTCTATGGGTACAACTGTTTTCTTACCTATGTCCCGAGCTAACTAAGTACCGTAATCCCGAGCACAGTCCTCTAACCCGAGCCTCGCTGAAAACCTAGTTACAACGCATTCACAATAACCATCCATTAAGCCCTAAACCAAATAATAACTTTGGAATATTAATCTAGCCTCCGGGACCTTGGATTCTACTAATCCAGATAGTAAAATCATTTCTGAGCCTTAGCATTCGAGTTCCCGAGCTTAAAACCTCTATTTCTCCCCTCTTTCTCCTTTTGAGTTGTAGCCCATCCCTTAGAGCTGCAACCCACTACAAGTCAGAGGGCAAAGCCCTCTCTACTGGTGAACACGGGTCGCAGCGCTATACCCTGTGCCGCGACGCCTCGGCAGATTTCTGAGGCCCCCAGGCCTCAACGTTCAAGCGGGCCGCGGTGCCTGATGAACAAGGTCGCAGATCGAGCCTCTAAACCCTGAATTTCACATGCATTTCACGAGCCAACCTCCCTTAAACTCACCAATTTCGAGCATTAATCCCAGAATTCCGCCTGGGATTCATATCCAAGCAACAAAACTAATACAAGCATCCAAAAACTTCAACAAAACCTCATCACAACCTAAGCTTAACACCTAAATTAAATCAAACTAGAACCTATGCCATCATACCAAAAGTTGTAGAAAAAACACTTAGAGAATTTAATACAGAATTCTTACCCCTGAGATAGTTTTGGCCTGAGAAAATTCCCCAAGTCTTCAAGCTTGTTTTCCCTAAGAAATCCTAGCTTTAAATCCTCAATATCTTAGCCTAGCATCCTCCAAGTATAATAAAAAATTTCCAAGTACCATAGAGAGGGAGAGAGAGCCAAATGTGAGAGAGAGAAAGCTGAGAATTCCTATTTTTTCTTCCTAGTGGTTCTAGAGTTCTAGCTGCCCAAAATGGTTAAGTCTATCCCTTAGCCAAAAAAGTCCAAAATACCCTTAAGTCAATCTTAATCCTATAGTGCCACCAAGGGAAATTCCGTCAATTGCCACATCCTTCTAAATCCTCGAGTGTTCCGATAAATACCCATTAAATCCTGACATGCCCAAATAATTGCTAAATTACTACCTGTTCCTGGTAATTCCCAAACATATATTGTACTCCCAAAATACCCCTAGGCTTCTCCCGAGCCGGGTATTCAACCCTATTGTGACTATTTAGCAAAACTGCTCCCTAGGACTATCTCGGATCGTGCATCACAAAGATATCACCACACCCTCGTGGTCTCAAACACAACACACACATATATCAAATTTATGTCCTCAACGGGCTAAAATTAGAAATGTGCCCCTAATAACCAAATGGGGTCCCCATGCATAGTTAATTGACCTAAACATGCATTTCTAATCATATAATCATTAAATTCACATATTAGCATAGTTAAATCAATTATTGCCCTAAATGTACGCTAATCAAAGCCCTAAGCCATATTAGCAAATTTGGGACGCTACAGTTGCCAAGATGAGGTTTCAGTTGTGAAAACTTACTCGTCTGGAAGATCCTCATACAACTCCATATTTTCTGGAATCAGATGCGTTGCCATAAAATCAGCCAATGCTTGTCCTTTTATTGGTTTTTACGGGACAATGTTGATTTCAAACTTTGACAAAATCATGGACCATTTCGCCAATCGTTCTGAAAACACAGGTTTTGATAGAATGTACCTTAAAGAGTCAAATTTTGACACTAATGTCACAACTTGTGAGAGTAAATAATGTCGTAATTTTGTAACAACAAAAATTAAAGCCAAGCACACCTTTTCAATTAATGGATAGTAATGTTCTGTCCCTACCAAAGTTCTACTTAAATAGTAAAGGGCAACTTCTTTTCCATCCTCGTTGTTTTGTGCCAGCAATGCTCCTAAAGAGCGATCTAATGTTGTGATATACAATATCAATGGCTTTCCTAGAATTGGAGCTCTCAACACTGGTGGGTGTAACAAGTATCGCTTAATACTCTCAAAAGAATTTTGGCATGCCTTATCCCATATGAATGGTACATTTTTTTTTGTTTTTTGCATTAGTCTTGTGAAAGGTTGGCATCTACCAGATAGGTTTGAGATGAACCTGTTGGGGTTTTATGCCCTAATTAAAACTCAATTTCTTTGTAATCTCATTTTATTATCAATAAAAGAATAGAGATTATTTTTGACTTGGTCAATCAGTTTGCTCACATGTTTTATTTTCATGATTATTTGTTTAATACAAACTTCTATTAAATTACGATCATATAGCTAATCATATTTATAGTGATGCAATCACAGTGGAATATAAACATGATTATATGTTCAAAAATAAGTTAGTCCTAAAATTAGTCAGTGCACAAGATTTACATTGACTTGCCAATCTACAATATGGTCTACTTACACATTTCATTGTTATGTTTTTTCCAGAACATTAGCAAAGTAGATAAGAACGAATGTATTTGTTACATCGAACTGGACCGATATTGACTTTAGATAAATAAGTAAATGTACCGTTATTATCTAATATAGTCATATCATAATGTTGACCATAGGTCAATTCAATCTCAATTCTAATTAATTAGTATTCTAACTGATTGTATTATTCAAGTCCTTTGATTTGTTCGTTACCAGCTTACCCTACGGACTAGCCCATACTTACATCTTGGGGACTTGGTAGTATTATTGAGTGGGAGTGTTAATCATAGATATGAACATATATACCTTCTAGCAAGAAGTGAAATGAAGATCACCTTATAGCTCGGTTCAACGAGTTAAATGATTGAGTACTCATTTATGTGATTAAAGATCACAAAAATATCATTTACAAGGAACTTAATGGTATTTAAGGATAAAATACAACGAGGGGTAAAACGGTAATTTGTACCCGACTCATTGGTAGATCTTCTATAGAAGATTGAATGAAAAATTATGGTTGTAACAATGGATAACGTATTTATTTTAAGTGTAAAGCGTTCTATGAGTACAAGAGTGCAATTCTGAGGCTTTAGTGGAGTCATGAGAAATTAATAAGGTAGTGAAATTATTCGATAATAATTTTACGGTAACTTATTGGAGCTTGAATTCATGGGTCCATGGTCCCCACAATTCCTTTGATTAAATCATCTAGATAGTCTCGATTAGTTGATTTAATTATCAAATAGGATTATCAAAATTGTTTTGTGTCAATTTTGGACAGTTTTACTAAGATGTGGAATTTAGAGAAGAAAAGATAAATTTGAGCAAATTTATTAATTATGAAAAATTGGCTAGGGTCTCGCGGACACCACCTCGGCCATGCCCTGCGCCTCGCATCAAGGTCTCGCAGACACCACCTCGGCCACGCCCACATGCTGCTCGCCAATGCATCCCTAGCCAAAGGCATGCCTTGCCATAGGCTCATAAGCCTTGCCATGTGAGACGATGTGCCTTGCGCCCAAGGGTCCATGCAAGACCCCATGTCTTGCCTGGATGGAGACCCGCGAAAGGCACCTTGCCTCATCATACACGATCCATGCCTCGCTCTAGAAGCCCTACTTATCCCCCTATAGTAGGTGCCACCGACGAGGCACATATTCACTGCGACTTCTAATCAAATGCAAATTCTAAAGCTTCCCGAGTATACATATGAGGAGAACTAGTAAGGGCCCAACCATCATTTGGTATCAAGCTGGAATTGGTGAAGGTAAGTAAGTACGTTACTCATGATGGCGTGCAAGCTTTCCCACACTTAGCAAGATACAAGGGAGCTGGGAGAAAAGATGTGTCTTGGAAATGTAAGAAGGACCATCAGGTACGAGGCACGCATACAGGTACGAGAGGTACGACCTTGAGGAAGACACATGCGTGACTCTAACATCTGTATTCGAAAAGTAGTGGTGGTACGAATTAGTACGAGACGTGGTGGTATGACCTACATGCTTCTGACGATCTATTAGCATCGACACCACGACCCTCTGCTCCACCACGACCTGTGCCACTACCATTACAGCGTACCCAAGTACCTTCTTGTCCCGTGGGGCCACCTTGTATCCGAGGCCATTAGAGCCAAGCTATAAATAGAATTCCACCCCTCAAACTAAGGGGTTGGGAAAATCCATTGTATACTCAGGCTATTAAGCAATATACAAATGTTTACTCCATTGTTGATCTGCACTTATTTTTCCTCAAGTTTATTCTAAGTTCTTATTTAGCTATCTTCTTATTAACCTCTGAGTTTTCCAACCTAACATCGTTGACGAGTTCTCGCCGTCAATAGTTCAGCACCGTTTGTGGGAAGGACGACTATCAATTCGTTTTTCATCCATCAATTTTGACAAGAAAAAATTCCAAGGCGTTCAAAATGCCTACGGGAATCTCAGGATGCTGAGATCCACCTTGACGGAGGCCAACCAAAAACCTCCAAAAGAGACCCTCCGCCACCTGAGAATGGAGGCATGCCGGAGGAACATTCAACCCCTGGAGAGGAGAAGGAGGCGTCGATCCTGACAGTCTAACCTAGGGGAGGTCATCGCAAACCATCTACGACCCGTGTGGGTGGCCTGAGTACGCACCCTCCTCCTCAACCACCAAATTGCACCATGCTCCAGCCACCGGGTTCCATGCCCATATTTGCACAAGCCAGCCAACAGTTTGCGGGGGCACTCCTTGAGTCCTAACTCCAAAACTCGCTTTTACAAGAATGAGATACACGAGTTACGCATAAAAAACCAAAGGTTGGAAGCCACAATAGGGAACATGCAGGAGGTGTCGAATGACCTGCTACAAGGAATATCAAGCATTCCCTTTCCCCAGCATAGGACAAAATACCATGCATGAGGAGAAACCACCATACCTGTGGACGGTGAAAAAACGCAGCTCTCCACTTGTTGTACCCCTCGCCCAGAATGCAAGGAAGATTGTAGACCAGTGGCGAAACCTGGTGCAAACCCCACCTACGGGAAGTGCCAACCCAAGACTACCCCCGCAAGAGCTTCACCTGACTTGAGGGAGAAACATAACTCGAGCGGGTCCAAGGTAAAAACTGCATCCCCCGTAGCTCCCCTAAGGGACACAACCAAAGCACGGGTTCAGTCTGACAACCTGCAAGACTCCTTAAGCAAAAAAAGGAGGTAACTAGACATCGAAATGCAAAGCCCTCAAGGCATGATTATCACTGCACCTGGGGGGCACAGAGATGATGAATAATTTGACCGTGATTCACCCTTCACAAGGGAGATCTAGGTCAAACAACTCCCCACCAGCTTCAAAGAGCCTTGCATGACTCCGTACGAGGGTACTATGGACCCAAAGTATCACTTAGACTCCTTCAATAACTTAATGAGGTTAAGGGGGGTCAACAGTAGAGCAAACTGCCATTGCTTTGTCATTACACTTAAAGGAGTTGCGTACAAGTGGTTCAAGAGGTCAAGGCCAGGAACAATCAAGTCATGGCAGCAATTCTCTGGCGAATTTCTTCAGCAACACCATGCAGTCTGTGATTACGTTATGCCAATTACCAGCCTTGCTAACATAAAACAAGGAGAGAATGAAATTCTGAAGAGCTACATCCATAGGTTTAATATGGAAGCAACAAAGTTGGGAAGTTCAACCAAAGCGGAGCTCAAGATGGCTATTACAGTCGGAGTTCGTCCAGGAAGCAAGTTATGGGGTGACATGCTCAAGAGAGAGATTACAAACTTAGATGACTTCTTCAAAAGATCACAGAGGTATATACGTGTGGAAGAGGGCCATAAGAACTTGCACGTTGTGGAAAGCAAACCTTCTCCCGATCACCCTTCTACTAATATGTTTGACGATTCCGTGTAGAAGAAAACGTTGCGATAGAGGAGTCGCTGATCAAGTTGAAAATTGGAAGGGGACTACAAAAAGGCTACAAAGAAGAAGTTAGTAGGATTCATCAAATCATCACAATCGACCCCCATAAATATCCAAAGAAGTCGCCTAGCTGATTCCAGAGATCTGGAATTGTTAAAGCATATCGGAGAGAACGAAAAACAAAGTTCTTGGCAAGAAAGATCTGACAAACCACTTACGAGGTATTGGACCCGACCTCAACATGCACCTAGCCATGTGCAAAATAGGTGCCTAGCTTCGCGAGCCTCAACAGGCATCTCGCCTTGCGCAAATTAGGTGTCCAACCTCGCTAACCTCCATAGGCACCTAGCCATGTGCAAAGTAGGCGCCTAGCCTCATGAGCCTTAATAAGTGCTTGGCCAAGTGTGAAACAGGCATCTAGCCTTGCGACATACATATATATAAAAGTACTTATAATACATATATGTGAGAGCGGTGAACCTTATGAGAAAACATTTGAATCTATAAGGACTAGCTACTCTTATAGAATCTAAAAAAGTCAAAAGGTCCCTCAAAAGTGGACTCATCACAAACAAACCCATCCTGTAAAGGGACCACGTCGTAGAAGACGAAAGGGGAACCCAAAGAGATCCCCAAGTCTAGATCGACTGATTCGCCTTACCAAGGGAAAAAGGGCCTTGAAAATAGGTGTTCACAAGGTTTCACAAGGACCATCTCCCTATAAAGGTCTCGACTCAAGGAAAGATCACATCAACAACCAAAAAAGGGTCTCAAAGAATATGCTTATGAAAAGGGTCTCAAAGAAGACGCTTGCAAAAAGGGTCTCAAAGAAGATGCTTGCAAAAATAGTACTATGCCTAATGACGAGAAGGACACTTTTCGCAAAAAATAAAATGCGCACGTAAAAATGTATAAAAGGATAGCGAGAGCCCAAAGGGCCAACATATCCTTACAAGTCAAGGTGCACCAACAAACACGAATCACACACAATAGAGAGGTCCCAAAGGGAACCCTTTCAAAATAAAGGGGTGCTAGTAAGAGGCATGTGTGCATAAAGGCACATGATAATGCTCTGTCACAAGATAAGGATAAGACATAGCGGGACTCGTTAAAAGTTCCTCATGAAGAAAGCACAAAATCTGGAAAAACCTCTCAGGTTAAGTCAAGCAATATTACAACCAAATCAAAGTAAAAATGAAGAAGCTGCCCACACATGGGACCAAAAGATGGGGAAGGAGAAAACTTCATGGTTTCCCATCGCGAGCACTCCACTCGGCAACCTTGGCAACCTCGCGGTCACTGAATGAGAAGAAGTCGGGGCCAAGATTCTGTTCCATATAAGAACTTTAGCTTCCGCTCTTTTCTTACTCTTAGATGGAGATGAAGTCTTCTCTACAACCGCTCTTATCTTGTGTATGGCCACAACAAACTGTTTCTCAAGTCCCCGAATCTTGCCAATAAGTCAATCATTCTCCGCCCCAGCCAAAGGTAGATCTTTTTTCGACATCACTTATACATCAAGGGTACCAATCGACAATCAAGTACTGATAGAATTCCTGGTAGAGTCGATCTATTGGTGAAAAAGAACAAGCCAACAAGACGAAGGGGCTACAAGAAAGAATGGCTAAAGCCCTCTTCACTCTGAAATCTGACAAGCGTTAAATATGCGTAAAGCACCCAGGGTAACAGCTTAAGAGCACCACCCGAGAGCAACCCTGCCCAAACAATACTTCTTTGGCTCTTCAAGTAGGAGTGCCTCAAGCATCGTCCTGAGGCCCGAAATTTGTACAACAATGACACCCTTGGGATCTATATAGAAGAATGATCGGTAGTAATTAAGCTTCAAAGGAGTCCTAAGGATGGCCACTCATGAAATATTTTTTTCCATATCTTGTAAATGGAGAAAAGCACTTATACCATGAATGTCAAAAAGATGGCACGAAAAAAAGAGAGAGAAAAATGAAAAAGAAAAGAGTCTACAAGAACGCCTAAATGCCTCCCTATATACTGGGGGGCAAGTGTGGATGCCAAAAATTCACTGAGGAAAGAAGGTTCGGTCCCTTATTGGAGTAAACAGCTAAGGGGCACTGAAGGCATCAAGTATGCGATAGAGGCAGAAGGTTACAACGTGCCACAAAGAGGCCACACATTTGAGAGGCCCTGGGCCTCACGAAGTCATTCCATACCACTAGGAAGCAAGAATTCCACACCGGTAGAAGGTCCAAAGCAATCATGTCTAAATCACTATAAGATCCACTCTGTTGATGAGTGAGGCCATAGAAGCTCACTCGCATTGCAAGAATATCACACAAGGCATTAAGCGCCTCGCGCGCACCTAGCTGCCTGCATAGGCTTTGGATGGAAATAGCCCTCACGCCCATGCGCCTCACACCAGGGTCTCGCAGAGATCGCCTTGGCCATGCCCCGTGCCTCATGCCAGGGTCTCAAGGACACCACCTCGGCCATGCCCCATGCCTCGCGTGAGGGTCTCGCGAACACCACCTTGGCCATGCCCTGCACCTCACGTCAGGGTCTCGCGGGGACCGCCTCAGCCACGCCCTGTACCTCGCATCAGGTCTCGCAGACACCACCTTGGCCACGCCCACATGTTTCTTGCCAACACATCCCTAGCCAAAATCATGCCTCGCCATAGGCCCATAAGCCTCGCCATGTGAGATGATGTGCCTTGCCCCCAAGGGTCCATGCGAGACCCCATGTCTTTCCTGGATGGAAACTTGTGAAAGGTGCCTTGCCTCATCATACACGATCTATGCCTCACCCAAGAAGCCCTACTTATCCCCCTAGAGTAGGTGCCACCGACAAGGCACATCTTCACTGCGACTTCTCATCAAATGTAAAGTCTAAAGCTTCCCGAGTATACATATGAGGAGAACTAGTAAGGGCCCAACTATCATTTGGTATCAAGCTGGAATTGATGAAGGTAACTTAGTACGTTACTCATGATGGCATGCAAAATTTCCCACACTTAGCAAGATACAAGGGAGCTGGGAGAAAAGATGTGTCTTGGAAATGTAAGAAGGACCATCAGGTATGAGGCACGCATATGGGTACGAGAGGTACGACCTTGAGGAAGACACATGCGTGACTCTGACATCTGTATTCGACAAGTGGTGGTGGTACAAATTAGTACGAGACATGGTGGCATGACATGCATGCTTCTGGCCATCTATCAACATCGACACCACAACCCTCTACTCCACCACGACTTGTGCCACTACCATGACATCATACCCAAGTACCTTCTTGTCCCCTGGGACCACCTTGTATCCTAGGCCATTAGAGCCAAGCTATAAATAGAATTCCACCCCTAAAACTAAGGGGTTGGGAAAATTTATTGTATACTCAGGCTATTAAGCAATATACAGATGTTTACTCCATCGTTGAGATGCACTTATTTTTCCTCAATTCTATTCTAAGTTCTTATTTAGCTATCTTCTTACTAACCTCTGAGTTTTCCAACCTAACATTGTTGACGAGTTCTCACCGTCAACAGTGTCAAATTGATAAATAGTATTAAATCAATTTTCAAATTATAATTAATTGATTTGAATAAATGATTCATTAATTAATTTTATGGTAACTTTTTCTCCGACTTGATTGAATCCTTAGATTTTTATTGATGATGGAGATAATTGATGTGGTTGTAAATCGACATCTTTCAAAGTTTTTAAGAGAAGTACATTAACAATTGATCCACATTACAACATGATGCGACTTACGCAAATATTTGCAATCATACCTGTCACATAGAGAGGTCAATTATGCAAGGCGACTCCAAATTGACGATCCTCGTCATCAAAGGTCATGCATGCCATACAAGAAGCATTTCCCTCAAGTGACGTAGGTTTAATTGGCTCTATCTGCTCCGTATAACATTTTGGACTTGTTAATACAAAAACAAGAGCATTTATATGCTCGGGGGACATTTTAAGGCATCGTAGACACTCAAAAGAGTAAGGATGCGTTTTAGATGAGCCAATATGCCATATTTTGCTCGCGTCATCTCATGTCCACCATTACTTTTGCTTTGTCAATTATCACTGCATATTTCTTTATTGATCGAGGATGAAGTTTTTCCGAATTGAATGTCGTACTTAAAATTTTCAAGCTCTTTTGCTTCTTTTTCCTTCTTTGCAACGATTTTCCTCTGCATGTCTTACAAAGTAATCTCATCTACCTCAGTTTCATTTTCCAATAATGCATAATTATGATTTTCTTCTGCAAGTATAGCCATGCAACAACTCAACACTTCATCATCATCAGTGAGACTCATTTTACACAGCTTCTCTAGCATGAAATCCTCAGAGTTATGAAATTTCTTTTTTGTTGTTCATGTTCATCCTCTTCATGGATAGGCATTTGTTTTTTGGCCTTTTTCTTTTTGTTTCTTTTCTTTGGTCTTGCTTTGCCCCATAATTTGACTCCAAAATTTTCAGAGGAAATATTTTTGTAAGGGATGAACCTTGAACTCTTGTAGATTTTTTATGAGAACATGTGTAACGTCCCTAATTTGTTATTAAAGCTAAGAGCCTTGATTACTGTGCGGGAAGGCATAAGTGGGTTTATATATGTGGAATTAATTGAATAGATGTGTGACTACGTGGTATACATGATTTATAAGGTAATATGAATGTATGTGCATGTTTATGTGTATTAAATATGCATGTGGGCCCGTTCTTGTTAATAAGGGCATATTTGTAATTTTTATCCGTTGAGGGTATAAATGTGCATATATGTGTTAAATGATTGAGACCACATTATTATGCGGATATATTTTTAGTAATTAGCTCGAGGTGATCCTAATGAGCGGATTAGCGGAATAGCCATAGCGGGGTCCAACACCCAGCTCGGGGCTAGCCTAGGGGTATATTGGGGACTTAGTGCGTATTTGGGATTTATTGGTTAATGGACAATTATTTGGTGATTAATTGGGTATTTCGGGATTGATTGGGAATTTATAGTGTTATTTGAGGATTAGCGGGAAATGGGACACAAAGACCGTTTTGCCCTTGAGGGAATTTGATGGGAGAGTTGTAAGATATGGGTATAATGGGCATTTGGCTATGGGATAGACTTAATACCTTAGAGGCCTTTAGAACCCAGAACAAGACAGAACACTTAACTCGACAAACACACTCACACTCACACTCTCTCTCTCTCCCTGTTCGGTTCTCCCTCTCCCTTGAGGCAATTGGGAGTTATTTTGAGATTTTAAGAAGGAAATGTAATGCTTAGACTAATTCTAAGACCTCGAACCTTTAAAAATTACTAAGACAACTACTATTTTGGAATACGTACATAGGATAATAAAAATTTATTATAAAAATCCAAAATACGGGATCCCATTGTAATTACATAAAAACATAAAGAAAACATAACCTTTAATTATTTGTTCAAATACTAAATGCGGAAAAATAAATACATAAATTGAAAAGACTCAAAAATAGAAATTTCATCCTCGATCTTTCAGCAGTCCATCCATTCAGCACATCCCTAATACACATGCCAAAGCTGCCATGAATCCATCTTGCCTTCCAAGCTTATTTTCCTGCACCATCTAAACTAAAAGGAATGAGCATAATGCCCAGCAAGGAAAATCTACTAAGACATAACATAAATCATAAGACTAAAAACATATACCATAAAACATATAACGTAAAATTGTATATAATATAAACATAGGACTACAATAGTAATGGCCATTAACTCATTACCGTAGTATGTGATAAAACCAATTAGGTCCTCTGTCTACTAATCGAGGTAGGTTAGATCACAAAATAATATATGATAAACCATCTAGGTCCTTTGTCTACTAATCGAGGCAGGTTTAATCATAACTTTAGTCTATGATAATGATAAAAAAAATCTTGGGATTAGTTTGCTATATAAGCAAATACATTCCCCAAGTGACTACAACAGAAATATATACATACATATATACATAAACATAACATATCATATAAACATATCATAACACATATAATCTAACCTATTTTCCTTACCAAAAACTGGGATATTGGAGACAAGAACGGGATTGGAAAACTCCTAAAACAAACAGTAAGAATCATAAGTTTTCTAAAGAAAATGGAGATGAAAAGGAAATCTAAACCATCAAGATAGAAACTTACCAAAAACCTTAAGTTTCAAGAAACTTAAACACCTAACAAAAGCCATAATAACAAGTTAGGATCTGAAAGAAAATAAAAGAACTATAATGAACTAAATTCGAGGATAAGAATACCTTGGATAGACTAGATCTATACCTCAATACTGAAATATCGCTCTATCTTACTTCCCAAGTGTTTAGAAAAGCTTAGATTGGAAAGCTTTTAATCCCAAAACCCTAGTGTTTTCTCTCTACAATAAACTCAGCAGCTTGGAGGCTCTAAAGAATGCTTGAATGATGAATGAAATGGCTGAGTGAAAGGTCCTATTTATAGAGTTCAAGGAGTGAAACTAACCCCTTTTAGAAAGAATAAATAAATGAATATTAATTGAATAAATTTGAATTTTCTGTTCAACAGATGCCCAGAACTCAGTAAAAAATGTTTAGGAACAAATCTAAGTTGTTGAGGGTCGTTTCTAATTCGGTTACAAAAAGTTTCAAAAATACCACCAAGGGCCGATATATCACCTACCCCTATGCCCCGAGCCTTCATGGTTTCGTTCATGCGAAGTCGATGTGTTTTCTGTATCAACCTTAGGCGATGTATCGACCCCTATGACTGCGATATATCGGTATACGCTGATATTTAAAACACGTTTTTGCACATTTTTAGCTCACTTGAAGTTTGGTAAAACAACTTTGACTGAGTAAAACGCGATCCTAACAGCTACTGGAAGGTTCTAGAGGTTCTAGATCTATCTTTTATTAATTTATTCATCTAAAATCCTTAAATATTTAAATAACATACATGTGACAAGTGTCACGTTCTTAATAATTCTATCTAAACCTTAGTTTATAACAAATAATATTTCTAAGACCAGCTATATTAATCAAACCTTATATTAAAATTAATAGTTCTATACTATAGGTTAAACTTGTAAAATCCATAACTCTTTCTATGAGTTTCCAACTAAATCCGGCTTGTACCAATAATCATGAAAACTAAAATATTACAAGCTATTACTACTACTATCTAGCTAAGTAAAATTCTGAGACACTACAGGAAATCTTAGGGATGAGGGCTTGGAAGAGTTCATAAGGCTGGGATGTAAAGGAGTGCAGCTAGGGGCTTGAATTTTTCCGAATGAGGTAAGATTTATACTTTGGTAAGATTTAGACCCTTGTTAACAAACATATTATGATTGTGAATATATCTGTATCTAAGAATAACTGGATACGCATGCTTGTATATGCTACCTTCGATTTCTTGTTGTGCAATGTGTATTATTGATTGTGTCTGTTTTAAAGGCCGACCTAAGGGCGCCGGGGGCCGATAGCAAGCGTGCGGAACGCAACCTGACCTAAGCGTGCCGGGGTCGCTATAAGACCAGAGGACTTTGCCTAAGGGCACTGGGCTTGAATATTATACAATAAATAGGAGTGTTGTTTGCACTTAACTAATTGTATTAATTGATGAGCTTTGTTTATGCATTTGATTGAGCTGAATATTATTGTTAAGATGATTGCTTATATCCTATTGTTGATTGAATTTATTGATTTAAGTTTATTGTTATTATATTATTGCCCAGTTGTGCATGTTGATTTAAGTTTTCTTGTTGAGCCTTGGCTCACGGGTGCTATGTGGTGCAGGTAAGGGAAAGGGAAAACCGAATCAGCCATGAGCGTAGAGTCCAAGAACTTTGCTTAGCTAGTTAGATAGTAGTAGCAATAGTAATAGTTGTAGTATTTTTATGACTGTGGATTTTGGTTCAGACCGGGATTTAGTTGGACACTCGTAGTAACACTTGTAGATTTTCTAAGTTTAACCTATAGTTTAAGAATATTAATTTTAACCTAAGTTTTGATTAATATGACTGATATTGATGGTGATATTTATTATATTATAAGGTTTAGATAGACCCAATAAGATAGTAACACTTATCTTGTGTATGTTTAATGATAATTAAGTATTTTTGAGGAATAAGTTTATTAAGATCAATATTTGAACATCCTAGGGTCTGCCAGCAGCTTTGAAATCGTTAAAGGACTTAGTCAAGGCTATTTACTGAATTCAAATTAGGCTAAAAAAGTGTAATTACGTGTTTAATATTTCAGTGTATGCCGATATATCGCAGCTATAAGGGGCAATATATCGGCTCATGTACCATATTTTTTCATGTTTTTAAAACCGAGCTCATTTTAATCTTTAACCTCTTGATAAGTCCAGCATCTTTCTGACCGAGTCTTCAGCCTCTGCTGAACGATAATTCAAATATTTTTCAATTAAAAAGCCATTATTTTATTCAAGTTAAATGAAGATCTTTTCATTCTTGAACTCTATAAATAGGACCTAGTACCCAGCCATTTATTCATTAATCAAGCTAAGTTCAGAGTCTGCAAGCTACTAGGTTATTTTAAGAGTGATAAACACTTGGGTTGGGGTTATAAGCTTTATCCTTATAAGCTTAATAAACACTCGGGAAGTAAGGTTCATAGTATATTTCGGTTCAAGGTGTAGTTTGGTTATAGAAGCATTAAAGGTATTCCAAATTCTAGTTCATTTTTGTATTGTTTCCTTAAGTTCTTATAGTTTTCTACTCAAAATCCTAACTCTATTCTTTATTCTTGGTTAGGAAATCTAAGATCTTGAACGTTAGATTCTTGGTAAGTATCTTTTCAATGGGATAGTTCTTTCATTATTTTCATCCCTTTTTCTTTAGTATACTCACCTTTCTATGATGGTTTTTAGGAGTGTTCCAAAGTCTCAATCCTGTTCTCATATCCCGGTATTTTTGGTAAGGAAAATAGGATAGGATTCTATATGTTATATGTTATCTTATGATTTATGTGTTATGAAATGTTATATTATTTATGTTGGTAGGCTTGGGCATATGACTTGTATAGCTAACAAGCCCCAATAAATTTATGGGCATATGACTTGCTTAGCTAGCAAGCTCCACAAAATCTAATGGGCATATGACTTGTTTAGTTTACAAGCCCCAAGTAGTAATGGCCATTATAAGTATATATGAAATATGATTATGATACGCATATGGTATATTTTTAGCATATAATATGAATTTTATGAATATGATTTATGTTGTTAGATTTTCCTTGCGGGGCATTAGGCTCATTCCTCTATGTTTATATGTGCAGGAAAATAGCTGTGGTGGCGGAAAGGTTCTTGGCAGCTTGGGGGTTGTGTATTGAGGCAGGATGGAATTGGTGGATTGATCGTTCGATTCGAGGATGAAGTTGTTTCCTAGTCTTTTAAAAATTATGCTTTATATGTATTTTCCGCACTTTATTTTGTAACCCATTTATTTAAAGTTATGTTATGTTTTTATTTTAAAAACAATGGGATCCCATATCCTACTATGAATTTTATGTATTTTAACTCTTTACAGTTTTAATAAAGTAATGGTTATTTCATATATATGTTTTCTTAATATTAGTGTCTGTGTATAGTAGTTATTAATGGTCCAAAGTCTAGAATAGTTGGGTCTGTGTATAGTAGTTTTTTATTTCACAATCATAATAGATAATAAATAAAATAAATAATGACTAAGTTCGGTGAGGGTGGATACAAATCAATGAACCAAGTTTCTATATTGAGAGTTAGGGGGCCATAGTAGTGGGAACGATTTTACTAATCCCAGCCCTCCCTCAATATGGTTAACTTTGGAACAAAGATGAGTTTCAAGCTTGAGAATTAAGTCATATAGGACGAATAGAAATAGACTTAGAAAATAAAGATGGCTTGTTTTTCTAAGTATAGAAACCCACTCTAATAATAAAGAAGACTTATATAATTTTCATAAGAAGTCATAATCAATAGGTCTGAGATATGTTTGTTTAGATTAAGTTTTTTTCTTAGAGCCTATTAGGGCGAAGTTCGGACATGTTTCTCTCAACTGTTAGAACTCTGCTGCGATGTCGCTCCGAAGATCTGCTCACACCAACAAAAACGCCTCCAACGCTACTCTGGTGAACAATGAAGCCCCTCCAGTTCGCAGAAGGGGAGTGTGTGCTTCTGCCAGCCGCAACGCGTCGACACCGCCAGCTGACAACACTACGAAGATCGCCAGACTGTGACAACAGGTCGAGGAGCTATTGCAGCGACAACAAGCTCAGCCCCAGACTCAGTCTCAGCCTCCATCGCAGTCGCAGCCACAGAAAATGGCCTCAGCACCCCAACAAGTTGGTCCATATGGGGGATGGCCAGTGGCGAACTACACACCATATCCAGTATAGCACATGGAGCCAGTTTATGAGAGGTTTTGCAAGCAGCACGCTCCAAACTTCGAAGGGACTACAGACCCCTTTGAGTTAGAAGAGTAGCTAAGGAATGTGGAGCCAATTCTGACGCACATGATTCTCAGTAATGCGGACCATGTATCCTGCGTCTCGTCATTGCTCAAGAAGGATGCCAAGATATGGTGGGACTTGGTCCAGCAATCGCATGATGTTGCCACCATGACATAGACTTGATTTGTGGAGCTGTTCCACAAGAAGTATTATAATTTGGTTGTACTCGCTTCGAGAGTTGAGGAGTTCGCCAACTTAAGGCAAGGTAGTTTATCAGTGGTAGAGTATGCTCGTCAGTTCAACCGCCTAGCTAAGTTCGCTCCAGAAATGGTTCCTACTGACTATCTGAGGGTGTCTAAGTTCGTTAGAGGACTTTGATTGAAGATCGAGCTGGGGGTTAAGCTAGCAAACCCGGGGAATACTACGTATGCCGACGTTTTAGAGACGGCAATAGAAGTAGAGAGGCTGCAGGCTAATGTAAGCAAAGAAGAAGCCAGTAAGCCTGAGCCTAGACACTAGGGTCAACCTCAGACCAATCGGAACAACAACCATAATAGCAACAATCAGTCCGGCAACAACAATAACGGTCAGAAGAGAAGGCATCCTAATAACAAGCAATCTGATAGCGATAAGAGGGCACAGACAAATAATGGGGGAAATAGGCCAGGTTATGTGGAATACACGCCATGTGCTAAGTGTCAGAAGAAACATCCTGGTGAATGTCACATGAACACCAAGGAATGTTATAACTGTGGTCGGGAAGGACACCGGAAAAGAGATTTTCCTCAACGCAAGCCAGAAGGGAAGAAAGGCGACAAGATGGTTCCTGCTAGGGTTTTTGCCTTAACCCAAGGAGAGGCTGATGCTAGCAATAAGGTGGTCACAGGTCAGGTTTATATCCTCAATAACATATGCTCTGTATTATTTGATTCGGGAGCCACTCATTTGTATATCTCGTTAGGAATGATAGAAATACTAGACAAACCTTGTGAAAGATTTAGAACTAGGTTTGTAACCGACTTTCCTTCGGGCAAAGTAGTTCTATCATCACGAATAATACGAGGCATACCGATCAAGATTGAGGACGTAGAACGAGAATGAGACCTGATACAACTGGTGATCAAGGACTTTGATGTGATACTAGGCATGGACTGGCTAGCACGGCATGGCGCAACCATCGACTGCAAACGCAAGAAGGTGATGTTCGAGACTCCTGACGGCCAGAAACTATGCTTCATGAGAAAAACTTCAGGATTATGCACCCCGTTAGTATCATCTCTGAAAGCTCAAAGAATGATGGAAAAAGGATGTCAAGCATTCTTAGCCAGCATCACAGATGTGGTAAAGGAAACACCACTTAAGGTTGGAGACATCCGTATTGTAAGAGAATTCCCAGAGGTATTTCCCGATGTCTTTCCAGGGTTGCCGCCGACTCGGGAAATTGACTTCACGATTGAATTAGTACCGGGCACCGAGCCTATCTCCAAGGCACCATACCGGATGGCACTTATGGAACTCAAGGAGTTAAAGACGTAGCTGCAATAACTCCTAGACTTGGGTTTTATTAGGCCGAGTCATTCGCCATGGGGAGCCCCTGTGCTATTCGTGAAGAAAAAGGACGGAAGCATGCGGATGTGTATAGACAATCGCGAGCTGAACAAGGTAACGATTAAGAATAAGTACCCGCTACCCCGGATCGACGACTTGTTTGATCAACTCCGAGGCGCGACTGTATTCTCAAAGATTGATTTACGGTCCAGGTATCATCAACTCAAGGTAAATGGAGAAGATATTCCTAAGACAGCCTTTAGAACTCGCTATGGACATTACGAGTTCTTGGTTATGTATTTTGGTCTTACCAACGCACCAGCCGCATTTATGGACTTGATGAATAGGGTCTTCAAGGACTACTTAGATAAATTCATCGTAGTGTTCATCGACCACATCTTAGTATACTCTAAGGATGAAGTAGAGCATGAGGAACATTTGAGGTTGATTTTGTCACGACTGAAGAAGCATCAACTCTATGCCAAGTTCAAGAAATGTGAGTATTGGCTTTCGCAAGTGGCGTTCCTCGGTCACATTGTATCAAAAGACGGAGTTGCAGTAGACCCAACAAAGGTAGAAGCTGTGAAGGATTGGCCAAGACCAAAGAATGCATCTGAAGTAAGAAGCTTTCTAGGGTTAGCAGGTTATTATAGGAGGTTCGTAGAGGGCTTTTTTAAGATAGCCACTCCGCTCACCAACCTGACCTGGAAACAACAAAGATTCAACTGGAATGAT
Source organism: Humulus lupulus (assembly GCF_963169125.1). Taxonomy (NCBI): domain Eukaryota; kingdom Viridiplantae; phylum Streptophyta; class Magnoliopsida; order Rosales; family Cannabaceae; genus Humulus; species Humulus lupulus. The sequence goes on along the minus strand of NC_084798.1, from coordinate 189,566,110 downwards.
AGATGTGAAGAAAGCTTCCAATTTCTTAAGGATAAGCTTTTCTCAGCACCAGTACTCTGTGTACCGACACCCAACGATAAGTTCGTAGTCTACTGCGATGCGTCGAAGCAAGGATTGGGTTGCGTGCTGATGCAGAATGACAAGGTGATAGCCTACGCCTCACGATAGTTGAAGGAGTACGAGCAGCGCTATCCAACTCAAGATATGGAGTTGGCAGCGGTGGTCTTTGCGTTGAAAATCTGGCGCCATTATCTTTACAGAGAACGGTGCGAGATTTATACAGACCACAAAAGTCTAAAGTACTTCTTTACTCAGAAGGAGCTCAACATGAGACAGCGCAGGTGGTTAGAGTTAGAAAAGGATTACGACTGCGAAATTTTATACCACTCGGGAAAGGCAAACGTAGTTGCCGATGCGCTTAGTAGGAAAAGTTATGGAAGTTTATCAGTGCTAGCAGGAATAGAAATGTCGCTACAGCAGGAGCTGATCAGTGCCGGAATAGAAGTAGTTGTCGGCAAGCTAGCTAACTTGTCTATCCAGTCGAATCTGCTAGAAGATATACGGATTGGTCAGGGACATGACGACACACTAGCAGCACATATAAATGCAGTCAAAGAAGGCAAGGCTACAGATTTCTCAATATCTAGTCAAGGTTTATTGAGACATAAGGATCGGTTATGCGTGCCAAATGATCAAAGGATTAAGAAGACGATTCTAGGAGAAGCGCACAGCACCCCGTACTCAGTTCACCCAGGGTCGACCAAGATGACTCATGACATTAAGGCAATCTATTGGTGGCCAGGGATGAAGAAGGACATAGCAGAGTTTGTGTCCAAGTGTCTAGTATGCCAGCAAGTGAAAGCATAACATCAGCGGCCTACAACCTTATTGCAACTGCTTAGCATACCCAAATGGAAGTGGGACGATATAGCTATGGACTTCGTGATAGGTTTGCCATGAACGAATAAGCAGCATGATTTCACTTGGATAGTAATAGATAGACTAACCAAGTCGGCTCATTTCCTGCCTATTAAGACTTCATACACGGCAGACCAATATGCAGACATATATGTCCAAGAGATAGTACGGTTGCATGGAATCCCCAAGACAATAGTGTCGGATAGAGGATCGGTGTTTACATCGAGATTTTGGGGAAGTTTACAACAAGCTATCGGTACTAAGTTATGTCTTAGTACAGTTTTTCATCCTCAGAAAGACGGCAGTCCGAGCGTTCGATTCAGATTTTAGAAGATATGTTGCGCGCTTGTGTACTTGATTTCGGAGGATCGTGGAATAAGTACTTGCCGCTGATAGAATTCTCCTACAACAATAGCTACCAGTCAACGATTGGGATGGCACCTTATGAGTTACTATATGGAAGGAGGTGCCGATCACCGTTGCACTGGGACGAAGTAAGAGAAAGGCAGCTTCTAGGTCCCGAAGCTGTTAGAGAAGCTCAAGAAGCAGTAGCGCTTATTAGACAACGTATGCTTGCTGCTTAAAGCCATCAGAAAAGCTATGTGGATGCCAAGCGACGCAATGTGGAATTCAAAGTCGGAGATCAAGTGTTCTTAACGATATCTCCTATGAAAGGTGTGAAGCGGTTTGGGAAGAAAGGAAAACTTAGTCCCCAATTTATAGGTCCTTTTGAGATATTGGAGAAAGTGGGAGCAGTTGCGTATAGACTAGCCCTACTGTTAGCCCTAACAGATAGCCACAAAATGTTCCACATCTCAATGCTACGCAAGTAGGTGTCAGACCCAACTCACGTCCTCAAGTACGATACGATAGCACTCCAGAAAGACTTGAGTTACGAGGAACAACTGGTTAGCATCCTGGATAGGGGTGAAGCAGTTACGGTCCAAGAGCATTCCTATATTCAAAGTCCTATGGAGTAATAGTTCTAAACGAGAGGCAACATGGGAGTTGGAGGAAGACATGCAAGGTCGGTATCCGAAGTTAATTGGTAAGTAAATTTCGAGGACGAAATTATTTTTAGTAGGGGAGAATTGTAGAGTCCAAGAACTTTACTTAGCTAGTTAGATAGTAGTAGCAATAGTAATAGTTGTAGTATTTTTATGACTGTGGATTTTGGTTCAAACTGGGATTTAGTTGGACACTCGTAGTAACACTTGTAGATTTTCTAAGTTTAACCTATAGTTTAAGAATATTAATTTTAACCTAAGGTTTGATTAATATGACTAATAACCTAAGGTTTGATTAATATGACTAATATTGATGGTGATATTTATTATATTATAAGGTTTAGATAGACCCAATAAGATAGTAACACTTGTCTTGTGTATGTTTAATGATAATTAAGTATTTTTGAGGAATAAGTTTATTAAGATCAATATTTGAATATCCTAGGATCTGCCAGCAGCTTTGAAATCATTAAAGGACTTAGTCAAGGCTGTTTACTGAATTCAAATTAGGCTAAAAAATTGTAATTACGTGTTTAATATTTCAGCGTCTGCCGATATATCGCAGCTATATGGGCAATATATCGCCATACGGGGATACGAAAAACACGTAACTTTGCACGACCACCTCGACGAGCCTCGAGCATATTATCCCAGGCGATATATCGGCTCATGTACTAGATTTTTTAATGTTTTTAAAACTGAGCTCATTTTAATCTTTAAGATTAGTGTTTGTGTATAGTAGTTATTAATGGTCCAAAGTCTAGAATGGTTGGGTCGTTGCAATTAGTTGGAGAGCTTTAGGGGCGATGTGTATATATGCAGCCTTATCGACCGCCATGGCTGGGGTAGCCTAGGAGGAACTAGGGTTGAACCTTGTTTTGTCGCTTAGGATGACTAATTTGTATTTCATTTGTCGTTTATCAGTTTGTAACAAATTTTTGGGATCCCGTGTATAAACTCAATATTTTTAATGAAAAATAATCACTTTGTTGGCCAAACTTTTTAATACCTGACCTTGACTTAGTCTTTAATTACACATTTAAGTCCAAATGACTCGCTTAGTGAGATAAGCATTATTTTAAACACACTGTGTAACGGTCTTGGTTAGCCAGGGCATTACAACTTGGTATCAAAGTGGACTAGGTTTAAGGGATCCTGAAGACTAGCTGGGCATGTACACTCACCGCTAAATATAAGCTTGACTCACAGTTTGGCATCTAATGACATGATTATGTGGTTAATTGTTTAAATTGAACCTATGTGCCTTATCTACATTCTAGAATAGAGAGCATGATTTTTATAAACGTTTTTAGTGGAAATAGGACTTGATAACTGATGCATGAACATTATTGATTTGTGTTTTGATATGCACATGGTGTGTGTGGCTACTATGTTGTTTGGCCTTACTCATGGAATAGTTCTGGTTACGAATATCAAGACTGATAGGTTAAGTCGTTGACTGTGGACAGATTCAAAAATTATGTATTCAAGGCAGTCAGCTGGACCAGGCCTGGTTAGTATGGGGTTGCAGATGATAGTTGGGGGTCAGAACCCTTCATCTGCCCCTGGAATTTGCAGCAGATGTTTGCTGGAATGCAAGCAAGACTGCAAAATCAGGAGGAGGAGATTAGGTGATTGAGAAGCGGGTTTCGTCAGGGAACACTGCTCCGTATGTTTTAACAAAAATTGCACCAGTTTCAGTTTAACCTAAGAGTGGAAACAGATGGGAATTATTGTGCGAAAGATTCCAGAAGCATTATCCTCCAGTTGTTGAGGGAGGCCTGAATCTGTCAGAGCTGAATAGTGGATGGACATGATTAGTTCCATCCTTGACTATATGGGAGCGATAGGTAATGATAGAATGCTTTGGGCCACGTATATGCTGCGAAAGGATTCCCGAACGTGGTGGGAAGTGGTATCCCAGACCCAGAATGTTGTCATGATGGGTTGGGAGGAATTAAGACAATAGCTCAACGAAAGATACTACTGTGACGCAGTTCCAACTGCGAAGACCAATGACTTTATGAACTTGGTTCAAGGTAGTAAGACAATGACAAGTATGTTAGTGAAATTGATGGGTTGGCCAAATTTGCTTTTGATTTGGTACCAACTAATGTAGCCTGGAAGGAATGATTCACTCAAGGACTGAATTCTAGGATAACCCAGATAGTTAGGCTCACTCCAGTACATGAGATTTCTACCTACGCTCGGGCAGTAGGGAGGGCCCTTGTTATAGAGGACGCAGGAGAGGAGACATGGAGTGAGAGTGTCGTATGGCAGAAATCTCAGGCAATGGTATTCCAACTTATGGAATCAGGCAAGGGACAGAGGCCCAGTAACCAAAAAAGACAAACCGCTAATAGTTTTACTACTCATGGTCCTGACAGGAGGGGCCATAGTATTCATGGTGGCCGCCAAGGCAGCAATAAGGTCTGGAGAAGTTATTCAGTATGCGCCAGATGTAGGAGACTCCATCTGGGAGAATGCCAAGTGAAGGCATGTTCTTTTATGCGGGGGCACGTTAGGAAGGATTGCCCAAAATCAAAGACGAAATAACCAAGGAGTACAGATTGCTCGACCTCAGTTCAAGTGTCCGTCTCGATACAGTCAGAGTGTAATTACCCAACTACTCTAGACTTTGGACCATTAATGACTACTATACATAGACACTAATCTTTAATAGAACTCACAAGTGAAATAATCATAACTTCATTAAAACTTGTAAGACAAATGTTAAACTACATAAAATTTAAAGTAGGATATGGGATCCTATTGTTTTTTAAAATAAAAACATAACATAACTTTAAATAAATGGGTTACAAAATAAAGTGTTGAAAATACATATAAAGCCTAATTTTTAAAAGACTAAGAAGCGACTTCATCCTCAAATCGAACGCTCAATCCACCGATTCTATCCTGCCTCAATACACAACCCCCAAGCTGCCAAGAACCTTTCCGCCACCATAGCTATTTTCCTGCACATATAAACATAAAGGAATGAGCCTAATGCCCAGCAAGGAAAATCTAACAACATAAAACATATACATAAAATTCATATAATATGCTAAAAACATACCATAAACATATACCATAAGCGTATCATAATCATATGTCATATATACTTATAATGGCCATTACTACTTGGGGCTTGTAAACTAAACAAGTCATATGCCCATTAGATTTGTGCGGCTTGCTAGCTAAGCATGTCATATGCCCATAAATTTATTGGGGCTTGTTAGCTATACAAGTCATATGCCCAAGCCTACCAACATAAATAATATAACATTTCATAACACATAAATCATAAGATAACATATAACATATAGAATCCTATCCTATTTTCCTTACAAAAATACCGGGATATGAGAACAGGATTGAGACTTTGGAACACTCCTAAAAAACCATCATAGAAAGGTGAGTATACTAAAGAAAAAGGGATGAAAAGAATGAAAGAACTATCCCATTGAAAAGATACTTACCAAGAATCTTACGTTCAAGATCTTAGATTTCCTAACCAAGAATAAAGAATAGAGTTAGGATTTTGAGTAGAAAACTATAAGAACTTAAGGAAACAATACAGAAATGAACTAGAATTTGGAATAGCTTTAATGCTTCTATGATCGAACTACTCCTAGAAACTGAAATATACTATTAACCTTACTTCTCGAGTGTTTATTAAGCATATAAGGATAAGGCTTATAACCCCAACTCAAGTGTTATCACTCTAAAATAACCTAACAGCTTGCAGACTCTGAACTTAGCTTGATGAATGAATAAATGGCTGGGTACTAGGTCCTATTTATAGAGTTCAAGAATGAAAAGATCTTCATTTAACTTGAATAAAATAATGGCTTTTCAATTGAAAAATATTTGAATTATCGTTCAGCAGAGGCTGAAGACTCGATCAGAAAGATGCTGGACTTATTAAGAGGTTAAAGATTAAAATGAGCTCGGTTTTAAAAACATTCAAAAATCTGGTATATGAGCTGATATATCGCCCCTAGTAGGCGATATATCGCATTGACCAAAATGCCGAGGCTCGTCGAGGTGGCCGTGCGACGTTACGTGTTTTTCGTATCCCCATATGGCGATATATCGCCCCCTAGTGCTGCGATATATCGTCATACACTGAAATATTATACACGTAATTACACTTTTTCAGTCTAATTTGAATTGAGTAAACAACCTTGACTAAGTCCTCTAACAATTTCAAAGCTGCTGGCAGACCCTAGAATATTCAAATATTGATCTTAATAAACTTATTCCTCAAAAATACTTAATTATCATTAAACATGCACAAGACAAGTGTTACTATCTTATTGGGTCTATCTAAACCTTATAATATAATAAATATCACCATCAATATCAGTCATATTAATCAAAACTTAGGTTAAAATTAATGTTCTTAAACTATAGGTTAAACTTAGAAAATCTACAAGTGTTACTACGAGTGTCCAACTAAATCCCGGTCTGAACCAAAATCCAGAGTCATAAAAATACTACAACTATTACTATTGTTACTACTATCTAACTAGCTAAGTAAAGTTCTTGGACTCTACATAGAGCCCGAGGCTAGTCCCCCGGAGGCGACCAGTTGGCTTTCTAGTTCTTGTTCCTTTTTATAAAATGAGCTGATTAAGTGTGGTGATACGTACCTCTTAGAAGAGACATAGATATTTGGCACATGCTATGTGGTTGACACGCCATGGGGCTTGAGATTCTAGTGTCTGCCTTGGGGAAATGGATAATTTTCAGGAGATGGATTATAGTATTTCTGGTAGAAAGTTGGCAATAATAATTGATTGAGCTAGTTCTATGAGGATTTTGATGTGATCCTAAGTGTGTATTTGTCTGTCAAATAAGGGACAACTAGGGATTGTAAGAAATGATGGTGACTTTTGAGTTTAAAAGGAAAGGACCCGGTTGCGGTTGTTGGATGCCTAGCTATTGAGGAGGGTATCATTAGGGTTATATCAATTAGACTAGATGAAAACTAGATCGACTGGAAAGGTTTAAGATGGGTTCACAAGGATTTGTTGAGATTGTTGTCTCAACTAGGAAACTGAGTGTGCTATGGGATTAAGGCAGGGATATAATTGGTATCAGGGACATCATGAAGAATGACATTAGCTCAGCAGAAAGAATTAAATGTTCATTTGAAGAAGTATTTGACTTGAGGGTTGATCAGATGGAGTATCTCATCATGGGATACGTCAACACCGTTTGCCAAGAATGAAGGATTCATTGCTCATTTGCGAGGATATGACAATGCTCTCAAGAATTGACCTTCGATCTAGTTATTACCAGCTGGGGATCAAGGAATTAGACATTTCAAGAATTATTTCTTGTACCATGTAGGATGTGATGTATTATCAGTGAAGGCTCTTAAACTGACCAATGCTTCAGCGGCCCAGGTAAGTTCGACAACAGAGAGTACAGGAATGGTATGGACAAGTCATATTCAGATTGACTAAGGATGTCTCATACTACTCCCAATTAGAAGTAGAACGCGAATAAGAACTCCATTGATGGTACCAAGGCTAAGGAAGCAGGGTTACAGGTAAGATTCCAGAAGGGATATGTTTTGATTTCTCCAGAGGAAGGTCACGTTATGGGAAGTGATGGGATCACGTATGAGGTAATTAAGATAGAAACCGTAAGGAAATTGTTAAAGGAATGCCTTAGGGGTGAGAAGCACAGCGAGACTAGTAAGAGACATCGGCAACTACTTGAAGCATTTTCGAGGATAGCCATACCTTGACTGAAGTACTGTAAGAACCTAAAGTTTGTCTAAATGGATAGTTGCGTACTCTATTTTCAGAAGTTAGAATAAAGGTTGGTTAGCACGCTATGGTATTAGAATATGCATGTGATTGACTGATACAGGAAGATGGCATGATGGACACTATCCTTGCTTAGAACATGAAATTATAGTGTGGTGCGTTGAAGACTAGGGTGCGCTCGTGTGTGGACTAAAGAGGTGATTGTTCGTGTTTCATGCTAGATGAAGGGATAAGAATATATATGTTCTACACGGGGCGTCGAGTTAACAGTAATGTCAAATAGCCATGGTGGGGGTGAGGTGACAACACTTATGAAAAAGAAGTGTGTTCACTAGCATGAAAGTTAAAAGCGTTTTTCCACCCATAGGGGGTTGACCATGAGACAAGGATGCTAGTGAGAACTAGTGAAGGACCCACATTGGAATCCTTGTTACTTAGTGAAAACTAATGTGGAGGTTGACACCTTGAGTGGGAAACGTTTGTGCCAGTTGTATGATTTACCACGAACTACAGTAAAGTCAGATGAGGTTACGAGCAAGATTGGAACAGAATCTACAGTTTAAAGTTGGCAGATATACCTCTAGGAACAATGAAACATGGAGAGAAGATCTTGTAGGAATGGTTAAGATTCCTTCTATTTTAGCATGGATAGGTTAAGATATAAGGATTGGATGAGTGATCTGATGGATGCTGACATCGAGGGGAAGATTCTAGATGAGTCTTACGCTACCCCTTATAATTGTTGCATCCAGGACGTTTGAAGAGGTGTTAAGACCTAAAATTAGCATATCGGGAGGAGCACTGCCTAATTCTTCTAGCAAGTGAGAGATGATCATCAGAAGCTAGAAAGGCTATTATGACTCTAGGGTATCCTGGAGTTAATATGAATAAATATAGTTATAGACCGTAAAGGTGGGATTACCTTAGATTGCAGGTAAGGTGAGTGGACACGAGAAGTTGTGACTCAATGGATTAGGTCAACACACCCTGGTTTATGTGAGCGGGATATCATAGAAAGGCGTATGTGCGAATGGAGACCATATGTCTCCGTGGAGCATCAAAGTCGATAGTGTCGAATTGAGACCCTTTATTTCCCAAGTTCTGAAGAGGGTCGTTGAGGGTGATGAGTATAAGATTTGGGATAGAGAATTATCGATTACCTTCAAACAGACTTATAATCTAAAGGAATGACTCAGACTTTAAGAATTTTACCTCAAATGTGTAAGTTTTTGAGACATTGAGGTAAGTACGGTCCCTTGATTAGGTTGTTACGGTGGTGAATGCCGGTCAACAGCTAGAATGAATCTGAATAGGATATAGTGAGATAGGAAGCGAAAAGTACTCATTTCGAGAAGTGAAAGAGGGACAAGAAGTGTTCTGGTTCAGAATCGGTTTGGGGAAACGATGAGGTATTTAAGGATTAATAGGGTAGGAGTGCCTGCTTTATTTAAAGGACATAAGATTTCACAAATTTAAACATGGGCACATGGAGTTCCAGGATTGGAGACCTTGTGCTTCTCTGAGTATGGTGGACTAAAGAGGAGTTTCAACTCTAGATTTCATAGACTTGTAAGATCCTAACCAGGATTAGGTCAGGGGCCTACAAATTATCCTTACCCCAGTATGGGTACAGGCTCATAAGAAGTTACTGGTGCCAATGTTAAAGAGAAAGGTGTCGAATATTACCCCTGATTGGGTGAAGAAACCCTGGGATGTCAGTAGAAATCCCGAATAGATGAGGTAAAGTCTTACAAATAAGAATGTCACTCTAGTAAGGGTGATACAAGGAATAGCAAAGTAAAGGACTAGACTTTGAAGTTATAGGCAGATTCGCGGGATTAGAATCCTGAGACGTTTGAATAAATTTCGAGGATGAAATTTCAATAAGGAGGGGATAGTTGTAACATCTCGAATTCGTTATTAAAGCTAAGAGTCTTGATTACTGTGTCGGGAGGGCATAAGTGGGTTTATATACGTGGAATTAATCGAATAAAGGTGTGACTACATGGCATACATGATTTATATGGTAATATGAATGCACATGCATGTTTATGTGTATTAAATATGCATGTGACCCGTTCTTGTCAATAAGAGCATATCCGTAATTTTGACCCGTTGAGGGTATAAATGTGTTAAATGATTGAGACCACATTAATATGTGGATATATTTGTAGTATTCAGCTCGAGGCGATCCTAATGAGCTGATTAGCGAAATAGTCACAACGGGTTCCAATACTCGGCTTGGGGCAAGCCTAGAGGTATATCGGGGACTTAGTGCGTATTTGGGATTTATTGGTTAACGGGCAATTATTTGGTGATTAATTAGGTACGTCAGGATTTATTGGGAATTTATAGTGTTATTTGAGGATTAGCGGGAAAATGAACACAAAGACCATTTTGCCATTGAGGGGTGTTAGATATGTGTATTAGCTGTAATATATTAGTTGTAACATTAGCTAAAAATTAGGCTAATTAGTTTCCTTTATTCTCTTAGTTTCCTAGAATACCTTCCCTAAGTTGTGTATAAATATATACTATTTTCTCAATGAAATATACAAGACAATTATTCTCTTCACCATTGTTTACATGGTATCAGAGCTAAAATTCGAAATTCGAAATTAGGGTTTATCACAAAATTGGGATTTACAATTAAAGTTTGTTCTTCATCTTCCTTAGGGTTAATTTTTTCGGAAAACCCATTTAGAGAGCTCGTGAACTCTCACCGCCAGCACTAATGGACCATCCAACCGTCAATCTGCAAATGCCCAAAGTTTGGTGGCTAGGATCGTAACGCGTGAGCCACACGCGCCGCCTAAAGTTTCTGCGACAACTCCCATGTGTCAGCACGTGAGCTCCCTTTTTCCGGCCGTTTCACTGCCGGTTGACCTTTTTGGTGTTTCTGACCCTATGGTGCATTCGTTTCTACCATCACTTTCTTCTTTTGTGATCATTGAGGTTTGTTTGTCATCCTTTGGTGTGATTCTTCATTCTTTGTCTCTTTGTTCTTGCTTCGTTGGTTTAGGATTATGGCAGAAAATAAGTCAGCTATTGTGATGGATATGGTGCCGGTAATGTCTAAAATTACTAACCATAAACTCAATGGTTCAAATTATTTGGATTGGAGCAAGACTATTCGCCTATATCTACGGAGTATTGACAAAGATGATCACTTGACTAGTGAACCTCCAAAATAAGATTCGAAGGGGAAAGCTAATCTAACATGGCTTAGGGATGATGCTCGCTTATTCCTTCAGATTCGAAATTCTATTGATAATGAAGTAATTGGTTTGATCAATCACTGTGAATTTGTTAAAGAACTAATGGATTATTTGGAATTTTTGTACTATGGAAAAAGAAATCTCTCTCGTATGTATGACGTGTGCAAAGCATTTTATCGTGTGGAAAAATAAGATCAATCCCTCATAAACTATTTTATGGCATTCAATAAGACATATGAGGAACTTAATACGTTGTTGCCCTTTAGTCCTGATGTGAAGGTTCAACAACGTCAGCGGGAGAAGATGGCTATCATGAGCTTTCTAGCGAGGCTCTCCCCTGAATTTGATTCTACGAAAACACAAGTACTTTCTGGGTCTGATATCTCATCTTTGCATGAAGTCTTTAGTTGTGTTCCCCGCACTGAAACTACTCCATTTGCTCCGCTTACTAGTGCTTTGGTAAGTCACAGTAATAGTAATGCATCTGGGAGATCTTCTACCTTAAGTGGACAGAAAAGGGGATATCCACAAGGGTCTGGCAATCGAACATCGAATTTTGGAGGCATTTTTTGCAACTATTGTAAAAACCCTGGTCACACCAAATTTTAGTGTAGAAAGTTGCAATTTAAAAATCAGCAAAGACAGTTCGCTAATGTTGCAAGCACCAGTGATGCATCTAACAAATCGGTCATTATTTCTGCTGATGAATTTGCCAAGTACTCACAGTACCAGGAGTCACTTAAGTCTTCATCTCCTTCTGTCACTGTTATTGCTGATTCAGGTAAATCTAATGCATGCCTTCTTTCCACATCCTCAAAATGGGTCATTGATTTTGGTGCCATAGATCACATGATAGGTAATTCTAATCTCTTTTCTACTTTTCAATCTCATAGTTCCACTTCTACTGTTACCTTAGCTGATGGATCATCATCTTCTGTTCTTGGATTTGGCACCATTACTCCTACACCTCTGCTTACTTTGTCATCAGTCTTACACTTACCTAATTTATCCTTTAATTTGCTTTCTGTTAGCCAACTCACTCGTAATCTAAATTATTGCATCTCATTCTTTCCCAATCATTGTTTATTTCAGGATCTTATGACGAAGAAGATTATTAGTAAAGGACATGAATCTAGCGGCCTGTAAGTTCTTGATTCATTACCACCAACTTCTATTGCTTGTTCGAGCGTCGCTTCTGCTTTTGAGGCTCATTGTTAGTTGGGTCATCCATCCCTTCCTTTGTTCAAGAAACTTTGTCCCCAATTTAGTAAGATGTCTTCATTATATTTTGAGTCGTGTCAGTTTGCTAAACATCATCGTCTTAGTTCGAGTCCTCGAGTCTATAAACGTGCTAGTGTTCCTTTTGACTTAGTTCATTCTGATGTTTGGGGTCCTTCTCCTATTTTGTCTAAACCTGGATAAAAGTATTTTGTTACTTTTGTGGATGATTATTTTCATGTACCTTGGTTATATTTAATGAAAAACAATTCTGAGTTGTTTTCTATATTTTGTGCATTTTGTGTTGAGATCAAAAATCAATTTAATGTTTTTGTTCGTACTTTGCGAAGTGATAATGCCAAGGAATATACATCTGCTCTTTTTCAGTCTTATATGGTCTCTAATGGCATGCTTCATGAAACTTGTTGCGTTGATACTGCATCTCAAAATGGTGTAGCAGAACATAAAAATAGAAATCTACTTGAAACTGCACGAGCCCTCTTGTTTCAAATGCATGTTCCTAAACCTTTTTAGGCCATTGTCGTTTCCATCGCATGTTTTCTTATTAATCGCATGCCATCTTCTGTTCTGAATGGTGAGATCCCATATAAAGTTCTTTTCCTGGTAAGTCATTGTTTCCTGTTGACCCTAGGATATTTGGTAGTGTTTGTTTTGTTCGAGATGTTCGTCCACATGTCACCAAATTAGATCCTAAATCATTAAAGTGTGTCTTTTTTGGTTATTCTCGTCTTCAAAAAGGATATCGGTGTTACTGTCCCGATCTTAACAAATATCTTGTCTCCATTGATGTTACCTTCATGGAAAATACACCCTATTTTTCATCTTCATCTACTCATTCTCGTCAGGGGGAGAATGATGATTTGCTGGTGTATTCTACCACATCTTGTGACCCAGACACATGTTCTAATGAGTCTCCTATTTCTCCACCTATCTCAGACACAACACACAACAACTCTCCTGATCCTCAACCTGCCTCAGCTACAGCTCCTAACATGCCTCCGCCTTCTATTAAAGTGTACTCCAGGCGTCCACCTCCTGTTTCATGTCTTGCACCTACTTCTTCATCATTAGATCCGGACTCAAGCGATGATCTTCCTATTGCACTACGAAAAGGTAAACATCAGTGCACTTATCCTATTTCTTCTTTTGTTTATTATAATCACTTATCATCTTCTTCTTGCTCTTTTATTACTTCCCTTGATTCTATCTCGATTCCTAAAACTGTTTGTGAAGCCATATCTCATCCTGGTTGGCATAATGCAATGGTAGAAGAGATGAATGCTTTAGATGAAAATGGTATTTGAGACTTGGTTGATTTACCTTCCGGAAAACGGGCCATAGGGTGGAAATGGGTATTCACTATTAAGGTCAATTCAGATGGCTAAATTGCTCGCTTAAAGGCCCGTCTTGTTCCTAAGGGTTATGCTCAAACCTATGGAGTGGAACAGTGTGATACTTTTTCTCCTGTTGCTAAGTTGACATATGTTCGGTTGTTTATTTCTATGGCCGCTACTCACCATTGACCTATACATCAGTTAGATATCAAAAATGATTTTCTTCATGGAGATCTTCAAGAGGAGGTGTATATGGAGAAACCTCCTAGTTTTGTTGCTCAGGGGGAGTCAGGGCGAGTCTTTCGTCTTCCAAAATCCTTATATGGTTTGAAACAAAGTCCTCATGCTTGGTTTGGTAAATTTAGTCAGACTGTTGAGAAATTTGGAATGTTGAAGAGTAAGTCAGACCATTTTGTGTTCTATAAGCGATCAACTGTTGGTATCATTCTGTTAGATGTATATGTGGATGACATTGTTATTGCTGGAAATGATACTAGAGGAATCTCATCTCTTAAATCTTTCATTCATACTCAGTTTCATACGAAATATTTGGGGGTGCTCAAGTATTTCTTTGGAGTTGAAGTCACTCGTAGTAAACAAGGTATTTTTCTATCCCAAAGAAAGTATGTACTTGATTTGCAGACTGAGACAGGAAAGTTGGGAGCAAAGACTTGTAGTACTCCAATGAATCCGGCTGTGCACCTTACAAGAGATTGGGAACCATTTGAACCTCTAGCTGCACTCCTTTACACCCTAGCCTTATGAGTGTTCATAAGCCACACTTTTGCCGAGCAAGTTGAATATCCACATTACATGCTTGTGACACCAGCTCATTAAAGGTTTTGGGCTCTACTGTTCCTACAAAAGTGGCCACCCCGGGGTTGAAGTTCCTGGCACACATTGAAACCACAGCCTGTTCCAATAAACTTTCGAACATTGGAGATTGAGACTTCTCCATCTTGTAATGAATTCGTTTGCATTTTCATTAGGCATTTGTTTGGTTTCCACCATATCATGGATGCTTATCGCCTTTCTCAAACTGACAAATTCTGATAAAAAGGCCTTTTGCATATCATCCTAGGTATTTATAGACCGTGGTGGAAGTTGAATATACCATCTAAATGCTGCTCCCTTTAGTGATTGCACAAATTATCTGATTAAAAGTGCATCTGACTGAGCATATTCACCACACGTAGAGGTGAAATATACAAGATGTTCATAGGGAGATCCTTCGATTCCATCAAACTTTTTAAATTTTTGTCTAATGTAGTTTGCTGAAAACAGAATTTGATCATAGTATGCCAGATAAGGCTTGTGATATCCAAGAATAGGCATGCTTGTTGCTACCTGATACTCTCAAATATTTTCCATGATTAAAGTTTTCAGATCTGATGATGGTTGCGCACTGACTGGTGGTGATTGCACACTGACTGGCGGTGGTTGCATACTGGCTGGTGGTGATTGCATGCTGGCTGGCAGAGGCATTGAGGATGAAGAGTTTTGCCCAACCTTAGTCTTTTTTGTTTTGATCCATTAACATTAGCTTGTTGGGCTAATTGTGTAGAAAGTCAAGCAACTTCTTCGTCTCTTTCCGCTAATCGCTTGCGAAGCTCTTGCACTTCCTCTTCTAGAGCCATTGCCCTATATACTAACATTGACATATTTTTACCACTTCCAATTGTTAGTACTTCAAACTCATAAATGAGCTTATTGGGCACCACCTCATCTTGATTATAGAAATAAGTATCATTTATGGAAGATTCTGACATACTAATTCTCACCTCCTGAGTCGAGAATTTTAAAGATTTCTCCATACCCATTTTGCTCATAGTACAAGCTCTTGAATGAGTTATAGGTCCTGTGTTGGGTTTAGACTCGTTATTTAATTCAACTATTGTGGGCTAGTACCCCGGAAGGAATACCCATTCATTCTGTCCCTTCTGAGTTGTTGACAATCATTTTCTTTTGTTGAAGAGCGAGCAAGGGTTTGCTTTAGGCACTCACGAATGTGAAATTCTAGCCCTCTTTGGGAAAGAGGAAATTTTTTGAAATCCTCCATCTAATCTTAGGTGATCCAATAGATTACTAGTCTCCTCCATGAGTGGTTGTTACTATTTTTGGTGACTAGATGAGCTTTTTTTTGGAATCCATGACTGCGTAGATGTTGCCAATATTCAAACTTTGGGCATAATAGAGTCACCTTTAACTAGCTTTGACATTTTGGGAGTACTTTGTGTAGATGAAGATTTTGTTTCCTTGGTAATCCTCAAAGTTCGCGGAGTTGGTGCAACTTCCTCATCCACGATCGAAATGACCATCACAAATGCCACTATGAGCAAGTTGATAGGGATAGAGCCAATCATAATCTGAATAAATTGTTAGTTCGACTCCCTTTGGTTATTAACTGAGTAACCCTTGATTGGCTTTGGTAACTTCTCTTTGGTAGTTTTGACTACCTCAAAAAGCAATGATGCAGAAGCTTTCGCAATTTTGGTGTTGTTTCTTTTGATGGAGTGAGTTTGCCTCTTCTTGAAACCTTTAGCTGCCTTGCCTTTTAAGGTTTCCTGAGTTTTGGTGGTGCCTCTAGTAACCTTGCCTTGGAAGGCTTCCCGGGTTTCAGTGGTAGTTTTCAAATTCAACATTGGTTTGGGTACACTGTAAGTGATAGGCTTTTGTCTGTTGTTAGTGCAGACAGTTGGTAACTGATGGAAATAAACGATAACTTGTGGTGCCATTTTCTTGTAAAATAAAAAACAAGGTTAGCACTAAAATTTTGAATTTGTAGTAATCATCATATTTGGAGATGGAAAGGAGAATGGGTCTCACCGGGTGCACCAAAAATTAACAAAAAATTCACATTTTTAAATATTAAAATTAATGTCAAACACAATTTCACATATGCCAAATTTATAGCATAAGAGTTTATTCATTTGAGTTCAACTCATCCAAGATTATAAGAATAACCTCTTAATTACAATCCTTTTGTTTAAAGGAACACCTTTTGATTCCAATTACAATGAGATTAATTACTTCTGTAATTTTGGGAAATTTTTTGGTGAATTTAGAATTGTGACTGTACTCAATAAATTTGACTAACTCAACTGCCTATATACTTTTTTTATGAAGGATCAAGTCACTTGCAGTTCTAGATAGTTATTTGAAAAATGAGTGGAAGAATTCAGGTAAATGACCATTCATTTGAATTTATGGTATTTTTAGAAATTTATGAAATCCTAATAGACAACAATATCATGGAATTATTTGTTGTTTTGAAAGTTAGGAAAATTCCGAGGTAAATGATCTTTTATGGAATTTTGAGATTTATGTTTGATGCTTGAATAATTTGATATCTTGGAGTATTTGTGACTATACTTAGCTTTAGAGACTAAGTTGCCTACGTATTCTTTAAAGGAATCAAGTCAAACGTATTTCAAGTTTGCACTCTCTGTGATGCTTTAAAATTTTTGAGGTGAAAGACTTTTTTTTAGAGTTCTTTTCATCATTTGATATGATTTTATAAATTTATTGTATGTTGAAATCTCTTAATTTATTATAGAAAATTATCTTCATCAAAACTGATTTTGGCAAATTCTTGAATATAATAATTTAATTATTTTGAAATTTTGTAGTGAATAATTAAATTTCATATCGGATAATATCTTTATCCTAAATTTAAATTTCTATATATTAGAATTTGTGATAAAATCTGATTATATATAGATATTTATAAGATAATATTATTATTTTATATTCTAAAATTCAATTTAAATTTGAATTTAGAATTTACAGATATCATATTTTGTTTATTTTCCACACTCAACATAATGTATTTTTCAAAGTTATCCAAATTTGAGAGACATGATTTACCTTGAAGAACAAAGTGAAGCACTTATTTGGGTGAGTATATTTATTCTCCTTGTTTTTATCGTAAAAGATTATTTATATTTTTTAATCTCTTATGTATAATTTTCTTAGGAGACGCGGTAATTATCTATCTTCAATTTTGTCTGTTGTGATACGTTGCCAAGTATGTAGGCCAAATAGTTATATTTATAATACTATGATAGTGTTAATTGCATAGCACTGAATTTTTAAGTACTGCTGCATACATATTGTACACGTAGTATCTATTTTTTCTACTTTGAAATATTAAAAGATTTATTTTCTTCTTTATTTTATGGTTCATAATGGACTACATGTTTAAGGCCAAACAAACAAACATCACGTTACTGCATTTGCTTACTTTCCAACACTCATATTCATATACACGTGATAAATCAAATGTGCATGTTTTGTAGACACACATACATATATTTATGGATATATATATATATCTATTCAGTTCTAGTGTTATTCCATATAATCATGATTTTTGTTTTGGTTTCAGAATATTTCAATAGGTACACATGCTCCCATACACACACACACATATATATATGTATATAAAACTTATGCTTTGCAGAAACGCATCTACCCTTTTGGACAAATTTTGTGGCTATCAAAATACACAACTTTGGTGGACTTTAGATCATACCAGTATAAATGTTTTCCTAGGTTTGTATGTGTATACCCAAATTGATCTTTCTTTAATATACATATATTATCTTGGCGCCATATATAAAACCGTTTCTGGCAAAAAGTTTGTCTTGTCCCCGCTGATAAATATTAATATATATATATTAGTAATTGTAAAACACCTTAGCCTAGTACTTTATAAAAACGTCACTCACACTACTACAAAAACATCTTTTTAGGATATTTTTTTAGGGCACTCACCTAGATACGAGTCCTAATAATAACTCTTGGACTTTTTAAGACTCGCAAAATTTCTTTTAGGGCTTGTAGAGCGAGTTCTAAAAACTTACGCGTGTCCTAAAAGTTTGATTTGTTTTTTTAACACCTCTTGGACTTTTTAAGGCTCACGTTGTGACTCCTAAAAGCTGATGCGTGTCCTAAAAGATTTATTTTGTTTTTTTAATATATATACACCTCTTGGACTTTTTAGGGCTCGCGTTGTAAGTTCTAAAAGAATTCTTTGAGGACTCGCAGAGTGAGTCCTAAATACTGATGTGTGTCCTATAAGTTTTGTATTTATAATAATTTTTATATCAAATGTTAAATTAATTATAATATTAAGAGTAACAATACTTTAATTTAATTTTATAATTAAATATTAATTACTAAATTGTAATACTAAAATTTATTTTTTAAATCAGTTAATTATATTTGAAATAATTAGAAAAAAACAACATTAAAAAATGCTTTATATATGAATAGTATATAATACAGAAAAAAAATTATTATTTAATAAGAAAAGTATATTTTTTTTAGAAATATATATATATATATTAGTAAAATTGATATAAGAAAAGTCAATATACAACCCTAAATCTCTCATCGCATTATCACCCTCTCTACTAAAACAAACTCAGCCGCCTCTGTCCTTTATCTTCCTCTATTTTTACTCATCTCTTTCGCATTTCATTCTGAAGAACTCAGTCGCTATCACTCCTCTCTCTCTGAATCTCACTCTCTTCTCTTCACTTTGGGCGTGCGACGGAGACATTGGGCATGGGCGGACCGTTCGTGTGACAGCCGTGAGCGGCACCTCTGGTTGTGGGCATATAATAACTGCTCTAGTCGAAACATATGTAAAAGACTTAAGCCTTTGTGTCATGTTGAATTTAATATGGTAGTTAAGGTTATTGATGATAAAAAACTTACATTATTATTGAACTTTGGTATTGCTGTAGTTAAATGAGGAAATGTGCTAGTTTTTTGCCAAGGTGTGAAGGAGAATAGTCAATTGATTAAGATGAAGCACAATTATAATTTTGTATGTGGCCTTTTATTATTATATGGCCACTGATTTTGAATGGGACTTGATAATATAATTGTAATTATAAATTTAATATGGAATGCTATTATACATACACATATATAAATATTACATATACTTTGACGTAGATCATATGACTAATTCTGGTTGTGGGCATATAATAAGTATGTACTGAAATGTTGATTTAATGGTTTTATGAAATCTAGTCTCACTTGAGAGAAAATAAATAGAAATGTATACATCATGTTGTTTTGTGTTTTTTTATGTATTTAATAAAAAAATTGTTTATTAATCTAATTATTACTTTGTTCTTTTGTGATGGGCAGTAATGGGGTGGTGGTGGTGGATGGATTTGGTGGTGATGCAGGTGGTGGTGGACGGATGCAGGTTTGTATTTCTAGTCTGTTTTTTTTTTCTTTTAATATCTTCGGATTTGAGAAAAAATAAGAAAATAAATAAATACGAGTAACGTTCATTTCTGGCATTTGTTCTGATTTGTTTATTGAAGAAAGCTATTGATTTTTTGGTATGCCCTGAAACAATAGCTATTAGGTTGTTTATTGGAGTTGTTCTGTTTGGCTTATCTATTTGTGTTCTCTTTTTTTTTTTTATCTTTTACGTAAACCATTTTGGGTATTGTTTTTATAGAAATAGAACGAAGTATATATATATATATATTTATAACTTTACGATGATAAAACAATATTGTATACATATTTCTTCAAGTCTTATGTAGATATGAGTTTATTTCTTACGATCTGTTTTGAATTTTGCTTGCTCTTGCATTTTTCATGGAGATACAAATTCTAATTTTTTCATTTCTTCTTGAAAGTGAAATATTGATATGCCAGTTTTTTCTTTCTTTCTATTTTTATGTGGTAAGAATGGGTCAATTTTTTTTGTTATAAAATAATAGAGAATCATGAATGACATTCCTAAGACTCTAGATGTGCTCAAACCTTGTCCGAGCTTGAATGCACTTCATGTAGAGTTTGGCCAAACTCCAAACTAAGCACACCATAAAGAGTGGACCTCATTGAAATTCTTGTGAAGGTGATCATACTTTTCCTTTAAATAGTGCAAGTTTAGTTTGAAATGTGAGTTCAGAATTCTTTTCAT
The DNA here is from genome assembly GCF_963169125.1 of Humulus lupulus. Classification (NCBI taxonomy): domain Eukaryota; kingdom Viridiplantae; phylum Streptophyta; class Magnoliopsida; order Rosales; family Cannabaceae; genus Humulus; species Humulus lupulus. The sequence continues at coordinate 189,545,653 of NC_084798.1, read as the reverse complement.
TAGCTTGCATGGTTATGTTTTATAGTTAAAATGTTGTATTGTGATCCATAATTTTCTTTTATACATTTAGAGCTTTAGGAACTCTTTTCTCACACTTATTCAAATTTTCTTATAATCCTGTATTTTTAATTTTTTTTGTATGTCAACTATTGCTAGTAATACCTTCTTTTTCTTAAGCTCTTCTCTAGCTGTAGATTCTAAAGTGATGAATTGTTTTGACTGTCATTTCTAATACACTGAAACATTAATATATTGACATGAATAGATAAGCTGATACACTAATAATATTGTTATGAAAAGTAGAGGAATAGAAATATAGAAGCTATTGTGACAGGACCCAAGTGTGAAAGGTAATATATGGGTTACCTTTTAATTTCTAATCATGCATGTATTTCTTGAACATTTCAAGTTCCTAGTATTTCTTAGAATGAACTGAAAAAGAATAACATGCTAGTTAAAAAAAAATTAGGAATTGAATTTTTTTCTTTCTAATAGTTAAGAAATCAAATATGTATTTATCTTATTTATATGCCAAGTTTTTGGAATTAACTAAATCTTGTGTTCTTTAATTGATAGAATTGTTGTCCTCTTTGATTGATATAGTGGAACCACTTTAGTTTATGCGTTGGGTTTATGAATGCTTGTTTCATTCTTGAGAGTGCAACTTAAGAATGGTTCTTGTTCTTGGGCCTTGTTTTGATTGGCTGCCATTATTATTATTGTACTAGAATTTAGATTGGTTTGTCATATGATGCAATGGTAAGACAACAAGGATTTTAGATATTTTTGTTGTGTTTCACTCTTTACTCATCTTTATTATGTATCATATTGATGTAATTTTATTATGCAGTGTTGCAAAGAGCTCTATAATTGGGAAAGGTATAACAAAAAAAATGTCATGATGCTGCCATAGTTGATTATATGTTTAAAGTGGACAAGAATTGTTCATTCAAAGAAAGAGATTGAGAGAAAGGTTGCTGGTCATTGATTAATTTAGTCAATTGAGTTATATATGCTCTTTTTTATTGTACTAATAAGTAGGAATTTATTCTATTTTATATTGAATCAAGTTATCGTTTATAATACATGTTCAGAAATTTAAATTTCTTTTTAAAAAAAATTGGCGTTTTTTCAGTATTTTCTTTTGAAATTTTAGAAATCTAACATATATAATACATTTTGGACACTCAAAGGGATATATTTTTTTTAATCAAAATAAAAATTGTAGCTGCATCTTTTTTTTAAAAAAAACAATTTACTTTAAGGGCATGCAAAACGAGTCCTAAAATCTTAATTAAAAGACACTCAACAGGATCTTTTAGGACATGCATTGCGAGTCCTAAAAACATTCTTTTAGGACTCACATTGCGTGTCCTAAAAACTTACTTAAAGGCACTCAACGGGATATTTTAGGACTCGCATTGCGAGTCTTAAAAACATTCTTTTAGGACTCGCAACGCGAGTCCTAAAAACTTACTTAAAGGCATTCAACGAGATTCTTTAGGACTCGCAACGCGAGTCTTAAAAAACCTCAGTTTTTAAGGCTCTTGCGAATCCTAAAAAGCTTTTTTTGTAGTAGTGTCAATTCACAGATGATAGAAAAATACCACTTTAAGGAAAAACTCATTGGGGCCTTGATAAAGCATGCAAGTTTGGACCCAATAGTTGAAAATAAAATAATGTGTCTTTACACAATATTTAGAAAAAAAAATTAAGTCCCACTGTCGTAATTGGAAATAAAATTCATAACATAAGTTCTTTTAATCTCGACGCTCATATTGATTGTTTGTTCGTTCATAGGAAACCCCCACGCCATACATACTCAGACATCGGAACTCCCCACATCACAGTACGAGCTAGAGAGAAACCCTATTATTTACCTGAAAATGGGAAAAGTAAGGGGGTGAGCTAAAAGTCCAGTAAGGAAGTACAACAATACAACAATATCAAATGAAACACAAGATGAACATGTATCGAAAATCAGGTCAATACGTAACATCATCATACTCATGCTCCATAATCATAAATGAAAACATAGTCATACATCACATTTATACATCATGACATACTCTTTGTGATCATGACACCTCTGTTGTCCATGTCACATCTTGAGGTAAACAGTATAATATAGGCTGGTAAAACCTCCTCTAAGAGGTAAACAGGATCTCAGGTCCTTGAATAACCTCGACTTGTCCGCTTGAGTTACGTCATATCCTTAGTAACTCATTTGTTGCGTTGCATTCAGAACGCTAGCAACCTTTTTCTTTTCATTCATCATACAAGTACGTGTAATACAATTCACATCAAAACATAGAAATTACATGTTTCATCACATATCAAACATAGAATTTCACTTTTCCAAACCCTTGGCTCATCATGACATATCAAAACATAGAACTTCCATTTCCATATCACTTTATTTCTTGCAACATAACAAGTCATACATTTCATAGCATAAAAGATATTCTACCTAACTTCCTTACCTCAAGTCCGAGCAAAGTAAAGTGTGAAAACCTCACAATGAGCCTATAATCATAATCAAACATTCATCTCTTAAAATCATGTAAGAATACTCATGCCCAACTTACACAACTCACGTGTGCATGGGCCATGCACATGTGGCACAAGTTGCACTACAATTGTAAATATACAATAATTTCACATAAAATCATAAAAGAATAATGCTAATTCTACATATTAATTCTTCATGGCTACAACATAAAAATCACATGTTTGAATAATAGGCGTATTTTTTAATGTAAAAATACATTTGCATGTAACATGCATACGTGGGAGTTTTCTTAAAATTAATCGTTTCAAGTCGATAATCTCTACATGTTATCTCTTTTGCCTATTCTAAAAAAAAAAATCAGAAAGCATAATTTATTTACCACTTAATTATTACTTCATCATTTCTTTTAACCACACATTTGTCATTCAAAAACGTTATTACAAAAATCCAATTTTCTAAAATAATTCAGTAGCCTTTTAGTTTCTTATAAAATAATAATCTTATTTATTAATAAATAACAATTAAAAGATTGTGACAAAATTTGTAGTAATTTATAATGACTAAATGAATCTCTTGATTACTCTTACAAAATAATTTTCACTTATAAAAAATTGCATAATTATAAGTGTGAAAATAATTAAAGTGTGGAAAAATCACATTTTTCATAAATAAAATCTAAGAATTAATTTATTTGAGTATATGTTTTACTTATCTTCTCTAAAAGATATTTTCTCTTAATAAACCAAAATTTCAACAAGCATATTATTTGTTTTAAATCACAAAATTGAATTAAAACCATATTCTTTTCATAAATTAAAAAAAACTACATGTTAATTATTTTGAATAAAAGCTTAATCTTATGTGAAATAAAATGTCTCTTACTTATATAAAATCAAAATATCATTTTGAGGCTTCATTTGTGCATTTTAAAAATAATTTAATATCAACACCGCCAAATAAAATAAAATAAAAACAGCAAACTTATGATTACAAAAGTTGCACCTTTAATCATGTTACACATAACCTAACATGTTTCTACACCCATTTATGCATTTAAATATTACCAATAGCATGCAATAGACAATTTAAATCATCTTAAATCACACTCACAATGCCGAAAACTTCATGGCACAAATCATGAAAATAATACCAATAAACCTATTACAAACCAATAGTTTCAATATTAGTAACAATGGACAACATAGACTCATCATTCAAAGAAATATGCCTATGCCAAAAAGTACATAGCATGTTTCAAATCCTTATTCCTTCCAAACCATAATCAAAACCTAGCATGCTCCTATGATCACCAAGGACAACATGAAATTCAATAGCAAATAAAAAACAACAACAACCCAACATGCAAAAAGGACCCCTAGGCTGAAATACACATAGGGTTCAATAACAAGATTCATCATTTAAACTCATCATGCTTCCTTTAAAAATAATCATCTCTCAAATCCATAAGTGTGATTATTAAGGTTCAAGAGAAATATTGAGAACCCTAAAACAAGTATTCAACATAGCAATCATAAAATCAAAAAAATAAAAGAAAGAGACTCCTCTATACATGCTTGGCCGAACCCCCATCAAACTACAACAAACCACCAAAAATCATAAACCAAGATTCATCACAACAACAACAAAAAAAAAAAAAGCTAAGAAACCATAATCTATGACCATTACCACATCAAACAATTAAGGGAGAATCATTTACCTCTCTTGATTGTTGAATCAAGAATGCCCTAGCAAAGTAAGAACCTTGACACCTGGGGGGGATTTTCGAACCCCAATCAACAAAAGAATGAAAAACACAATCACTTTTAGATTCAAGAAGAAGAAGAGAATAAAAAGAAAAAAGAAACACCATAACTTGAGTACCTACACCTAGGGATTTTGAATCCCTTCCCTTCTCCTTTTTTCTTCTTTCTTTCTCTCCTTCTATTCTCCTTCACGTTTTTTCTCTTCTCCTCCTCTCTCTAGAACTCGGCAGCCTCCACAACAAATGAGTTTCCCAAAGCTCACTTGTTTCTCTTCTTAACCTAGCCAAACCCCATTTGATTCACTTGCCCAAAATTGGCTTCAATCTTTCCCCAATTCCCTTTCCCAAAATCCATGAGATTGACAACTATGTCTTGATTGGATTTGTGACAAAATGGAAACTCCCCTATGCACTCACACTAAACTTGACCTCTCTCTCTCTCTCTCTCTTCCTATGCTCGGCCCAAAGGAGGCTTTCAAACTCCATAACTTCTCATTTACCTACCCAAATAATCATAAGATAACCTTACCATTTTCCTAATGTAATAAAGTCCATTTCTTTTAATTATATTGGCTTTCTATAAATTTTAAATTGGAGAAAATATGACTGTTGAAAAAAAAAAAGGAAAGTTTGCACTACACGCCCCTCTTTACACTACACGCCCCTCCCTTAATTTCCTTTTCTTTTCTTTTTATTTACTTAAATAAAAAAATAATGCATAGGAAAACTATTGCATGCTCACCATGCAACTATGCACATGCACACACTCAATTGCTCAAGTGCATCACTACTTACCATGCACCTTGGTACATACAACCAAAATTCATTTACTTACAATTTAAAATAATTAAAATAAACAATTAACAAAAATATAAATTCACATAATTTCTACCAAAAAATTCAAACAATTAAAATAATTTTCTAACACTTAACAATTAATAATAAAATAAAGCACAAAATTAATTAAACTAAAAAAAAAATTGGTGCGCTGCAATAATGTGGGTCAGCATTATTATAATAATGTTATATTTTGCTGACAACTTGTACGAATTACTTTTGGAAGCCTAGGAATGACCTGCTATCTCCGGTTTTACTTACCGGATGCCTTGGCGCCATAATAATAGTTAGACAATTAAGTAATATCAAATGTTTTGAGTACGGCTAAAAATGTAATCTTATACAATTTTAGGTCAGTGATGGATATATTTATTGTAAACAAATATTAATAACACACAAGTGATATGAGGTTGACTAGTTTCATTTAAAAGGTGTTCTGTAAATAATGTATATTCATACGAAGTGATATTTTGACGTAATGTGTGTATCTGTGGAATAAATATTACTTAGTCACGCATATTTTTTTCCTCCTTCCACCAAACTTGACCTAAAGTGGAGAAAAAAAAAATAAAGGGAAGTAATAATTATGCTCTTAATACTATGTGTGTAATATGCTCCTAATTTAACTTTTCAATAAATCTATAACATTATACCTACTAGTGTTGTAACATTTATCTACATTTATAACTGACAGAATAAAAATAATAATATAATTAATACATATATCAAACTCATATTATATATAACGTAAATTCTTACGAAGCACATTTTTGATGTAATGTTAATTATTATTATTATAAGTAATGTGTATATGTTGAATAAATTTTAAATTAATTATGAGTAATATGTTTTGTGTAGTGATAAAAACGTAATCTGATACAATTGTAGGTCATTGATGAATATATTTATTTTGAAAAATGTTTATAATTCACAAGTTGACTGAGTTAATTTAGACAATGCTTTGTAAATATCGTAGATTCATACCAATGGTATTTATGACGTAATGTTAATTATTATTATTATTATTATTATTATTATTATTATGAGCAATGTGTATCCATGGAATAAATATTAAATTAATTGACGTAGTTTTGAGTATTAATTAATTTGATGTAAAAAACACAAAACTAACCATAGTCAGTTAGAACAAGCTGATGTAGATCTATTGTTTTAATTCAATTGAAGGAGTCTTTAGTCGAATTTGCATGGTATTGGAATTGAAAACTGTCATTGTATGTAAAACGCCCTAATCTAGTGTTTTGTAAAACATTCACATGTTCATAGGTTTATGAGAGAGAAGCCACTTAATATAAAATCCCAATGGGGTCTTGCTAAAAACATGCAAGTTGGGCCCAATAGTTTTAAAAAATATATCAATTTTCATGCAAAGTTCTAAAACAACCAAAAGTTCAAGTCCCACTGATAAGTTTGAAAAACCCCATTAAACATAACATTATTAAAAGATAAATGGCGTTTTAAATGAACGTTTCTCGTCCATAGGATGCCCCCACGCCATACACACCACAACAATAGAACTCCCCACATCACCACGCGTGCCATAGAGAAACATATTTGCTACCTGGAAGAGAAAGTAAGGGGGTGAGCTAAAAGCCCAGTAAGGAAGTACAAACAACAAGCAAGTAAGATACAACAAATCACAAACACTTTCATTCATCTTTATATATCATAGCATCATCGTTAATATGGTGTCAATATCATAAACATAAACATATTCACGTCATCATTAACACCATCATCATACCATAAACATCATAGCATCATCATATCATAAACATCATAGCATCATCATAACAAAACATCATAACATCATCATAAACAAAACATCATAACATCATCGTAAACATTTCCTTGTGAACATGGCCCGCTAACTTGTCCATGTCACCCTTTAAGGTAAACAGGATCTCTGGTCCTTGAATAACCTCGGTGCGCCCGCCCTTTGAGCTACATCCTTATATCCTTAGTAACTCGGGTTATGTCTTCATATCCTTAGCAACCCTTTTTTGATGTGTCATGTTCATCATGCTAACATCCATTCATAGCATACAACAATCATACATTCTAATCACATCATCAAAATAAAGCATTTCATAATTCATAGCGCAAAGCATCATAACACTTTCATACAAACAATCTTACCATTCATAGCATTAACAAGCAAAATTCTATCTAACTTCCTTATCTCAGGACCAAGCTAAGTAAAACAACAACTTCTCAACGAGCCTATACCATAATCAAAATAACATTCCTTAGCTTCACATAGACACTATTTTGCTCATTCATATAACTCATGTATGCATGGGCCATGCACACATGGTGAGAGTTACGCACAACATACAAATATGCATAGTTACACATAAGAACATAAAAGAATAATGCACATTCTACTTATATTGCATGCATGATTTTTCTATAAAAACTACATGGTTGCATAATAGACATAATTTTGGACGTAAAAGTGAATTTGCATGCAAACTGCATACGTGGGAACGTTGCATAAATGTGGCGTTTATAACGATAATTCTACGCGTCTTACTTTTATCGTTTCAAAATAATAACTTGTAACACGCTTTGTTTACTATTATTTATCTTCTTAAAATTATTAGGTTGATTAAATCTCTCAAGACATTATTTTTATACAAATAATTTATTTAACCACTAAAATATATGTAATAAATCCTTTTATTTTTTCCAATTTACAAAGAAATAACAATTGATTGAAATTATTTAAAATACTTATAATTATCATGTTTCCTTAGAAAATATCAATTTAATTTAAATTAATAGAATTACATAATTGATGTGAGGAAAATATAAATTTTAGGTGTTGGAAAAATATTTTGCTTGAATATTTTTAAGAATTAATTTTATTTAACATAAATTCATATGTGATAATCAAATAATTATTTTAAACTTATTAAACTAAACTTTCAGCCACCATTTAATTTATCAAAAATCACAAGTGAATCAAATTCAACATTTTTTCTTAAATCAAAATAAAGAAAAATCATAACTAATAAAATAAATACTCATATTATATTAAAAATACCACTTTTAATATTACCATAATTTAGGGTATTAATTTATTTCAAAATCTAATCAAATTTCTTTATTAAAACACACTTCACACATATATTTTTTTTACAAAAATTCCAGTAATCATATTTATCATTAAAAATCACCATTCCATTTGTTTAAAGACTCATATTTCATCAAAATAAAAATAAAAAACTGAAGGTACTTATTTGTGCAAAAAATATCATTTTAAGTGTGAATTAAAACACTATTTTATTCTCACAAATACCACATATCATTAGAGAGATTTGTTATGCATGGATATCATTATTTCATCAATCTTTTCACCAATTAATCACAAAATCAGCAAGCATAAATCATCATGAATTTTATCTTTTACCTCATGCTTCACAAAATTCTTACAAAGTCATACATGTCTAATTAACACAAATAAATCACAAATCCTAACATGCTCTTATTATACAAATAATTCAAAGAAAAATAACTAACACATATTCAATTACAACCTTACAAAATCTTATTCTATTTCCAATGAGTTCATACATGTAAATAATAATAACAACATGAATTAATAACATAAACACCAATATTCATATATGCCTTTATATTAAACTTAACATGTTCCTATCATTTTTCATGCATACCATAATTTATTGATACATAATCTCATATACACCCTATCATGTTTCTAAAATCACAATTGATTTTAAAACATACAAGGAAAACATTCATGCTTGAACATCACCCCTAGGCCGAAACACCCAATATTCACCACAAAATATCACAAAATTCTCATCTATATTCACACGAAACCTAGCATGCATCTATCATCATACTTTCATATCCTTGCATAAATCAACGGTTTAAAGTGATCATAGCAACATATACATAAAATACAACCTTCATATAAATCTCATCAAACACATAATCTCCCAAACATTCCCATGAGTCTTTTAAACAAACCATATACTTTTCATGAGAAATAAAACCAAAACATAACCACCTCATCACCAACCTATATTGACAAAACTATTAAACACCACAAAACCAACACCAAGGATAGACTCATCAAACCAATATAGCTTAAGAAAAACCATTACCTCTCTTGATTGTTGAATCAAGAATACTCTAGCAAGAGAAACCTTGACACCTATAGAGGATTTTTCGAACACCATACAACCAAAGAAAGAAAACCACAAAATATTCTTAGATTAGACAAGAAGAGAAGACTCTTAGCCAAATATTTAAAACACCAATAGATTAGAACATACCTAGGGTTTTCGAAACCATTTTCTTCTTCTCCTTCTCCTTCTCCTTCTCCTTCTTTCTTTCCTCCTTCTCTCTAGAAAATGGCAGCCCCTTCTTCCCCTTTCTCTCTCTATCTTGCCACTCTCTCTCTCTCTTCCTCTCTCCAACACACGGCTGCCAAGAGCATAATGCTCTCCATTTTTCCTCTCTTCCCTTTTATTCTAAAATGGCCCAAAAATAGTCTAACATACCAAATGGTAAGTTTCCTATTTTCTATTATCTCCCTTTAATTTTATTTATTTGATTTTATTAAAATTGATAGATGATAAGAATATGATCACACCTTACCCAAAATAGCTATTATCCTCAAATTTAATTTATTTTCTTAAAGAAAAATATGGAAAAATCCAATATCATTTCCCACTACACACACACGTCCGACTCATAGTCTCCCCTTCCTTTTTATTTTATTTTTTTATATAAATTAATCAATTAAATATAATATAAGGAAACTATAAAATGTGTAGAAAATTCTACACATGCATCATGCTACCATGCACTTGCACACACTAAATCACTAGGGTGCACCACTATCTACCATGCACCTTAGTGTATTCAACAAAGTCAAATAATCACATTTTAAAAATAAAAATAAATAAATATCATTTAACAAATAATTTCACAAAATTCTACCAACGATTCTAACAATTAAATAAAATAACAAACAATTAAGTAAAACAAATAAAAATTAAATAAAATAAACAAACATTTAAATAAAACAATTCACCACACTTAACACTTGAATAAAATAAAACACCGAAATTTTAATAACTAAAAAAAAAAATTTGGTGCACTACATTGTAGTTTGATTCAGATGAGGCCAGAATGTATGTGTCATCATTTGTTGTAGACAAAGGCCCTGCACAAGTTGTAGAGGGCATTACTGACCTTTCACACATGTACGCCTATTATGATCCTGACCTCCACAAATTGTGCATTTCCTACCGCTCTGTATCCATTCATTTGAATGTTGTGATTTTGATGCTTTTTTAGAATCGATCAAGGTACCCATGCCCTTCATCCTCACCACCACTGGATCTTTTATAATGTTTGGATTTTCTTGATGTGGTCTTGATGTTTTTGATGAAGTTGTCTAGCTACTTTGTCTCTGGTTGTAAGCCTCTTTAAGCATGTTCGTCAACCTTGCCATCTCAGTCTTTGCCATTTGGAATGTGGCATCGTTGTGTGATGCATAAAAGTTCATTAAGTTGGAATAAGAATTAAGTGAGCCAAACATATGGTCAAGTTAAGGATGCATTATTAGAAGAACAGCATAACAAACTAGATTTAAACTTGGATTTTAGTTGTACCTTGCATTTGAATCATCTTTTGACAATCAGTTGATTGTGCAGGGAGTTGTGTTTGGCAATTAATCTTCATGTCCTTTCACCAACGAGCTAAAATTAGGAACTTTGATATAACTCGTATGTCAAGACTTTTCATTGTACACTATATTTGCTTGCATGAAATACCATCAGTCTCAAACAACAAACACGAACACTTGAACTCATTGGTCTCTTTGACATAATGCACTATGTGCCTTATCTCATCGTATTGGAATCTTATGAAAGAAAAAAGATAGTACTCACCACAATCCTCCATGTCAGAAATAGAATATGGATGCTCCTTTTCAATCTATTCTTTTACTATATAATATATATTTCTTGTGAATATTTCAGAGGCCTATTTGTAATATGGTAGCAAATATTTTGTCTTGGAAGGTAGCAAAGGAGAAATGTGGGTGCTTATTGTTGTACCCTAAAAATTAGCATGGATTCAACCACTCAGCTAGGGGTACAGCTAGTAGATAAACTAGTAGAAATATCAATCGAGTAGAACATCTAGCTAATGATGATGTGAGCAGCTCGAGTTAGGACATGGCAATACGGCATGCAACTAATTATCAGATCACCTAACAAGATGATGATCCAGTTCGAGACATGTAGTGGCCAGATCCCCTTTAGGGTGCTCTGAACTTAATCTAAACTAAGGTTCGAATAATCTTTGATCACCAGCTCAATGAAGATGTTCAACTCGTGGAAACTTGGTCATGATGCACAGTGAAGGATTTCGAATGACTTGGAGGCTCTTTATACGTTCATTGATGTCCATGTTGTATTGTACATTTATTGCCTGAGATAATGGGAGTAATTTACATAGGCAATCGTATCCCTATGTAAATTGGAATTATCTTGATTGATTGTTTACCATATTTATGCAATGGTTACCCAAATCTATCCAGGGAATTCCATTATAAATATCAGAGATGATGGACAAGAAAAGGGACCATTTTTTGTAATACAGAAACTCTACAGAAATTGTGAGAGAGTAATAATATTGTCTCGTGGACTAGGTGGATTTTAACCACTGAACCACGTAAATTGTGTGTAAGAAATTGTTCATTGCAATTTACAAATTAGCACTAATATTTTTCTTATTTGATTTCTTAATCTACTGTTGGTGAAAAACCGTGTCAACAATTTGGTGCTTTCGTTGAGAGTTCATTAGTGCTTGATCCTTTACAAGTTTCATTCAACGTTCATCATGGTGGTTACTCAATCAATGCACGATAATGAAATGGAACAGCCTGGTAGGAAAGTGGCGCATCATATAGTCGTTCCCACTGAAAAGGGCCCAGACGTTCAACAACGTCCTGGGAAGCAACAGATGGGCCAAGACGACACTGGGAGTTCAGCGTCATGCCCACCAAATCCTAATCTAGGATATTTAGCAGCCATCGAGATGGAGAATGCTTAATTAAGGAGCCATCTCGCTTGGGCTAACAGACAAATCAAGGAGGTCCTGGCTCGGTTACCCCATCTTGCAACTGATGCTAACATCAGAAAGAGGCAAAGTGGATCCCATAGGTCCCACAGAAATAACTGACCCAATCTTAGTCATTCTGTCAGGACCGCCACTCTAAGCTTTCTACCTTCCGAGTGAAATCAGGTAAGTGCTCAGCCTACTAATCATCACAGGAACCATCACCCACATGTCAGTTGATCGGTCAGAACTGAGACTCCCAGCTCTGTGCCTTCCGCACAGATTCCGAGGAATGTTCACAACAACCTAGTAGGGAAAGTTGGTACAAATTCATGAAGACAAAATGCCTCGGCGAATCCTGATGGACCCAAAACGGGTATGTTTTAAAAATTTATACTCGCAAGCGCACGAATCGTATATGGAATATAGTGTTCGTGTAAGCATTAGATCGAACCCAAATGAGTTGTCTAAAATCAAAAAGAAAACTATTTTAAACCAAAATTAATAAATTCTAACCTAGCTCCAAAGATTGATGAGATTTAATGTCATGAATATAAAATAAAATATTTAAAATAAAGCTATTTAAGAGAATGAAAATAACTCAATAAGGATTTTAAAATAAGTGGTAAAAGGAAAGATTATTAAGATACTAGAATCCACAAAATGTAAGTTTAATAATATTTATTAGTATATTGATTCCCAAGTTTTAGTGATAGTTAAAATAATCAAACTATCATTTTCCAAATAGATTTATAATTTTAAGCACAAATTACTTCTAAAAAGATAGGATTTTTCTTCACTTTTCAAAAAGTATAATTTCAAAGTATTTAATGTGAATCAACCTAATGAAACAACAAAAAATCAAATAACATTATTTATAAAGTAAAACATAATATTTTTGTTCTAAGCATTGGATGTGTACAATTTAATGACACATCTTACACAAAGAATATTATGTTTTTGCACTAATGAAGAACAAAGTGTAAATATGTGCTAACAATAAAAAATACAAGATATTTAAGATGAAAGAAAATATTTGAAGAAGAAAATCCATAAACTTTATTGCACAAAATGGGAAATCAACATACAAAATAAACACTATCTAGTTACATATTATTTCATCATCACCTTAATAATCTTAAAAAGATTAGAAACTCATAACTAGAATAGAAAATACAAACAAAAAAATTACAAACATAACTTAGGAAGATTTGGAGGAAAACCCCCAAATTTTTCCTCTAAAACCTCATAGAAAAAATGACCAAAAAGATGAAGAGAATAGAGAGGTCTTGAAAGTGTAGAACTTGTGGTATGGCAACCTTCTCTCAAAATAAGCACTTTCAAATGGTCTTAAAAATTCCATATTTATAGCCAAAATGAGAGTATTAAAATAATCAATTTAAATTAATTAAATTGATTAAATTAATAATAATTTGACAAATAGGGGTAAAGTATAGGGTGTAATGGTGATGTTTTTGGGTAAAATGTGTAGAAAAGTTTGAAAAGTTTGGGTAAAAATGGTATTTTTGGACAAAGGGGGCAAATGTGCTTTTGTTGGGCTCAAAATATTGGGAAAAGTTGGCTGGTGGTAGCTGGGATTGGGGTTGGGTGCATCAAGAGGAAGCTGCTGGTGAGGTGGAGTGCAGCTAGTTTGGGCCTAGCGTGGAGATGAAGCAGGAGCTGGGCTGGGTAGGCGCAGGCCCATTTGCTGGGAAGGCAGGTTGGTGCTTCGGGTGGCTTGCTGAAGAAGCCCCATGCGGCTGGCTAGAAAGGAATTGGAGCAGGCCCGAGCTGTTGGAGGCATGGGTCGTGGGCTGAACAGGCGGGCCCAGGAGCAACAGCAGGTGGCGGTCCAAATGGCTAGGGGAGAGCTGAGCTTGATTCGTGGGCCTGGAGCTTGGGCTTCAGCTTGGGCCTAGGCAGAAGAGGTAGGCCCGTGATGGCTGGAAATGGTTGGTGGAGGCAGCTGAAGGTGCTTTTGAAAAATGCCACATTCTCCATATTTTTTCAGCTTCAATTCTTGTCTTTCCTCTTCTTTCCAAAGTACCAAAATGCAACATTATTTTCTACAAAATAAATATAAAAGAAATCATAATAAAATATTTTCAACTATAAAATTAATCAATTTAATTCTTTGAAAATATTAATTATAACTTAATTTATATTTAACATTTAAACTCAATAATACAACATTTTTTCCCTCAATTAAACAACAATAATTCAAATAATTAACTACAACATTTTACAACAAAATAACTATAAAAACACACAAAAATATATAAAATCAAAATAAACTCAATAAATTCAAAATTACTTAAAAACTTAATAAATCAATTAAAAACTCAAGAACTAAGCAACAATTAGCACATAAAAAGTGGTAAAATAACTATATTTTGTAGATTTATCAAATCCCCTTGTATTGCGATCAGAACCACAGACGCAAAGAACTTGGGAGATTGGGTGGAAGCGAGATAGGCTAATTTAGTTTGACCTGATGGGACGAGGATAGCTTCACTGATAAGACATCCACCATCACCGGTGAGACATCCTACACCACCACGCCCACAGAGAGATGCTCTAGTTCGTGGAAATAGTATGAGAAATTCTCCCCCCTCAGTTGACACTTACATCCCACGAGCACGTTCTGATAATCCAAATCCTCGATCTCAACTGCAAGTCGTAAGTTTTGTAAATGAAAGTTATTGGAAGAGGAGCCAACGTGGAGGCAGGTCTGAAAGCGACCTAAGGAATCACCTTAGTTCAGCGTAAAGTCCTTGTTCTGATCCACATCCTGACCTGTGTGATCATCTGAATTCACAAAGGAGGTATCCAGCTCGCAATGATGGTATGAATTATACTCAACATGGGGGAGGTCCATCTATCGTACGCGACAATGGGAATGTACCACTTAACCAAGCTCAAATTTGGAGGGAAAACAACCCATCAAATGCATACAATAGGATGGGGGCTGATGAACAGCTCCCAACTAACCTAGACACCAAAGATACAACCCTCGAGCGATTGGACTTGATGGAGGAGCAAATGAAAAAGCTCTTATCTGGAAAAGAAATTGATGATTGTGATTCCGATGAGGAGCTCAAACCTTTCGCCCCAAACATTTAAACAACTTCGTATCCTATTGGCTTCAGGATGCCGCCCATGCTAGTGTTTGATGGAAACACAAATCCATCTGACCACATCGGGATGTTCAATATGCTGATGATGGCCCACAATGTTGGGTTTGACCTAAGATGTATTTTTTTCCCCACGACTCTGACCGAACTTGCCAGATAGTGGTTCAAAAAATACAAAAAACATTTGATAAGCTTGTGGAAGAAGTTGTCTTCCGAGTTCAAGAGAGCATTCTGAGCTTCAAAGGAAAATCGTGTAGAGGTCGACTCATTGGCCAACATAAAATAGCAACTTGGTGAGTATTTGAAGGCATATCTGAGCAGGTTCGCCAACATTGTAGCACGAGCTAGAAACGCTGATGATAGCTCCAAGCTCATGGAAATGAGAACGGGGATCCTGGTGTGAGGAAATTTATGGTAGGAGCTCCAGCGAAAAGGAGTTAAAAGTGTAGATGAGTTCTTAGCCTAGGCTCAGGAATGGATAAACTTGGAGGTGGCACGATCTGCTGTCCCGGGAACCATCCAGGCCCCTATTCAGCTCGCTGGAGCGGTGATAGATGTTGCAGCTACAGCTCAACCTGTTACCCAGAATAACCAAGCGGGAAACAATAAGGGGAAAGAATATGGTGAGGGCGACCAGAGAAACACAAAGAATAAGCTAAGGGAAAAAAATCAAGCCCATTTATGCCACCTATACTGACCTGACAGATACACGAGAACATATTTTCCTAGCGAACTCTAATCGCCTTCCATGGAAGAAACCAAAGCCATTAAGGCACCAGAGGGCAAAGAGAGATCCCTCTAAGTTTTGTCGTTACCACAATGACATCGGTCATAACACTGATGATTTCCGACAATTGAAAGTCAAGATTGAAACTCTCAATACGCCTGAAACTGAGTTACTCCCAATCAATCTGTCGAGCAGAATTCTCGTCTAGCTCCAGAAAGTCCAATAAACCAGCCTAGGGTTCAGATGGATTAGGAGAATCGAGTTGATCCTCATCCAACAGTAGGAGGAGATATAACTACTATTTCCAGAGGACCTCATTTGGTGGGCACAATCAATGGAGCCCAAAAGAGGTATATATAGAAGCTGAAACTCATAACGGTATGGAATTTATCCAGAGCAATAGTTATTAAAACAACAGCGGTTGGAAAAACAACCGATCATTTTCACGGAAGAGGACGCTAGCCACATTCAGTTCCCACATAATGACCTGCTAGTGGTAACCATTCAGCTTGCTAATCAAAGGATATTGGTGGATAATGAGAGCTCAGTACATCTTCTCTTCAGGTCCACCCTAGAAAAGATGGGATTATCTGTAACCGATCTTAAGGCGACCTCAATGACACTGTACAAATTTTCAGGTGAAGGAACGACGGCCATAGGGACAATCGGACTGGTGGTCACGCTAGGGGATGATATGCGAACTATTTCTAAAATACTTGAGTTCATTATAACCGATTTTCCGGCTGCATATAACGCAATTTGGGGACAACTCGCACTAATGGTTTTTGAAACCATTACCTCGACTCGCACTGATGGATTTTGGGATGACCCACAGTAATGGCTGTTAAATTAATAGCCACATGCATGCATGAAATTCATAATATCACACAACATCAATCATAAGCATAAAAATAAGCTAAAAAACCATTGAAATACCCTAGTAGTAGTAGTGGTAGCGGTAGTGGTAGTGGTATTTTTAGTTTTCGTAGTTTTTGGTTCAAGCCGGGATTTAGTTTTAACCTATAGTTTAGATATATTAATTATAACATAAGGTTTGATTAATATAGCTGGTCATAGAAATATTATTTATTATAACCTAAGGTTTAGATAGAACTAATAAGAATGTGACACTTGTCACAAGCATGTTTACTGAGGATTTAATCATTTTAGATGAATAAATTAATAAAAAATAGATCTAGAAGCTATAGAACCTTCCAGCAGTTGTTAGGATTACGTTTTACTCAGTCAAAGTCATTTTACTAAATTCAAAATATGTTGAAAGTGTGCAAAAACGTGTTTAAAATATCAGTGTATGCCGATATATCGCAGCTATAGGGGTCGATATATCGCCTACGGATGATACGGAAAACACGTCAACTTTGCACGAAAGAAAGCACGAAAGATCGGGGCATAGGCAGGGGCGATATATCGGCTCCTGGAGCCATTTTTTAAACTTTGTGGATTTAAATTAGAAACAGCCCTTAACAACCTGGATTTGCTTGTGAACGTTTTTGATCGAGTTCTGGGCATCAGTTGAACCGAAAATTCAAATATTTTCAATTTATATTCATTTATTTATTCATTTTAAAAGGGGTTACTTTCACTCCTTGAACTCTATAAATAGGACCTAGTACTCAGCCATTTCATTCATTATTAAAGCATTCTTTAGAGGCTCCAAGCTGCTAAGTTTATTCTAGAGAGAAAACACTAGGGTTTGGGTTTTAAAAGCTTTTCAATCTAAACTTTATAAACACTTGGGAAGTAAGATAAAGTGTTATTTCGGTATCGAGGTGTAGATCAAAGTTCTAGTCCATTCAAGGTATTCTTATCCTCAGGTTTAATCCATCATAGTTCCTTTATTTTATTCTTCCATTTTCTTTCAGATCCTAACTTATTGTTATGGTTTTTGGTTTGGTGTTTAAGTTTCTTTAAACTTAAGGTTTTTCGGAGTTTTCCAATCTCGTTCTTGTCTCCAATATCCTGGGTTTTGGTAAGGAAAATAGGTTAGATTATATGTGTTATGATATGTTATATGCTGTGTATATATGTATGAATATGTTTTTAGTCGCTTGGGGCTTATAGTTGCTTAGATAGCAAACCCCAAGATTTTTATCATTATCGTGGATTAGAGTTATGATTTACCCTACCTCGATTAGTAGACTAAGGACCTAGATGTGTTATCATATACTACTTTGTGATCTAACCTACCTTGATTAGTAGACTGAGGACCTAGATGGTTTTATCACATACCATGGTAATGAGCTAATGGCCATTAATATTGTAGTCCTATATGATATACGTTTTTACGTCAAATGTTTTATAGTATATATTTTATGATATAGTTTTATGATTTATGATATATGTTGTTAGTAGATTTTTCTTGCTGGGCATTAGGCTCATTCCTTTTATTTTAGATGGTGCAGGAAAATGAACTTGGAAGGCGAGACGAATTCGTGGCAGCTTGGCATGTGTATTAGGGATGGACTGATTGAATGGATTGCTGGAAAATCGAAGATGAAGTTATTTTAAGTCTTTAAATCTATGTATTTATTTTCCGCATATAGTTTTGGACAATTAATTAAAGATTATGTTTTTTTTAACAATGGGATCCCATACCATATTTTGTATTTCGTACTGTATTTTGGATTTTTAATGAAGTTCTATTATTTTATATATATATATGTATTCCAAAATAGTAGTTATGTCTTAGTAGTTTTTAATGGTCCAAGGTCTAGAATTAGTCGGGGCATTACACAACCAGATCTACAAGAATCACCATAAAACTTAAGGAAAGCAACCATAGATTCAAACTTTTGAAGCCCTATCTTGGAGATGTATTCCTTAGCTCTTCAAAAGCTTTCCTTGGTGCTCTAAACTCTCAAAACTGAGCCCTAAGTCCCACATGCATATTTTTGAGAAAGGATTAGGGTAAAAAGAACTTAGATGAGGGACAAGAACATGCAAACTTACAAGAAAACTCACCTTGCTTTATTTGATCACAATGGTGTTCAACTTTGAGATCCAACTAGTAAGGGCTTCTCTTGAACCCTAGAACACAAGAACAAGGTCATGCATGGCTTTTGGATCACATGCATGCACAAGGAACCCTAGGTTTCAGGTTTGAAGGAGAAGAGAAGAAAAAATGCACAAGGGAACATTATACTTACAATAAACAAGGAAATCTCTTCTTGAGGCTTTTTCTTCTTCAATGGGGAAGAGGAGTACTAGTTCTCTCTAGGATTTGAATTTTTTTTTGCAGCGATGGAGGAGAAAATAGAGTGTATTCGGTTTTCAAGAGAAAGAGCTTGAGAGAGAGTGTTTTTCTTTTTAAGAAATGATTAGTTTTGGCTTGTATAAAAAGTTAAGAGACTTCTCTCATTCTTTAGCTTTTGGGGTATGTAACCTAGCTTATGAGAGCCCTAGGGTCTACCCCTAGCCGTGCCACCCACCTCTCTCTCTCTCTTCCCTTAGAAATTACTTTTATGCCCTTGCTTATTCTACCTCACATATAAGGAACCCAAGGGCCCTTTGGGAATTTTGTGCTATAAATTTCCCTTAATTTTTTACCTATAGTTTCTAAATCTCCAAGCATAATAAAATAAATTAATTTGTGACCGAAAATGAAATTTGTCATAATATCCAATAATTTTGTCAATTTATCACATATTGATCAAAATGCCCTTAAAGGCACGAGCAAGAAATTTTCATTCTTAAGCCCAGTTGATTGGAATTCAAATCCCAATCAATTCTCTTAAAATTTATTGGCTCAACAATAAATTCCCAGTTGCCAAAAAAATATATTTTTATGCCATAGTATTTCCTATTTTATTTAATCCGAGATTTTTCTCCCATTAGGATTTACCCCTCAGTCCGAGACCAATCTTTCTTTGCATAAAACTAGATCCTTTACCAGATCATCACAACGGCTATAAAAATTCACGAATTATCACAAATTCATATCATATCATTTATCAAAACAATATTCCACATAATTCTTCACCAGCTCCAACCGGCTACTAACATGTGTTAAAAACATGAGACGTCACATCAGCTACTGGATCGCCCCACGAAAACCCTTTTCAAAGACTTCCCTATTTACATAGGGACCAGATGTCCAAATGGATCGATCGGACCAACGATCATGTCTTCTTTCAGCATCAAGGCCTATCCTAAGATGAAATAAGGTGGGATCCACCCCAGTTGGAAAAGATTACATGGCTCATCTACCCGATCGCCCCAAGTAGACCCTTTCCAAAGACTTCCATATTCAAATAGGGAACGAATGTCTGAATGGATCAATCGGACCAATGATCATGTCTTGTTTGAGCACCAGGGCTTGTCCTAAGAAGAAATAAGGTGCAATCCACCCCGGTTGGTAAAGATCACATGGTTGAGTTACCCGATCGCCCCAAGTAGACCTTTTCCGAAGACTTCTCTATTCAAATAGGGTTTGGATGTCTAGATGGATCGATCTGACCAATGATCATGTCTTGTTTGAGCACCGAGGCCTTTCCTAAGACGAAGTAAGGTGGGATCCACCACATTTGGGAAAGAACACATGGCTCAACTACCCGATCGCCCCACGGAGACACTTTTTGAAGACTTCCCAATTCAAATAGGGACCGGATGTCTGGATGGATCGCTTGAACCAATGATCATGTCTTGTTTGAGCATCGGGGCCTATCCTAAGACGAAATAAGGTGGGCTCCACCACGGTTGGGAAAGATCACATGGCTCAGCTACCTGATCGACCCATGGAGACCTTTTACATTGTAAAATTGCCCTTCGATTTGTTTACTACAATATATATTATGAATAAAATTCCCTTCGATTTATTCTTTTTCTTCTACAAATTATATATTATGATCATACGTTTCTACTTTACATCATATATTTAAGGAGAATAATTAATATGGTGTAATTTTTATTAATTGGTATAATAGTAAGAATATCATTAATGAACTATATATCATGTTAATATGTTAGACAATAAATTAAGTATTGGAATAATTGAATTTTTAGAATCATCATAATTAATTTTTCTAAAAAATTGATTAATTATAAATATCATGGCATACTATTGTATTATACTTTGGACAATACATTGAAGTGTTACTAATTAATTTGTACATATTGCTATATAATTATATTAGTGGATGGAAGTGGAAAAGAAAATTTTATAGTTTGGAGGGAACTTAAAATTAAAATGCCCTAAATTTTGAATTTTTATTTTTAAAATTGAAAACCCATGTACTTTGTTATCTCAATCAAAGTACTAACTGGAGAAATCAACTGAGGCTAGACGAGATGTCCCCGAAGAGGAAGAGGGACAAAGGAGGAGGTTAGCTACCATTTTTAATAGTCAACTCTTCCCTATTTTTAAAGTAATGTGCTTGTTAATTATTATTATTATTAAACTTGTTGTCTTTTGATATCTTTTTCTGTTTGCTATTTTTAGATGTTTTTTTTTTGTTGGCCCGGGTAATATTATGACATGTGGTGATATTTTTATTAAGTTGTTTTCCCATGGATGTTTCATTCCAAGCACTTTTTAATCTATAATATTTACTCTTTCGACGATTAGTAACATTCGTGGCTTTAATTTGTTATGTCTGAGATAACTAAAGAAACAATGGATGTTAGTAAAATGATTCATGTAATGACCCGACTAACTTAAAGACCTCGGACCATTAAAAACTACTAAGCATAACTACTATTTTGGAATACATACATAAAATAATAGAACTTTATTATAAAAATCCAAAATACGAGATTCCATTGTTATTACAAAAAATCATAAGGAAAACAAAACCTTTAATTAATTGTTCAAATACTAAATGTGGAAAAACATAAATACATAATTAAAAAGACTTGAAACAAAATGTCATCCTCGATCTTTCCCATCAATCTATCCATTCAGTTCTCGCCCAATACACATGTCAAAGCTGCTACGAATATGTCCCGCCTTCCAAGATCATTTTATGCACCATCTAAAATAAAAAGGAATGAGTCTAATGCCCAGTAAGGAAAAACTACTAAAGCATATCATAAATAATAAGACGTAAAAACATAAATCATAAAATGTATGACTTAAAAACATAATTCAAAACATATGACTACAAATTAATGGCCATTAATTCATTACCGCAGTATGTGATAGAAACTATCTAGGTCCTCTTGCTACTATTTAGAGGTAGGTTTAAACACAAACATAGTATATGATAAACCATCTAGGTCATCTTGCTACTATTTAGAGGTAGGTTTACACATAACTATAGTCTACGATAATGATAAAAATCTTGGGATTTGCGTATTTGCTATCTAAACAACCATATTTCCCAAGCGAGTACAACATAAAACATATACATACATACATACATACATACATACATAC
This sequence comes from Humulus lupulus, assembly GCF_963169125.1. NCBI lineage: Eukaryota > Viridiplantae > Streptophyta > Magnoliopsida > Rosales > Cannabaceae > Humulus > Humulus lupulus. The sequence continues at coordinate 189,523,162 of NC_084798.1, read as the reverse complement.
ATACATACATACATACATACATGCATGCACATATCATATAAACATAATCATAACACATAAATTCTAACCTATTTTCCTTACCAAAAACCGGGATATTGGAAACAAGAACGGGATTGAAAACTCCTTAAACCAAACAGTAAAAATCATAAGTTTTCTAAATAAAATAAGATGAAGAGAAGATCTAAACCATCAAGATAAGAACTTACCAAAAACCTTAAGTTTCAAAGGAATCAAACACCTAGCCAAAAGTCATTACAACAAGTTAGGATTTGGAAGAAAATGAAAAGAATAAGAGGAACTATAATGAACTAAACCTGAGGATAAGATTACCTTAGATAGATTAGAACTTCGACCTATACCTCAATACCGAAACAACACTCTATCTTACTTCCCAAGTGTTTAGAAAAACTTAGATTTGAAAGCTTTTAACGCCAAAACCCTAGTGTTTCTCTCTAGAACGAAATTAGCAGCTTGGAGGCTCTGAGAAGTGCTTGAATGATGATGTGAATGGCTGAGTGAAAGGTCCTATTTATAGAGTTCAAGGAGTGAAACTAACTCCTTTTAAAATGAATAAAATTTGAATTTTTTGCTCAACAGATGCCCAGAAGTCGGTCAAAAATGTTCAAGAGCAAGTCCAAGTTGTTGAGGGCTGTATCTAGCTCGAATTCCATAGATTTTTAAAAATGCATAAGGGAGCTGATATATCGCCCCCTATAGGCGACATATCGCCTGCCCCATAATCCCGAGCCTTTGTGGTTTCATTCATGCGAAGTCAACGTATTTTCCGTATCAATCATAGGTGATATATTGGCCCCAATAGCTGCGATATATCGGTATACACTGATATATCAAACACATTTTTGCACACTTTCAACACACATGAATTTGTTTAAACCACTTTGACTGAGTAAAACGTGATCCTAACAGCTGAAGGTTCTAGACTTCCTAGGTTTATCCTTGATTAATTTATTCATCTAAAATCCTTAAATCCTTAATAAACATACATGTGATAAGTGTCACGTTCTTAATTATTCTATCTAAACCTTAGGTTATAATAAATATCATTTCTAGGACCAGCTATATTAATCAAACCTTATGATAAAATTAATATTTCTAAACCATAAGTTAAACTTATAAAATCTATAACTATTCTTATGAGTTTCCAACTAAATCCCGGCTTGAACCAATAACCACGGAAACTAAAATACTACAGCACAAGCTACTACTTTTTAGCTAAGTAAAATTCTGAGACACTACAATTCAATGGTAAGAACGGATATTAATTTTTAGTTTTAAGTGTTCATGTCAAATTACTATAACATGTCAAATAACAAAGTCTCTAGTATGCTAGTTGAAAATAAGTGTTCATAAAAGCATCATCAGTATCAACTCCCAGCTAATGCTAAATAACGTCCATAAAAGGTCCAAGAAAAAGAAACACTATTGTCACTAAATCAAAATAAATAACATAGGGTTATAGTACTTCGTAAAGTAGTTATTTAGACTAAGTCGAACATGGTAAGACCAACTCCACTACTTTTGTATTTGCTTGATGCTTTGGATGAGTTCGGTGTCATTTTCTTGGCTTTATTCTTCGCGGTCGAATAACTTGAGTCAATCTTTGATTTGGAAGGCAATTTCACTGGTGTGGATTGAGATTTGTTGGAGGTTGAGGCAAGGGCCAGAGTTGCTACCTCGGTAGTATCATATAACTATTTCACTATAGAAACTACTTCGCTCTAGGCCTCATTGCTTTCATGACGAATCAATGTCATGACAGTGTCGAACCTCGCTTGTTCTGCATCAAACTACCCAAATTGCAAACAATTAACCACATTGATACACACACCATCACATGACAATTGGAAGCACAATAAATAAAAAGGGAAATAAAAAAATCATGATTAAGAAAGAGTATACCACTTCCATCGTTTCCTTTCTATCCAAAAAAGATTCCATGAATTTCATCACATAAACTCCACAGTCGTAATCGTCGTCCTGCTGCGAAACGTCTTTCACAAAGTCAACCTCCATGGCAGAAAACTAGAATTCTACTCCAAGTTTCATCTTCATGTCAAGCTCCAAGAGTGTATCAATAGTTATAAGCTGTCATTATTTAATAAATTAGTTTAAATATTACTAATCAAGGGACCTAATAACCATAGACTAAACTGACATTTATGTGCATGCTCTCAAATAGTGTAAAGAGTTATAACCTGCCTTTTTTAAAACACATGGCTAAACTATTAGCTACCAATAAACCTAAACACAATACAAGCAATACGATAGTACTATTTCCTTTGTCTCAGTAATCCTGGTATTATTCCTCATCGGACTCTTCATGGAATCCCATATGAAAACCTTAGCCAATTTCATCAATATATGGGCAAGAAACCAGTGGTTTCCCCTCCACTTGCTCAACACCGGAACGAGCATCTGCATGTACGATCTTAGCTATATATGATATGTAAAATAAACCAGGTATAACTAAACATCTTAATTTAACTTAAACAAGACAATTACATGTTCTGTAGTCGCCAAATCTGCATAGAATATATAGGACCAGTCTTGTTCCATGGCAAACCTACTTAAGGATTTTGACAATCCATAATTGGCATGCAAAGCAAAAAGAAACATATATTTTATAAGTAGCATAATCAACCACAACGTCAGATTTGAAAAAAAAAATTACTTATGGAGTCGCTCAATTACTAGGGTGTTTCAATTTTTTAAATAATTTAAACTACGTTATTCACTTATCGATATTCTACATGGCATAGGCCAGTGAGTACAAACTACTTTCGGTGCCTTTCTACGCTCCCTCAAGGTCAGCATATGGGAGTATCAACTTATAAACTACACAAGAATTAATTATTTTTCAGGTACATAAATCTGGAGGATAATATAAAAATTTTGTATAAAATAAATTATACTGGGTCGGTACCATATCAAGCACCTACGTCTTTGGTTTAAGACATGAAACAATTCCACAATACAATTCAAGCTTCTTAAAGTGCACCAATGTTTTCCTGTCAGAACAATCAATTATTACTAAACCTATATAACAATACAATTAGAGAAAGAAGGAATCAAATCGTACCACGTATCCAGTGTATCTCCATACACAAATGTCATTAATCAAAAATCTTCCTCGGTGGCTCTACGGGTTAAAGAACAAGGCCCCACAGTTTTACCCTTCGAGCTCAGAATTTTCTTATGCCAATTTTAGTATGTTGACGATAAAAGGTGACCCCGTCTGACATCATTGATATCCTTCACACTTCGGTCAATAGTAAAATTTGGTCCATCAGCATCCAAAGTTTCAACTTCTTCTTCGGTAAAACTTTCATTTGTAGCAGTGGGAGCAGGGTCTTCATTCTTCTCGGCAATCTTAGTTATATCCTTTATATTTTTTTCCCTTTATCATTAGATGTGTCACCCTCAGCCATCTCCTTCTCTTTAGAAGTAATATGAGCCTCTAAAGCAATGTCGGTGGTTTCTACAATACTCTTACAACCTTCCTGTACAATTTGGTCAATCAATTTGGATGTTTCATCTGATGCAATCTCCTTACCCTTAGGAGTAACGGAATGATCATGCACGTCTATAATGGTCCTCTCCGGACTATGGTCACCCCCATCTTCCTCTACATGATCAGGTTGTTTTCCTCCCAAATCGTCACCATCCATCGGTCCTCCATACACCTCCCGATCAGGAGGAGGCCCAAAATTCGCCCTCTCATCACCATATTTATCCTTCAAGTCATCTCTACCATCATCCCCCCAATCTTCATCAACATCAAATGCATCTTCAAAATCTTTCTCAATATCACTGTCAAATGAGTCCTTATCATCTTTTTTTTCTTCTTTGCATTTCTTGTTTTCCTCTTCAATCGTCCTCAAAATATCTTTCAGGAGAGACTCCTTCAAATTTGAAATCTCAATTACTATTGTTTGTGATACCTCCCACTGGAATTCATCAATAACTCTTCTCATGTGAGCATGGGAAGCTTCGAACTTTTCATCCCTCATCCTAAGCTCATCCCTCAAGATGTAATTGCAACATGTGCTGGAAGAAGGCCAAAATTGACTGCCTGATCCTCCAAAAGCATGTCCACCAACCTTTACAGATGCCTTGTAAATGGGACTAACAATGAGAACATGTTAAAAAAAATAGATAACTACATAACAGACTAATTATTCACACCAAAAAAATTAACACTCCATAGAGAACGAATAAAATGATGGCTTCCACTTACATTTCCCACCCAAGGATTGCCCCTCTTTGAAATAAAGCCTTGTAGTCTCCTCATTCTGTCTGAGTCCTAAAAAGAAAGAGGACTAATATCTTTCTACACGTAATCACGCTTGATATGAATGTGAATGTGATTGTAGTAGTACAACTACAAAACAAAATTAACTTATCACGAAATTCAACATATAGAGAAAGGTTATGGTAAACTAACTTGTAGTACAATACTTTACCTGGAGGAAGAAGGTGCAATTAGAAATATATGGTGCCAACTTATTCTTTCAGTCTAATTTATGCTTGAAATAATCTTGAATTGCAGTGTGTAAAAAGTTTAGGGTAAAGGATGCCTAGTTTCGCTTCTTGATCCTCTTTACATCACATAGAAGGGTGATGTATTTTTTCCTCACATATATGCCCAAGGTCGTAACCAAAAAGGAACCAAGTGCAATCAACATAAATCGGACAATGAACTCATCATCTCCTTTGTCATAATACTGAAGGTACTCCACTTGCGACTGAATTTTAATTTGCTTCTCCCCTCCAATAATCAAATCCCATAAAGGGTTGAACTCTTCATCATCAGAGTCGACAATATCCTCCTCACCATCTTTGATCCTCATTATATGTTCAAAAGATTCCACTGTAATGGGGTACTTGATACCACCAATGGTAAGAGAAAAATCCTTGGGATCAATATGCTCCACAATATAACATATCAAATTACCCTTTACGGTCAATACGTCGGTTATAAGTAGGGAGCCAAATCCAATATCTTTGATTGCCTTCTTCTGTGACTCGTTGAGATGGCTGACAACATTGTTTATCTTCTCATGTGAACACCGACATTGAACTTGCCTATTGTCACCCTCGTCATGGGATTTGTTCGCACTTGTCTCAACTTTCCTCTTCTCTACTTCCTCAATCGCTTTCTTTGAATCTTCACCACTTTTACTATTTGATCATTTATGCATTAGTTGTGCAGAGTTTGCTAGATGAGATAGAAACTGTGCCATGATTGTGGATCAAGAGTTGGTGCCTGTTAAAGTGTAAAAGTTAGAAAAAATGAAATCACAATTTCACGAATAATTATAAAACAATACGAATTCCAGAACTACAATATGTCCATATGAAAAATTCTTACTTCAGAAGGTACAACCTTCTCTTTTAGTTTATCAGTTATTTTGGGTCGTTTCAATTTAGGCTTATCGACATCTCCATCCTTGTTGAATTCTTTATGTTTTCTAGGAGACATAACTACCATCAAACATTCAAAACTGTCAAATAGATTTCAATACTGAAAGGACAAAATTGCTTAGGTATGCATCCAAAATAGATGAGGATGATCAATGTTACACGCATGTACCAAATACATATACAATACAGATTCCTCCAACAAATGCTACAACGCATGCATATAAAATTACTGAGCAATGTTTAATGTTACACATATCTGGCAAATATATATACATTGAGCTTCTGAAAATAAGTTGTCTCTAATTTATTGGTACTGCTGTATATTTAATCACCATTTCCAATGTGTGAAACACAATGCCTATAACAAAAATATAAATCACAAACTTCAATTAACCTTTATTAAAATGCAAGAATTAATGTATATATACTCATAAAATTACTCTACCCTATTAAAATTGAAGTACAAATCAACAGTGGTAACATATTACAAAGTTAAATGCAGTTAGAGCAATGTTTATTTCTATGACCAAATATTTTATCACCACTTTTAATTAAACAAATACAATGCCTATATCAAGATAATAAATCACTGTAATATTTCAAATATATAATACACATAGAAGAAATCTATGTAATACCACTGTAATACTCTACCATCTTCAAAATATAAGAACAAATCATTAATTACAACATAATATCATGCACGTAATCTTCGCAATACTATTGTAATACAAACGTCCACAACAAAATAAACTGACTAAATGAGGGAACGAACTCTGTTTTGTCTTCCTAACTTACCAATTAAAAATTAGCACCAATTTTTTTTTTCATCCAATCCATCATCCTCATTTAAACCATACCCAAACCTAATTAAGTTTTCACTTAATGCCATAAACAACGAAATCAAATTATTTCCCCCAAAACCCATTACCCATGAAAGCATTCTATACAATACAACTGTAATACTGGCATCTCAAGCAATTTAAGATAACAATAGTGTAATCCTAGCATCCCAAACGAAATAAACTAAAGAATCAAAAATTAACCATGTATTATATACACCCATTCGTTCTCATCATTTCTAACCATAACTAACTGTCCAAATAATGACATTATAAATGAAAGAGAGAGAAAAAAAAGAGATAAAAACCGTACCTTTTTTAAGAAACAAATGCCCCTTGATTTTAAAGTAAGTTCTATGCAATCTAAACCACCAACAAAAACAAAAAGTGTAGAAGTTTAGTTCGACAAAAACTACCCACAAAAAACAAACAGATGCTAAAAAATTTCACAAATTTTCAGTCTGAATGAAAGTTTACCTTAACATATATGGATGAATGGCCTGAATTGAGTAAGGCTCGTTCAAATCGCTTGAGTTTGGTTGTTCTTATTGCTTCACGGAGGAAAAAGAGAGAAACCAAAAAAAAAAACTTATTCAATGTGATTAGATTTTTTTTTCTTTCTGAGATTGTAAAACTGATGAGAGCTTATATATGAAGAAATGAAAAAGGGCGGTTGTTCATATTCATGTCACGTCCGACTACAGTAATAAAAAAAACTGACACACCCACTAAATGTTGCCATGTCACCGGTAATACAACTGGTTACTTAATCTATACCCCTACATTTTATTATTTTAAGTACAAAAGGTAATAATATTTTATTAACTGATCTTGTACCATCTTGTACCGTTGGATCACAAAGTCAAAGGAGAGTCATCACATCGAACGGTCCAGATTAAGGGCGTGACCGGTCTAGCTAAAACCACGGGCGTGACTACATCTGTCTCATATTATCTTTTATATGTATATGTATATGTTGACGCGGTTCTTCGCCAACAGGTAATTAAGAGAAAGAGAGAAGAGGATTAGTGCCAAATATAGAACCGTAACAGATATAAGATCTTAGTGAATGAAATAGGTGACTCGAGACACGTTTTTAAGTGGTTCAAAGGTTAAAATCCTTCTACTCCACTAGTCAATATTATTGATAGATTCTGGGTATTTGGTTACAAAGTATATCTCTCCAGAGACTATTTGTTCCAACCCTTATCAACTCCCAGGGTCTCCATATTTATAGGAGAAGGCACCTGGAAGTTGGTAAGGAGGTCATCCCGTGACCTTCTTATTTGTCATATCAACTCTGTGACATTCATGATTAATTCCTAAACCTGACACATAAGTATGGTCAAATCGATAGATAAGAAGAAAATGGACCGCACGGCCCAACCCAGCCGTGGGTGTCTGAACACGCACGTTCCTGCAGCGTGTCCGAGAAGTCAGGGAGATATCGGACACGTGATGTCAGATATATGCACGTTTATCTTGCGTGTGTTGACTTTACAAGGGGTCATGGCCTCCATATCTAGCTCGTACCACGAGCTGTGCATCTGACCCGACCTTCGGCCTTTCGATTCCTTGCTCCAGTCTTGGGAGTCTTGGCGAGTCCTTGAGGATTCCTCGAACTAAGGGGGTACGACCTCAGGACAGGATCTCTGACCTGGGGGATGCTTATGGACTAACCATGATCAGTCCGAAGCTCGGCCTGCTAATCAGCCCGTGGGAAAATCAGGGCGTACATCTGCCCCCCAAGCTCCTGCTCGTGGTATATGACGTCATATATAAGACCATAGTAGGGTCTTTTAGGCTTCCCCACAACTCTTCGCATTCCACTCTTTATGCAGGTGCCTAACACGTGGCACATCGTGGGTGGTGACGGTACATCTCACAAGAACCGCATTTAATGGCCTAGCCTATGCCCAGCAGTCGTTTCATATTTCGAGTGGAAGGCCTCGGATCCCTCATCAGGGCCATCCAAGAGCCTTCTACACGTGATCCTCCATGCATATAAAAAGGGGGTGGCCACCCTACGCACGGGCCACCCTTTCATTCGAAATTTTTCAAACCTCTTTTCCTCTTTCCTCTCCATATTCCAGAAGAATGAAACCCTTGACTCGGTTGCTGCCATTTTCATTGTTCAAGAAGCTTAGGCGCACGGATTTCTCTGAAGCTTTGGAAGCTACTACACCGACGAAGTTCCTGTCAACGCAACACTCTCGTTTATTTCCCAGTCATACACAGTAAGTTTCCTGACCCTGCGTACTTTGAAAACATGCTACTGTAGCTTAGGTAAAAAATTTCACTGTAGCCGCATGCAAGGGTTTTTCTGGGTTTTGTGGATATGGAGGGTGAAAATCCTTTTTAGGTTAGGGTATATTTGTTGTAGGAAATCATTTTAGAATATGGGTTTCAGGATACTTTCTCTGGGGAAAATTTCTGGGTAGGAGTTTTGGGAATTTTGGGTGCAAAACCGGGTAGCTTAGGGAACACGCCTCATAAGCGGTTTCGTAATTTTCTGCCTATTGAAACTTTCCCCCCCAAGGCAAATTCTATTCTGAACCCCCTAACACACGAATTCCGAGTAATCTGGGATCTGTTGGGAGCATACGCGTGTGTTCACTGAACCGCGTGGTTCCACTCTCCACGAGCTGGGCTTACCTCAGCTCGTGCTAATAATAATTGCTTCTTCCTCTTGCTTGGGTCGCCTTTTCTAAAGTGTTTTCTTTTGTTCGCTAGGCGACCAGATGGCTCCAAAAAAGAATCTCCCCCAGAAGAACGTTGGAAGCTCGGCCTCTCAGCAGGAAAAAGGAAAGGCGGTGATGCCTAGCTCCCCGATCCCCCGTTTCGGGCCGGCAGTGGAGAAGGAGGTCGAGGTGGCCCCTGACACATTCTTTGAGGCGGAGAGAATCGTCTCAAAGATAACCGATGAGGCGAAGATTAACAAGCTCTTCCTCACTCACAACATCGCGATGGGGAAAGCCTCTATCATTGCCCGACCTGCTGCGGAGGGCGAGCGGAGCTGCTCGCCGCTCGACGAGTCGTTCGCGGCCTGGAGCGGTGAACACTTTAAGGCAGGGGCCTTCCTTCCCCTGGATCAGTACTTTGCTAATTTCTTGAACTTCGTGGGGTTGGCCCCATTCCAGCTCCCCCCCAACTCCTACCGTCTGCTGGCAGGGTTGAGGTACTTATTCCTGAAGCATGAGTGGGAGGTCCCCACTCCTGCGGATATTTTATATTTCTTTTGCCTCAAAGCCAGCCCGGACCAGCGGGGGCGAGGCGACGGGTTTTACTATTTAACTCGTTTTCCCAACACGGCGGCGGTCATCGAGCTGCCTAGCCATCCTAATGATTTCAAGGACCAGTTCTTCATGTCGACTGGTTTCTGGAACTGCGAGTACCACTATTTCAATCGTCCTCGTAAGTTGCTCCTGCCCTCAGCTCGCCTTTTAAGCGTTATTTTAGCTCCTCCCATACTCCACTCTGACTCAAACTAATCTTACAGCCATCTTCGTGAGGACCGAAAAGTCTGTGACCCTCGGGGGCCAATATGACACGCTGGCGGGCTTGCCCCCCAATGAGAAGGATTATCGCGCGCTCCTGACGGACGAGACGATGGTGTTCTGCAAGCTGATTTTTTCGAATCAGGCCTTGAACCTAAAGAGGCCCCGGGGGCCGCCCCCAGCTCGGGACACCAGACCTGTCATCGTGGAGGAGGTCGCGGGCGCAGAAGATGAGGAGGACGAGGAGGCCAAAGTTCCGCTCGTGAGGAGCAGGAAGAGGACCTTGGACGTCGTCCAGAGCATGGGCGAGGAGAGGATCCAATCCGGAGCAGCCGCGGGTCCTTTTGGCCAAGGTAACTCTTACTTGCTTAGGAGTCTAGATAGGGCCGCTGCAGACCCCCGGCTGGCTAGGTTCAATCCTAGGCAGATCGTCCATCGTCACAGGAGCGATCCGGACTTGAACACACTTCTGCTCCATTGTGTCGACCGGCTCGTGCTGGATCACCAAGAGAGCCGGCCTAGGGGCACCGTAGTAGTAGATAATACCCTAGCTTTTAGGTCGATCCTATTCGAGGAGTATGGGACCAACCTACGCACCTGGCCATCACTCCAGAGAGGTATCTATGCTCCGGGGCTTAGGCAGTATGTAGAAGAATCTAGCCCCGAGTCAAAACCGGACCCAGAACTTGCGCCAGTTTGGGAAATAATCGTCTTAGGCTCTTCCAGCTTGGGGGTAGGGCTCCCTTAGTATTCGTATACTTTTTAGCGTTAACCCTTTGTCTTTATCTCTATATGATTGCTAACTTGTAATAACCATGTTTTTTTTTTTTGTTTAAACGAAGAGATGTCTCAGCCCGAAGATAGCTTGCGGGGCGTGGTCTTCGGGGGGAACCCCTCAGCCGGGCCAAGACAGAAAAGGCTCCGGGGTTCCAAGAGCACTGCTGGGGTCTCCACCAAATCTCCGGCAAAGGAGAAGGAGAAAACCCCGCCAGCCCAGGTCGTGGGGGCGATCCTTCCTGCTGCCGGAGCAGGACGGATGCCTCCACCGCCTCAGCGAGTTCCGCCTGCCGCCCAGGACGTGGGAATGGAGATCGGGACTCCGTCTGCGGCGGCCTCCGATGTACGCATCCCGGTCAATCCCCAGGACCTGGAGAAGATCCCAGAGGCCTTCCGGGGGATGGTGTACGAATCAGCAAACTACACCGTTAGCCATATCTATAAGTTCACCGAGAAGGAACTCCGGACTATTGAGACAATGAGCCCGGTTGACGTTATGGACTCTTCAATGAACATGACCCTAACGGTAAGCTGCCCTATTCTTTTAAAGCTTTTACCATTACACTCTGCCTTATTTTTCCTCTGAGCCAGTTTATCTTTTATTCCTCGCAGGGTGTCATCGTCCTTCACCGAAGCATCATCAGGGCTAGAACTCAGCTCGATGACATGAGGAACGAGCACCAGGCCACCCTTCAGGAGGTTAAGTCGACTAAGGATGCCTTGGCGACCTCGAAGGTCGAGTTGGAGAAGACCCAGGTCGACTTGGAGAAGACCCGCCTGAAGGTCCAGGAGCTCGAGACCTCCCTTGCCACCTCGCAAGCAGACCTCGAGGCAGCGAAGACTGAGATCCAGGCCGCCCTGGAGGCCGAACGGGCCATCTCGGAGCAATCCATGCAGGATCTGTTCTATCACTGTTGGGCCTACAATCCGGAGGCTAACTTCTCTTTCATGCCACCGGGTCTCTGGGCGCGCTTGCTAGTGAAGTTCCAAGCTCGCCTCGAAAAAGAGGCGCCGCCTTCGGAGACTGGGGAAGCCTCTGGTGCGGCGGAGCAGGATGAAACGGCGACCTCGAAGGGGCCGACTGACGGAGCTTAAGGCGCTCTTTTTTTTTTCTTTATATACTTTGAAGTATTTTTTGTAACCTTTGCATGAGGTATTTTCACCTCGAGACAATTTTCCTTGCACCTTTAACTCATATTTTTTCATGCTTTCGGCTACAATATATATCTTTTTGATAAACTTAGTTCGTGTTAACCGCTATTTATATCTCAAGCTCTTTGAAAAGAACAGCGAACGATAAATAGATTTATATCAACGTCTAAGTTTTATGACCCAGTTAAAACCAGGAACTTATTTAGAAAACTTAGTTCGTGTTAACTTTTATCCTTATCTCATGTTCTTTAAGAAGAACAAGGAGAAATAGATGTAAATCAACTTCTAAGTTTTATGACCCGGTTAAAACCAGGAGCTTATTTAGAAAACTTAGTTCGTGTTAACTTTTATCCTTATCTCATGTTCTTTAAGAAGAACAAGGAGAAATAGATGTAAATCAACTTCTAAGTTTTATGGCCCGGTTAAAACCATGAGCTTATTTAGAAAACTTAGTTCGTGTTAACTTTTATCCATATCTCAAGCTCTTTACGAAGAACAAGGAGAAATAGATTTAAATTAACTTCTAAGTCTTATGACCCGGTTAAAACCAAGAGCCTATTCAGAAAACTTAGTTCGTGTTAACTTTTATCCATATCTCAAGCTCTTTACGAAGAACAAGGAGAAATAGATTTAAATTAACTTCTAAGTTTTATGACCCGGTTAAAACCAGGATAGGACTTAGTTAGTGTTAACCCTTATCCATATTTCGAGCTCTTTAAGAAGAGCAACGATCCATAGACAAGGATCAACATCCAAGTCGTTAAGGAGACCTGGTTATATCCAGGTACCATATGCCCCCCAAGTAACTCGGAAAGGGTCTTTCGTGGTTACTTTAAGATTACAATTGCAAATATACGTAAAAAAGCTTATTTTTATTAATACATAGAAAGTGGCTTTCCAGGCCTTACAAGTGGATCATTGATAATATCTCTTTAAGTGGACGGCGTTCCAAGTCCGTGGGACGGTCCCTCCATCAAGTCGAGATAACTTATAAGTTCCCTCCTTGATGACTTCGATGACCTGGTAGGGTCCTTCCCAGTTCGGTCCCAAGACTCCATCTTTGGGATCTTTTCCGGCCAGGAAAACTCTTCTTAGGACCAAATCGCCAACGCTAAAGGCGCATTTTCTGACCTTGGTGTAAAAGTAGCGAGTGATCTTCTGCTGATAATGGGCGAGCTGGAGTTGCGAATCCTCTCGCCTTTCATCAACTAGGTCTAGGGAATGGCATAGGAGCTCATGGTTCCGACCTTGGTCGTAGGACTGGACTCTATGCGACAGAACCTTAACTTCCACGGGGAGGACTGCTTCACTCCCGAAGGTTAGGGAGAAAGGAGTATGACCCGTAGGAGTCTGATGCGAGGTCCGGTATGCCCATAGGACCTGGGGGAGCTGTTCCGGCCAGACTCCCTTTGCTTCATCTAATCTTTTCTTGAGGCTCACCTTTAGAGTCTTGTTGACAGCCTCGACCTGGCCGTTCGCCTGAGGATAGGCCACGGAAGAGAAGCTTTTCACAATTCCATGCCTGTCACAGAACTCAGTGAACAGGTCGCTGTTGAACTGAGTGCCGTTATCGGAGATGATCTTCTTGGGCAGGTCGAAGCGACAGATGATGCTTTTAATCACGAAGTCAAGCACCTTTTTAGACGTGATTGTTGCCAACGGCTCTGCCTCGGCCCACTTAGTGAAGTAGTCGATGGCGACCACGGCGTAACGGACCCCACCCTTTCCAGTGGGTAGGGTGCCCGCTAAGTCTATTCCCCAAATGGCAAACGGCCAAGGGGCCGAAATCATTTTTAGCTCGACTGGAGGAGATCGGGCAACTGCAGCGAATCGCTGGCACTTGTCGCACTTTTTCACATATGAGATCGAGTCTTTGGACAGAGTCGGCCAGTAATAACCTTGCCTGAGAACCTTTAAGGCCAAGCTTTGCCCCCCAGTGTGGTCCCCGTAGAATCCTTCGTGAATTTCCTGCAAGATGGCCTTCGCTTCACTTGGAAGAACGCACCGGAGGAGCGGTAAAGAGTGCCCACGTCGGTACAACACTCCATCGACTGTCGTATATCTCGGAGCTTGATATAGGACTCGCCGCGCATCGTTACGTCCCTCAAGCAGCTTGCCCTCAACGAGATATTCAAGAATGGGGGTTATCCAGGTCGACCTGGCGTCGATCATCTCGACCTCTGCCCGATATCCTTCTATACTTGGTTTTTCCAAGAATTCTATTGGCACCAGCCCCAGTATCTCTGTCTCTCCCGAGGTGGCGAGCTTGGCAAGAGCATCTACATTGGTGTTTTGTTCTCGAGGTATCTGTTCGATCGATCCTCGCCCAAATGCGGACAGCTCGGCTTTTACCTTCGTCAGATAGGCGGCCATCTTGGGTCCTCGTGCCTGATACTCGCCCAAGACCTGGTTAACCACGAGCTGGGAGTCACTGAAGCACTGGACGGAGCTCTCCTTTAATTCCCTGGCTATCCTTAGGTCGGCCAGCAAAGCTTCGTATTCTGCCTCGTTGTTGGAGGCCTTGAACCCGAACCTTAGCGCCGAGTGGAACCTATGTCCCTCGGGGGATATCAGAATGATTCCGGCCCCGGAGCCGTTTTCGTTGGATGAACCATCTACAAAGATCTTCCACAATGATTGGGGCGAGGTGAGCTGAGATGAGTCCTCCGCTGGATTCTCCTGGAATCCCGTGCATTCTGCCACAAAGTCGGCCAAGGCCTGGCTTTTTATGGCAGTTCGTGGGGTATAGAAAATCTCAAACTGACTGAATTCGACCGCCCACTTTAATAAACGTCCCGATGCTTCAGGCTTTTGCAAAACCTGCCTTAGAGGTTGATCGGTCATGACGTGTACCGAGTGAGATTGGAAGTACGGCCTGAGCTTTCGCGAGGCCGTAATTAGGCAGAACACCAATTTTTCCATCAGCGGGTAGGTATCGTGATTCTGCCCCGAGGAGTCTCTTGCTGATGTAGTAGACTGGCTTCTGAGCTTGGTCCTCTTCTCGTACCAGTACGACACTAGCTGCATCCTGAGTGACAGCTAGGTAGAGAAAAAGAGGCTCGCCAGCCTTGGGCTTGGATAGCACAGGCGGTTCAGCCAGATGCACCTTCAGGTCGAGGAATGCGCTTTCGCACTCTACTGTCCAGTCAAACTTCTTGTTTCCTCGGAGCAGGTTGTAGAAGGGCAAACACTTATCGGTTGACTTGGAAATAAATCGGTTCAGTGCGGCCACTCTCCCTGTCAAGCCCTGGACATCTTTTCGCGACCTAGGCGAAGGAAGCTCGAGCAGTGACCTGATCTTGTCGGGGTTTGCTTCGATTCCTCAGGTATTAACTATGAACCCCAGGAATTTCCCGGATGCGACACCAAAAGTGCATTTCTGGGGATTGAGCCTCATGCCATATTCTCGTAGTATGTTAAAACATTCTTCCAGGTCGGAAACATGGTTGTCGGCAGTCTTTGACTTGACAAGCATGTCATCAACGTACACTTCCATGTTTTTTCCGATCTGGTCCGCAAACATTCTATTTACTAGCCTTTGGTAGGTAGCCCCGGCGTTCTTCAGACCGAACGGCATGACCTTGTAGCAATAGACATTAGTCGGGGTCATGAAGCTGGTGTGTTCCTGGTCCGCCGGATTCATCGCGATCTGATTGTAGCCTGAGTACGCGTCCATAAAGGACATGAGCTCGTGCCCCGCCGTGGCATCCGCCAGCTGATCGATCCTTGGCAATGGAAAACAATCCTTGGGGCAGGCCTTATTCAGGTCGGAGAAGTCAATGCAAGTCCGCCATTTCCCGTTGGGCTTTGGAACTAGCACGAGATTGGCGACCCAAATTGGAAATTTGGCTTCACGGATAAAGCCACATTTTTTGAGTCGGGTCACTTCTTCTTCTAGGGCTTCAGCTCGGGTTGTTCCTAAACGTCTTTGCTTCTGAGACTTGGCAGGAACGCTTTTATCCAGGTGGAGCGTGTGCATGATGACACTCCGGCTGATCCCTACCATGTCCTCGTGCGACCATGCGAATACATCTAAATTAGCCCGGAGAAACATAATCAACTCCGTCTTCCTCTTGTTACAGAGGTTTTTCCCGAGCTTGACCATCCGTGATGGATCTTGTGGATCAAGGTTCACCTCCTCGAGCTCCTCAATAGCCTGGAGCTCGGATCTGTCTTCGCCTACTCGGGGGTCAATGTCTTCACCCAAGGCGACCTTTTCCTCTTCGGCGCTCTGAGGTTTTTCAATCTCAGGATCCACCAAGGGTTCCTGAGATTCCTCTTCGCCCTGAATGGCCATTGCCAGCTGCCCGGGTTTAGACTTTCCCTTCATGGAAATGCTGTAGCATTCCCTGGCCGCGAGCTGATCGCCCTTGATGGTGCAGATTCCTATTGAAGTAGGGAATTTCATGGCGAGGTGTCGAATGGAAGTGATAGCCTTGAAAGCTATGAGCGTAGGTCGGCCCAAAATGGCGTTGTAGGCAGCGGAGCAGTCAATGACCACGAACTCAAGTAGTTTAGAGACTGTCCGAGACTCTTCTCCTAGGGTGATCACCAGCTCGATCGTCCCTATCGCTGTCGATCCTTCTCCCGAAAAACCATACAGCATCATGGAGGTTGCCTTTAGATCGACGACAGTCAGACCCATCTTCTCTAAGGAGGATCGGAATAAAAGGTTCACCGAACTCCCGTTGCCTATCAGCACCCTTCTTACTTTCCGGTTGGCGAGCTGGACTGCTACAACCAAGGGATCATTGTGAGGGAGCTGGACATGGCCTGCATCTTCCTCCGTAAAAGTGATCGGTTGCTTCTCTAATCGTTGCTGTTTTGACTGACGCTGCTCCAGGACAAACTCCACCCCGTTGTGGGCTTTTAGTTCATTCACGTATCTCTTCTGGGCGCCTCTGCTCGTGCCAGCCATATGCGGACCTCCAGAGATGGTGGATATCTCTCCTCCGACCACGGGAGGAGGGACGTCCTGATCTATCCGAGACCCGGGCTGACTGGCTGGGGCTTCCGGAGCAGGTCGACTTGCTGGAACCCTGTTCTGTGAGTATTGAGCCAAGGGGCCGGCTCGGATGAGAGTCTCTATTTCATCTTTGAGATGCCTGCAATCTTCGGTATTGTGTCCGACATCGTTATGAAAACGGCAGAATTTGGAAGTGTCTCTCTTTCCCTTGTGGTGTTTCAATGGTTCCGGCCTCTTCCAGGGGACCCGAGTAGAGTTGGCCAGGAAAATACTTTCCCTTGACTGGGTGAGTTCGGTATATGTCGCGAACACGGGCTTGAACTTGTCTACAGACTTATTCTTCTTTTGGTCATGATGATTGTTTTTGCCATTCCCCTTTCTTTTGCCTCCACCGGGCTGGTTGTTCTGTGTGACGTCTGGGGTCGCTACCACGACCTCCGTCCCCACTCCAGCGGGCTGCTCGGGAACCTGGCTGGTTCCTGCGGCTGAGGCTTCAGCTTCTTCCAAGCTTATCCATTCTTGGGCCCTATTAAGGAATTCGTTGACCGAACTGACTCCCTTCTTTTGTATATCCTTCCAGAGATCTCCTCCGACAAGGATTTCGGCTCTCATAGCCATGAGCTTGGAGCTTTCATCCGCGCCCCTAGCTCGGGCAGTGAAGTTCGCGAATCTGCTCAGGTAGGCCTTCAGCGTCTCACCGGGCTGCTGTCTCACATTGGCCAGGGAGTCAGCCTGAACACAGGCGGCCTGGGAGGCGCGGAATGCCCTTTTGAAGTCAGCTGAGAAGGTCTTCCAGGAGCTGATTGACTGTCTTTTACTTTGCTTGAACCACTGTCTGGAAGGTCCGGTCAGTGTGGAAGGGAAGATCAAGCATCTCAGCTCCGGGCCAATGTTATGAGCCATCATTAGGGTGTTGAACATCCCTAAATGGTCCGACGGATCTCTGTCCCCGTTGAACTTTGATAAGTGAGGCATACGAAAACCAGATGGGTATGCCGTCACTGCTATGTTGGGGGCGAAGAGTTCCATCTCGTCTCCCGAATCATATTCATCTTTTTCCTTTTCTGACAGGAGCTTCCTCATCAGTTCCTCCATCTGAGTTAGGCGCTCGAGGGTTTGGTCCTGAGATCCTTGGTTATTCTGGGGCTGTTCAACAGCACCGAATCCATTGTACATATTAGGTGGGTTATTGTCCCTCCTATCTTGAGATAGGTTGTTTGGGACGTTCCCTCCGTTACGTACTTCGGATCGCCCCCCCCCCCCCCCCCGAGCGAGCCTGACTACCATCTCTAGCTTGATCCTCTCTGTGAGAGTTGAGGTGATCTCGAAGGTCGCCTCCCTGGGTGGTCTGGTGGCTTTGTGCCGAACTTAGTCGCTGACGTAGGTCTCCTCCAGAGAGATCACTCCGGCGACTGCCGGTCCAATGACTCCTGCTGGATAGGCTTAGAGTCTGTCTTTGGCGGTGACGACCCGAGCTTTCTTCCGGCGCCCCGCTATGCCGGGAAGGTCCCGCTGATGGTGGGTTTCTCCTACTACTCCCATAAGCTGGGATGTCCCGGACGGGCCGAGGAGGAGACGGATATCTAATCGGAGATGGAGGATGCCTGACTGGAGAGGCGATCCTGGTTCCGTCTGGACAGATCAAATTTGGTGGGGGCCTTTCGGCCCTGCCAACTTGCTGGTCCCGCGCCGGGCGATCTGGATGAGGCGCAGGACGGTCTTCGGGGACGGGCTAACGTCGTGGGCCCTCCCCGGATCTCCTCCGGGAATTTCCTCGAGCTCTCCCAGGCGTCCTCGAGGATGGTTGAGAGCTAGGAGTCGACGTCCTAACCGAACGGCTGTATTGCTGTTGTCCGGTCCCAGGCATTTCCCCGAGGTTTGCATCTCGATGGTGTGATGAAGGGGTGGAGTTGGCTACTGGAAGTCTATCCGAACGGCTATGCCTGGACCGATTACCCCGGCGAGACTTAGGAGCCTCACCTTGCCTCTCTCCAACGTTAACGTTGGTTGTGAGAGGGGGTAATCGGGCCAGGATATCCTGGATTTGCCGACTAGCAGTTGCTAACTGGCTCCTCAGCTGAGCGTTCTCCATCTCCACCGCAGTATAATAACACGGGTTCGGATTAGGTGGCCGGGGCGCCGAACTACCAGTATCGTCTTGGCCCGCCGGCTGCTTTCCTGGCCGCTGCTGGACTTCAGGAATTTGTTCATCAGGGATGGCGGTATGATGAGCCTCCTGCCCATCATGTTGTTCTGTCTCGTTGCCATGCCTGGATCGAGTAGTCACCATAGTTAGATGTTTGTAGCAGCACTAATCGAACTTGCTCTCAATGAAAGCACCAAACTGTTGACGCTGTTCTTCGCCAACAGGTAATTAAGAGAAAGAGAGAAGAGGATTAGTGCCAAATATAGAACCGTAATAGATATAAGATCTTAGTGAATGAAATAGGTGACTCGAGACACGTTTTTAAGTGGTTCAAAGGTTAAAATCCTTCTACTCCACTAGTCAATATTATTGATATATTCTGGGTATTTGGTTACAAAGTATATCTCTCCAGAGACTATTTGTTCCAACCCTTATCAACTCCCAGGGTCTCCATATTTATAGGAGAAGGCACCTGGAAGTTGGTAAGGAGATCATCCCGTGACCTTCTTATTTGTCATATCAACTCTGTGACATTCATGATTAATTCCTAAACCTGACACATAAGTATGGTCAAATCGATAGATAAGAAGAAAATGGGCCGCACGGCCCAACCCAGCCGTGGGTGTCTGAACACGCACGTTCCTGCAGCGTGTCCGAGAAGTCAGGGAGATATCGGACACGTGATGTCAGATATATGCACGTTTATCTTGCGTGTGTTGACTTTACAAGGGGTCATGGCCTCCATATCTAGCTCGTACCACGAGCTGTGCATCTGACCCGACCTTCGGCCTTTCGATTCCTTGCTCCAGTCTTGGGAGTCTTGGCGAGTCCTTGAGGATTCCTCGAACTAAGGGGGTACGACCTCAGGACAGGATCTCTGACCTGGGGGATGCTTATGGACTAACCATGATCAGTCCGAAGCTCGGCCTGCTAATCAGCCTGTGGGAAAATCAGGGCGTACAGTATATTATGATTTTTTGCTTTTCATGAATCATAAATTCTTTTTTCTTTTGTTGTGACCCTTTTTTATCATATACATATATGGTTACATATCCATATGAATATATGACATCTCGGTTTTGCAACTTTTGAGATCTAATTTCCACTTTTTTTTATTATTAAACATATATATACTCATATGTTTAGAAATATATCACTTGCTTTAGAAAGCCTACAATTAGGCAGCAAGCCAAATAAGCAAATAAGAAAATTGTTTTAGACGATTTCTTCTCGTTGGCTTTAACTTAGAATATCACTAAGTTGAGTCTTTTAATCCAACATATTTATCTAAAACAAAGTAAGTTTAGACAATAATATTTAGAAACGATTTTACAAATGTAATTATACTGAATTTCTTCAAATTGGCAGGATAACTACATTTAATTTAACTTTTTTACGATTTATTATATCCTTCAGGATATATCTCACTTTTGGAGACCTTTTGTGACTTATAAAGTCTAGGTCAAAGTGGACCATGAAGAACATAAAAAATCAATTTTGATTTTTAGGGAAATTTAACCAGCATAATGACATGAATAAATCATATTTTCTTCTTTCTTCCTTGTCTATATCTCACCTTTGGAGACCTTTTGTGGCTTATAAAGCCTAGGTTAAAGTGAACCAAGGACAAAAGAAGAGAATCATGGGAGAAAAAAAGATGCTTGAAAAACTGAGAATAAAATAGGGGCACACCCTAATACTTACTTTGTAGAGCTCCCTCAAGAATGAAAACTTAACTTGCTATGTTTCTCTCCTCTTTTTTTTATTGTAATCTCTCTCAAAATTTTGTCAAAGTTTTCTCCTCTCTATTTTTTTCTCCCCAGTGTCTGATTTATCTCCCCCTTTTATAGACTCTATTTTACGTTGAGTGGAAAAGAGAGTGGAGAATGTGAAGACTAGTGAGAGTGGAGAGTGAGAAGGTAGAGAGAAAAGTGGAGATATTTCTCTCCGCTGATTTGACTGATATCACCTCTCTCTTCTTTTTTTTTTCTTTTTTTTTTTGTAATAATATATTTAGTAATGTTTTTTTTTCGTTCAACAAGAGGGTTAAAGCTGAAAGGTTTTTTTTAATGGAACTTAGTCTTGAAATGACAAGTATCGTAAGGGTAACAAGATACTATAAAAGTTCCCCCTATATGGACTTAGGGGTGGTGCCGCCTCTCATGAGAATCGAGAGTTCATTCTCAAGAAAAGTCCATGAATGCATTTGTGCACATGGCTATTAATGGTGCAAAAATGAGCCATGAGGCTTCCAAAGTGAACATAGCAAAAGTGTGTATTATCACCGATTTGTTATCAAGGAATAGTAGTTCAATGCTTCGACAACCAGAATTTCAACAAACTTTGTGATAATTACACTAAGGTAAAATTCAAGTCGAAAGACATTTTAATTTATGCATTAATGCATTGGCTTCTATAGATAGTTGAATTATTTAATCAAGTGGGGGAATATTATATTATTCTATAATATAATGTTTGATTGATTAAATAAATGTTACAAACTATTTGTCACTAAAGAAGTGTCATTTAATCAAGTGAGAGAATGTTATATTATTTTACAAATAATATAATATTTTGATTAAATAAATTATGTTCAAATAATAGAGTGTGACAAATGTTATTTTGTCAGATGTAACATATATTGTGGAGTTACAATTTAAGAAATGATAATCATAATAAATTTTGTAACATATAGAGTGGAGTTATAATTCTTAAGAAATGACGATCATAAGTTTTGTAACTCTCACAAATATTCACCAATTTATGTGTAAAAGGAGTTACACATCTTGAATTTGATTTTCATTAGCTATAATATTATATAGTTGTTGTGTGCATATTTCTAACTCCCAAGGGAGTTTGGTGGAATTAGAAAATCAAATGGTGGATGAGAACTCTATAAATAGAAATCATCTTGCTCACTTAGATGTAATGTGTGAATGTGAAAAAACACACTACATAGATTAGAACACTTGTGATGACATGCTCATCTTTAGAATACTATGATGAGTATGAGAGAATGCTTGATATATCCTTTGAAGCATTTATAAAGAGTATTCCCAAAGTGTTCTTATGAGGGAGAAAATAACTTTTAGGACAAAACTTTTGAACCTTATTTAAACATTGTGTTGCTCTTGATATCTTTATCTCCTACCTCCTATTTTTATATTTATTTAAATAAATTATGTAATCTCTTTCATCTTTTTCATTAACTTATATAATATTATTTATTAATATTATATATTTTTTGTGTCATTTGTTATTGGAATCATTTCCTCTGTTAATATATTCCTAGCACTAACAGTCATGAATGGAGCATTCTCTCAAGCCAACATCAACCCAACGGCATTACCCCATATATATGTCGTGACTACCTCCAACCCAACTGCATACATTACCCCATTTAGTCGTGTGTCAACAGTGCCACGGCATATATGTTGTGCACTGTTCACACGGCAAAAGCCCTTTTTTTTAATATATATATATCATATCTTTTTTTAAAAGATAAATATATTTATATCCTATATATATATAAACATGTGAGTATTATTTGGGTCTATATTTTATGTTGGGTTTTTTAAATTATAAATACATATGTAATTTAATTTTCTAAATGAAATTTCAAATATTTCATAATTAATTTTTATATAATTTATTTTAATTTGTGTATGAAAATTCTTACTCTACACTATAAGAAAGTAAAATTAACATTGAAATTGATTAAAGATGCAAAAGATAATTAAAATATTACAAACTTACATTCTAATATTAAAATCAAACACACCAAACATAAAATTATAAACAACAATATATATATAGAACACAAGACAAACTAAGACATACTTCTAATAATTTTAAAAATCATTCCCGGTTCCGCCAAAATAGTCATAATATTGACTATAATCTTGTGAAGGATTATGAGATCGTTGATGTTCATCTTCATCTCCGACTCTTTGTTCTTCTTCATATTGAGATCCTTGGAACTGAGATGCTCGATATTGAGATCCTTCTCCTTGTTCTCCATGTTCGGATGTTTGTGCTCTTGATCTGTAAATTTTTCTCTTTTCGCTTTGAATAAATTGGCGAAACTCTGGATCAGATATAGAATTCAAATTCGTAAATAAATTTTTATTCTCTTCTCTCATTCTAGCCACATCAACCTTTTGTCTTAGAAGTTCATTTCTTTCAAAGTTACCATTTTCTATAACGTTAATAAGTTTTTGACTTTGATCCATTAATTTCTTAAGACAAAAATACGATGCTACAGGTATCTTTTCTTAAGACAAAATAATTTGAAATCTGAAGACAAAAATACGATGTGACGATACAATGCTATGGGTATCTTTTCTTAAGACAAAATAATTTGAAATCCAGAGACAAAAATACGATGTGACAATACAATGCTACAGGTATCTTTTCTTAAGACAAAATAATTTGAAATCTAAAGAAAAAAATACAATGTGATAATACAATGCTACGGTTATCTTTTCTTATCTTCAATAATTTGAAATCTGAAGATAGTCAATATCTACACTATAAAACATTGGCTTAATGTAGACCAACAACACATACAAATCAACGTGGATTAAAGATGAATTCTCGTTACGGTAGTTCATCTTATTTGGCGTCCTCTTCTTCTTCTTCAGATGATGATGGTGATTATTATGATGATCTAGAAAAGCAAGTGGTATGTCAAATTACTGCTGACAACAATTTTTGCATCGCTCAACACCAAAATAACGAAGGGTCACACAAGGGCTCAATTCCTGATCATATAGTAGTCAACCATGACCGAGAAAATGTTGATCGCAATCTCTTCAATGACTATTTTGTAGAGAAACCTCGATGTTCCGCCGAAGATTCCGAATGGGTCGTGCTTTATTCCTTCATATTTATGATGTTGTACAAAGTCATGACAATTACTTCGTCCAACGAAGAGATGGACTCGGTAAGCTTGGGTTATCGGGTCTACAAAAAGTAACAGTCATATTTCGAATGTTGGCATATGGTGTACTGGCAAATGCTATAGGAGAATCTACTGCTTTGAAAAGTTTGAAACGATTTTGTCATATTGTTATCAAGGTCTTTGGAACCCGCTATCTCCGATCACCTAACGATGATGATGTTGCAAGGCTACTACACATTGGTGAAAGTCGAGGTTTTCCAGGAATGTTGGGTAGTTTAGATTGTATGCATTGGAAATGGGAAAATTGTCCTACGACTTGGGGAGGACAATACGCTGGTCGTAGTGGATCTTCGACTATTATTCTTGAAGTTGTAGCTGATTATGATCTTTGGATATGGCATGCATATTTTGGTCTACCTGGATCTAATAATGATATTAACGTGTTGGAGGCGTCCCATCTTTTTGCTGATCTTGTTGCGGGTATTTCTCCACCTGCTAATTATTTCATTAAAGGGAAAGAGTATAATATGTGTTATTATTTAGCCGATGGTATATATCCAAAATGGTCTATTATTGTTCAAACCATTCGTGAGCCACTTGGCCCAAAGAAATAATTATTTGCTCGAAAACAAGAAGCATGTAGAAAAGATGTAGAACGTGCATTTGGAGTATTGCAATCAAGATTTGTCATTGTGGCAGGACCAGCGCGTCTATGGAATAAGAGGATATTACATGATATAATGACTTCATGTATTATTATGCGTAATATGATAATAGAAGATGAACACGACTTTAATGCACCTGTACACCCTAAATATCCACGGGTTATTAGCGAGCTGAGAAAGGGCATAATTATATCAGCCACGTGGAAGACACCTACCCGGAGCTGCTATTACAAGGCTCTACCTCTTTAGCTCGAGGAAGCCAAAGGTTTATTGCGATTATTAAGGCATCGGGTCAGCAGTGCGGATATCACGGGCTGAGACTACATCAAGCTCGGGGTACGAGCTTGAGTTGGCACCTCTGACCTTTTATAAATTCAACCACGCAATGTAAACGTGCATATATCAGACATCACGTGTCTGATCCATCCCTGAATTCTCAGACACGCAACATAAACGTGCGTGTTCAGGCATCCATGACTGGGTTGGGCCGTGTGGCCCATTATCCCCCTTACCTAGTGATTAGACCACACTTCATTGTCAGGTTTTAGGAATTAATCATGAATGTCACAGAAGTGACATGATGGGTAAGAAGGTCACAAGATGACCGCCTTTGCCAACACCCAGGTTCCCTCTCCCTATAAATATGGAGAGCCTGGGAGTTGCAAAGGGTTGGATTCTAATTTGTAAAGAAATACCCTGTAAAGAATATCAGAGAGATATCAATAATATTGACTGGTGGACTAGAAGGATTTTAACCTTTGAACCACCTAAAAAAGTATTCGAGTTATAATTTTACTTTGAGATCATTCATCTATTACGGTTCATTATTTAGCACTAATCCCTCTCCTTATTCTTATAATTATCTATTGCTGAAGAACCGCGTCAACAGTTTGGTGCTTTCATTGAGAGATGTTAGATTGGTGCTTTCGCAAATACCCAACCATGGTAGTCACTCGCTCAAGACATGGTAACGAGGCGGACCAACGTGATGGGCAGGAGGCCCACCATGCCGCCATGTTCGATGATCAGAACCTTGAGGTTCAGCAGCGGCCGGGCAAGCAGCCAATAGGCCAAGATGACACTGGAAGTTCGGCTCCCCGGCCGCCCAATCTGAACCCAAATTTTTACACGGCGGTAGAAATGGAAAATGCTCAGTTGAGGAGTCAGCTGGCAAAAGCAAACCAGCAGATTCAAGAGGTGTTGGCCCGACTACCCCCTCTTACAACTGACACTAACGTCGAAAAGAGGCAAGGCGAGACTCATAAGTCCTGCCGGGGCAATCGGTCCAGGCCCAGTCGGTCGGTCAGACCCCCAACATCAAATTCTACTCCCACGTCGCACCACCGTGAAACCACATTTGAGGAACTTCCTAGGGCCGAGCAGCAGTACAGCCGATCGGTCCGGACCTCAACTCCCAGCTTACTTCCGCCCTCGAGCGCACCCAGGAGGGCTCGAGGAAGCTCGCGAAGGAGATCTGGGGAGGGTTCGCAACGACAGCCCACCCCAGCCAGCCGTCCTGCACCCCGCTCAGGCTGCCGAGCACAGGACGCGGAGGATGGTAGAGCGGAGCGGCCGGAACCTAACTTGATCCGCCCTGACGGGACTAGGATCGCATCCCCAGTCAGGCATCCTCCTTCACCAATAAGATACCTGTCTCCTCCCCAGCCAGTCCGAGACATCCCAGCTCATGGGAGCAGTAGGAGAAATCCTCCTTCTGTCGAACCTTCCCATCGTAGCCGGGCGCCCAGAGAAGTCCCGGATCCTCATCCCCAGCGGCGGGCTTTGAGCTTCTCAAATGGGAGCTATTGGACCGGAAGTCGTCGAAGTGACCTCTCCAGCGAAGACCTGCGCCAACGCTTGAGCTCGGCGCAAAGTCCTCAAGCCGCCCCGAGGGGCGACCTCCAAGATTGTCTAAACTCTCAAAGAGGAGACCCAGTTGGAAACGGCAGCCGCGCTCGCCAAAGGGCAGACCTATCTGAAGTACGTGACAGTGGGAACGTCCCATATAACCTTTCTCAAGATAGGAGGGACAATAACCCACCTAATGCGTACAATGGATCCGGAGCTGTTGAACAGCCCCGGAATAACCAAGGAAGTCAGGACAAAACACTTGAGCGTCTGGCTCAGATGGAGGAGCTGATGAGGAAGCTCTTATCAGAAAAAGATGAGTATGATTCAGGAGATGAACTTGAGCTCTTCGCCCTCAGCGTAGCAACAACGGCTTCTCCACCTGGTTTCCGTATGCCGCACTTGTCCAAGTTCAACGGAGACAGGGACCCATCAAATCATCTGGGTATGTTCAACACCTTGATGATGGCCCACAACATTGGTCCCGAGCTGAGATGTTTAATATTTCCTTCCACCCTGACCGGGCCGGCCAGGCAATGGTTCAAACAGAGTAAGAAGCAATCAATCAGCTCGTGGAAAACCTTCTCTGCTGACTTCAAGAGAGCATTCCGAGCTTCTCAGGCTGCCCGCATCAAGGCCGATACCCTGGCGAACGTAAGGCAGTAGCCCGACGAGCCTCTGAAGGCTTACTTGAGCAGATTCACAAACGTCGCTGCTCGGGCCAGAGACGCAGATGACAGCTCCAAGCTCATGGCCTTGAGGACTGGGATCCTCGTCAGAGGCGGACTCTGGGAAGAAATACAAAGAAAGGGAGTCAGCACCGTAAATGAATTCCTAAATAGGGCCCAGGGATGAATCAACCTGGAGGAGGCGCGAGCATTAGCCGCAGGAACCAGCCAGGCCCCTGAACATCCCGCTGGAGTGGGAACGGACGTCGTGACAGCGACACAAACCGTTACACAGAATAACCAGTTTGGTGGAGGCAAGAGAAAGGGGAGCAGCGAGGGCAACCATCACGGCCCAAAGAAGAACAAGTCCATAAAAAATCTAAGCCAGTCTACGCGACTTATACCGAGCTCACCCACTCTAGGGAGAACATCCTCCTAGCAAATTCTGCTCGCCTCTCCTGGAAGAAGCCGGAACCGTTGAAGCACCAGAAGGGTAAGCGAGACCCTTCCAAGTTTTGTCGGTTCCACAACGACATTGGCCACAACACCGATGATTGTAGGCACCTGAAGGATGAGATAGAAGCTCACATCAGAGCCGGACCCTTGGCTCAATATGCACAGAATAGAGTTCCCGCCGGCCATCCAGCTCTGAAACCCCGATTAGTCAGCCCGGATCTAGGGTAGATCAAGACGTCTCTCCTCCTGTAATAGGAGGAGAGATCTCCACTATCTCCGGTGGTCCCCATCTGGCTGGCACGAGCAGGGGTGCCCAAAAGAGATACGTCAACGAACTCAAGGCTAATAATTGAGTGGAGTTCGTCCCTGAGTAGCATCTACCAAAGCAACAGCGATTGGAGAGGCAACCAATCATATTTACTGAAGAAGATACCAGCCACGTCCAGTTCCCTCATAACGACCCTCTGGTCGTAGCTGTTCAGCTCGCTAACCGGAGGGTTAGGAGAGTACTGGTCCATAATGGGAGCTCGGTAAACCTACTGTTCCGGTCCAAGCTGGAAAAAATGGGTTTGTTTGTCACCAAGCTGAAAGCCACCTCCATGATGCTATACGGATTCTCTGGAGAAGGATCGGTGGCAATAAGAACGATTAAGCTGGTGATCACCTTGGGAGAGGGACCTCAAACAGTCTCAAAACTCCTCGAATTTGTGGTCATCGATTGTCCCGCCGCGTACAATGCCATTTTGGGTCGATCTACACTAATAGCATTTGAAGCAATTACCTCCATCCACCACCTTGCACTGAAATTACCCTCTTCCTCAGGGATATGCACGGTCCGAGGTGACCAACTCGCTGCCAGGGAATGTTCTATGAAGGGAAAATTTAAACCCGGGCACTTGACGATGACCGTCCAGGACGGAAATGAGGAATCTCAGGAACTTGTGCCTAATCCTGAGATTGAAAAACCTCAAAATGCCGAAGGGGAGAATATCATCTTAAGTGATGATATCAACCCCAGAATAAGCGAGGATAAATCCGAGCTCCAAGCTATCGAAGAGCTCGAGGAGGTAAATATCAATCCACAAAATCCCTCACGGATGGTAAAGCTCAAGAAAAATCTATGTGGCGAAAGGAAGGCGGAGCTTATTAAGTTTCTGCAGGAGAACCTGGACGTGTTCGCATGGTCTCATGAAGACATGGTGAGGATCAGTCTGAGCATCATCATGCACACCCTCCACTTGGATAAGAGTGTGCTTGCAAAATCCCATAAACAAAGGCGCCTAGGAACAACCCGAGCTGAGGCCCTAAAAGAAGAAGTAGCCCGGCTCTTAAAGTGCGGCTTTATCCGCGAGGCAAAGTTCCCAATCTGGGTCATCAATCCTGTGTTGGTCCCGAAGCCCAACGGGAAATGGCAGACCTGCATCGACTTCTCTGATCTGAACAAAGCCTGCCCCAAAGATTGCTTCCCCTTGCTGAGGATCGACCAATTGGTAGACGCCACGGCGAGGCACGAGCTCATGTCTTTTATGGATGCATATTCGGGCTATAATCAGATCGCCATGAATCCAGCAGACCAAGAGCACACTAGCTTCATGACCCCAACTAACGTTTATTGTTACAAGGTCATGCCCTTCGGGCTGAAGAACGTCGGTGCTACATACCAGAGATTGTTGAATAGAATGTTTTCCAACCAGATCGGGAAGAACATGGAAGTGTATGTTGATGACATGCTGGTCAAGTCGAAAACTGTCGATAACCATGTTTCTGACCTGGAGGAATGCTTTAAGATATTAAGAGAATACAGCATGAGGCTTAACCCACAAAAATGCACGTTCGGGGTCGCGTCAGTAAAATTCCTGGGTTTCATTGTCAATACCAGAGGAATCAAAGCAAACCCCGATAAGATCAGGTCGCTGCTCTAAATGCCCTCACCTCGGTCATGAAAGGACATTCAAAGCCTGGCAGGAAGGGTGGCGACCCTTAATCAGTTTATCTCTAAATCTACCAACAAATGCGTGCCATTCTACAACCTGCTCCGGGGGAATAAGAAGTTTGAGTGGACCGAGGAGTGCGAACGTGCCTTCCTCGACCTGAAAGCACACTTATCCGAGCCGCCGTATTATCCAAACCAACAGCAGGAGAGCCTATTTTCCTTTACCTAGCTGTCACGGAAGACGCAGCTAGCGCCGTATTAGTCTGAGAAGAAGACTGGTCTCAAAAGCCAGTCTTTACATCAGCAAGAGGCTTCTCGAAGCTGAATCCTGGTATCCCTTGATGGAGAAGATGGCCTTCTGTCTTATCACGGCCTCCCAAAAGCTCAGGCCGTATTTCTAGTCCCACTCAATACATGTCATAACCGATCAGCCTTTAAGGCAGGTTTTGCAAAAACCTGAAGCATCGGGACGTCTGTTGAGGTGGGCTATCGAGCTTAGCCAGTTCAAAATTTTGTACATACCGTGAACTGCAATAAAAAGCCAGGCCCTAGCTGATTTTGTGGTACAGTGCACGGGATTCCGAGAAGATCCTGTAGAAGAGTCAGCCCAGGCATCCTTAGCCCAGGCCTCCTTACCCCAGGCCTCATGGCGGGTCTTCATAGATGGCTCGTCTAATGAGAATGGCTCCAGGGATGGAATCATTTTGATTTCCCCAGAAGGACATTGATTCCACTCGGCTTTGAGATTCGGATTCAAAGCGTCCAACAACGAGGCTGAATACGAAGCTTTACTGGCCGGGCTAAGGGTGGCCCAGGAGCTGAAGGCCAGCTCCGTCCAATGTTACAGCGATTCCCAGCTCATGGTAAACTAAGTGCTAGGGGAATACCAAGCACGGGGAACCAAGATGGCTGCTTACTTGGCCAAGGTAAAAAGCGAGCTGTCTGCATTTGAGCGTGGCTCAATCGAGCAGATACTGCAGGAGCAGAATGCCAACGCGGACGCCCTAGCAAAGCTCGCTACCTCTGGGGAGACGGAGACTTTGGGGTTAGTGCCGGTAGAGTTCTTGGAGAAA
The DNA here is from genome assembly GCF_963169125.1 of Humulus lupulus. Lineage (NCBI taxonomy): Eukaryota > Viridiplantae > Streptophyta > Magnoliopsida > Rosales > Cannabaceae > Humulus > Humulus lupulus. Next base: position 189,492,791 of record NC_084798.1, on the reverse strand, counting down.
CCAAGCATAAAGGAAGTCGGGGCGGAGGTCACGATGATCGACGCCAGACCGACCTAGATGACCCCCATCCTCGAATATCTCACAGCAGGAAAGTTACCTGAAGAGCGAAATGATGCAAGGCGGGCACTTTACCAGGCCCCAAGGTATACGGTGATAGATAGGATATAATATCGGCGTGGAAACTCTTTACCTCTCCTACGGTGTGTTCTGCCAAGCGAAGCGAAGACCATTTTGGAGGAAGTGCACGAGGGTTTTTGCAGAGATCACATTGGGGGGCAAAGCTTGGCCCTGAAGATCTTAAGGCAAGGATATCACTGGCCCACTCTGTCAAAGGACTCGATCTCTGTAACGACCCAAATTCGCTAATAAGGCTTAAGGGCCTTGATTAGTGTGCCAGGAGGGCATGTTGGGATTTATGTGTGATTTTATGAGTTAAATGCATGGTTATGATTTAAAGCGTGTTATGTGACTATTTGATTATTTGAGATGCATGACTATGTATATTAGTATGCATGTAGGCCCGGATTGTGTTAGAAGGGCATAATTGTAATTTTGGCCATGTTGGGCATAACTGTATTAATATGTGATGATTGTTGAGACCACAGTGGTATGTGGGTATATCCGTGATGTGTAACTTTCGGCACGAGGCGATCCTAGAGCTGGATAGCGGGGAAAAGTCACAACGGGGCATTATAATTTACTTTGGGCAAGTCAAGGAGTATTTTTGATATTGGGTTATGAAAATAAATAATTGGAGATATATTTGAGGTTAGGATGTCTAGGCGGGAATACTGGGGGATTTTACCATTTTTGCCTCGGGGATATTTTGGTACCCCGAACCTTGAGGTAACCAACTTAAGTTATAAAAACAAAACAAATAAACCATTTGGAGACTTAGAGAAACCGACCCAGCCTCCACCCTCTCCTCTTCTTCTTTCTTTCCACTTTCTTTCATGAAATCCACAGAAATCTTAGGAGAAATCAAGCTTGAATTTCTGAAATTTGATTGTGGGATTTGGAGGTTTAGCTCAAGAGTTAATCAAGAACAAATCAGGGTAAAGGTAAGCAATTAATTCTTTTTCTCAAGTTAAATTTCTGAGATTTTGTTGGGTTGTGAATGTTTATGGATTTTGATGTTCAAGGTGGAGTTTGAGGCTTGAAACTTTGAAGATAGGTCATGGGATCCTTTGGGAAATGATTCTACAACTGAGGTAAGGTTTAAATTAAAGTTTGATGGTTGAAATTGAGAATTTCCATGGTTGGTTTTGAGTTTTAGGTTTGAAATTTCAGAAATTTGGAATTGGGATCTTGGTGAGTGTTAGGTTGGATTTTTGGTGGAATTGTGTTGTTTAAACCATCCTAATGTTGTGATTATTAATTGGTTTTGATTTGGGAGCTTTGGGATGGCTTAAGGTGAGGTTTTAAGCTTGAAAATGGTGGGTTTTTCTGGGTTCGAAGGGTCGGGCCGCGGCATGGTTCTTGGAGGGCCGCGGCCCTTGAAGGCTTAGTTGTGCTGAGGATGGAGGGCGGGCCGCGGCATGGTCCATGTAGGGCCGCGGCCCTTACCTGTTTCTGGGCATTTTGTGGCTCTATTTGGGGGCCATGCCGCGGCATGGTTGGGCCATGCCGCGGCGCTTAAGGAATTTTGGGATTTTGAGAATTTGGGCTTGGGAATTTAACCTAGGGTGCTCGGGGTTGAGTCTTTTACAATGTTTGGTGAATTTCAACGTTCCGAGTACTAGAACTTGGTTTAGAAACTCATTTGAGATTAATCTTATTGGTATCCATTATCTTGGTTGTGACTAGGTGTTAAGCTAGTGCTCGGGAAGTGGATCATGCTCGGGGGCCGTCATTTTCTATTTAAAGCATTTGGAACTAAGGTAAGAAAACTATAACACCCGTAGGATAGGGCGTGGGCCCATAGTGTGATTGCGGGGCACGGCCCTATATTGCATGTTGCATGATGAAATGATTGCCGGGCATGGCCCTCTATTGCATTACATGTTAGGGTGCAGATTTAAATGAATTGATATCTGTTTGAATGTGTTTGATTTATGCTATATATGATTATAGTGAATTGCACGGCTATGGCCGAGGGCGGCAAGGCCGAGAACGGCAGCGGGGCCGGAAGTAACACCTAGCACATGGGATGCTATGGTCAGGGCAGGGCCCGGGACCCACAGGATATGTGTGAGATCCTGCGGTGAAGACCGAGACCCCAGGCTTCGGTAAGGCTTCGGGGACGGCATGGCCGTGTTTGCTTAGTCTATGGTTGACTTGTTTATGTGTGGATTATCTGTTATGATAAATTGTATAATTTGCATATGTTATGTTCTGCATGAGTTTTCTTGCTGGGCTTCGGCTCACGGGTGCTCCGTGTTGCAGGTAGGGCAAAGACTGAGTCAACCAACCATGAGTACGGAGAGCGTGAAGCGACGCGTACATGTTTGGCCTGCCCGACTGCTTTGGTTGGGGGTTTATTTGAAATTGGCTGTAATAATCTATGATTTTATAACTGATCAACTGTAAACTTACTTCAAGACGAAAATGGTTTTCAAACCTTATTTTTGGGATCCCAATTGTTTAAAACTAGAAGTTTTTATTGAGTCAACGCATTTTCAAGGATTACAGCCTTAACTTTTATTAGTCACACTTTTGCCTCAAAACCTCGGTTAGCGAGTTCATTGCACTGTTTTGTCTTAAAAACTCACTTAGTAACGGCTCTAAGGAAGTAGGGCGTTACAATCTCCTACGTCAAAAAAAGTGACAAGTGCCAACGATTCGCCACAGTTGCCCGAGCTCCCCCGGTCGAGCTGAAGATGATCTCGTCCCCGTGGCCATTCGCGGTCTGGGGGATTGACTTGGTTGGCGCCCTCCCTACTGGAAAGGGAGGAGTTCGTTATGCGGTGGTGGCTATCGAATACTTCACCAAGTGGGCAGAAGCAGAGCCCCTGGCAACAATCACTTCAAAAAGAGTCCTGACTTCGTGGTCAAGAGCATTATCTGCCGATTCGGGTTGCCAAAGAAGATCGTGTCAGATAATGGGACGCAGTTCGATAGCGACCTCTTCACCGAATTCTGTGAGAGGCACGGCATTGTAAAAGCTTCTCCTCCGTGGCCTACCCCCAGGCCAATGGGCAGGTCAAGGCCGTCAATAAGACGCTAAAAGCAAGCCTTAAGAAAAGACTGGATGAAGCCAAGGGAGTCTGGCAAGAATAGCTCCCCCAGGTATTGTGGGTGTACCAGACCTCGCATCGAACGCCGACGGGTCATACTCCTTTCTCCCTGGCTTTCGGGAGTGAGGCAGTCCTCCCTATCGAAGTAAAGGTAGCCTCGCATAGAGTCCAGGCATTTGACCAAGACCGCAATCACGAATTGCTCTGCGCATCCCTTGACCTGATTGACGAAAGACGAGAAGATTCACAGCTACAGCTCGCGCATTATCAACAAAAGATCACTTGTTATTTCAACTCAAAGGTTAGAAAACGCGCCTTTAGTGTTGGCGACCTGGTCCTCAGAAGAGTCTTCCTAGCAGGTAAGGATCCCAAAGACAGAGTATTGGGACCGAACTGGGAAGGGCCCTACCAAATAACTGAGGTCATAAAAGAAGGAACCTACAAGTTAGCTCGGCTTAATGGAGAAGCAGTCCCACGAACTTGGAACGCTATCCATTTGAAGAAATATTATCAATGATACCTTTGTAAGGCTTAATCAGAAAATCCATCTTTTGTTTATTAAGTAATGAGAATTAAATCTTTTTACATTATTGTGTATATTTGTGGATGTAAAGTCAAGTAACCACGAAAGACCCTTTCCTAATTACTTGGGGGGCATATGTCCTGGATATAACCATGTCGTCCAAAAACTTAGAAGTTAATTCAAACTGATTGATCGATGTTTTTCTTAATAAGCACGAGATATCAATAAAGGATTAACACGAACTAAGTTGTATCCTGGATATAACCAGGTCGTCCTAAAAACTTAGAAGTTAGCTCAAATTGGTTGATCGATGTTTTTCTTAAAAAGCACGAGATGTTGATAAAGGGTTAAAGCGAACTAAGTTTTCAAATTAATGTCCTAGATTCAACCAGGTCCTAAAACTTAGAAGTTAGCTCAAATTGGTTGATCGATGTTTTTCTTAAAAAGCACGAGATATTGATAAAGGGTTAACGCGAACTAAGTTTTCAAATTAATGTCCTGGATTCAACTAGGTCCTAAAAACTTAGAAGTTAGCTCAAATTGGTTGATCGATGTTTTTCTTAAAAAGCACGAGATATTGATAAAGGGTTAACGCGAACTAAGTTTCCAAATTAATGTCCTGGATTCAACCAGGTCCTAAAACTTAGAAGTTAGTTCAAATTGATTGATCGATGTTTTTCTTAAAAAGCACGAGATATCGATAAAGAATTAATGCGAACTAAGTTTTCAAATTAATGTCCTGGATTCAACCAGGTCCTAAAACTTAGAAGTTAGTTCAAATTGGTTGATCGATGTTTTTCTTAAAAAGCACGAGATATCGATAAAGGATTAACACGAACTAAGTTTTCAAATTAATATCCTGGATACAACCAGGACTTAAGTCTTAGAAGTTGGTTCAAGTTAATTAACATGTTTTTTCCTAGAAAAGCATAAGATGTCAATCACAACACCAACAGAAACTAAGATTACTACCAAATGCATAGAAGATAAAAATATGTAAATCAATTGAAATAAAGTTGAGGAAATCAATTGTCTCGAGGTTAAAAAATCTCATAATATAAAGTTACAAAAAAAAAAGTAAATGATAAAAGAAAAGGAGAAAAGTCCTATGCCCCGCCAGGCCGCTCTGATGAGGTCACCCCCTCGCCATCCTGCTCAGTGGCAGTGGAAGTCTCCCCGGTCTCGGAGGGCGCCTCTTGTTGAAGGCGAGCTTTGAACTTCTCCAAGAAGGACTCCCACACGTCCGGCCCCAGAAAGGAGAAGTCACCATCCGGGTTGAAGACCCATCAATGGTACAGCATAGCCTCCATGGAGGAGCTGGATGCTACCCTCTCCGCCGCTAGAGCAGCCTTGGCCTCCTCGGCCTCGACCTTCGCGGCGTCTAGTGCGGCCCGAGCAGCCTTGGATTCTTCGAGCTCAATCTTCGCAGCGGCTAGGGCGGCCTTGGTGGCCTCGGCCTCCTGCAGCTTGGTCCGAGATGCCTCCATCTCGGTTTGCGCAGCAGCCGAAGTGGCATGTGCAACCCTCTCATTTTCCCGGGCAGTTGCCAGGGCTGCCTTGGCATCCCTTTCCTGTTGTTGAGCAGTCACGAGGGCGAACTGAGCAGCCTGGTGGTTGCCCCTTATCTCCTCGATCCTGGCCCAAGACCTAGATATGCTCCGGTCGAGGGCCAAAGCCGCCTGCAAGACCAAAAGATAATAAGGCAAGTGCCTTAGAGAAAAAAATATATATGATACAAACAAACAGGGAGTACCAGTGGCAAAGCCAACTTACCGTGAGGGTCATCCCCAATGAAGACTCCATCACATTCGCAGGGCTCCTTGTCTCGATCTCCCGCAGATCCCTCGAGGTGGCATTGTAGCAATGATCCACCATGTAGGTCGCGGTCTCGTAGACCGTCCCCCTGAAGACCTCGGGGACCTTCTCCAGGGCCTGGGGGTTGACCGGGATGCGAACACCGGGGGTTGGAGCAGGCAAGGTCCCAGTGGACGCCTCCGGTTCCCGAATAGAGACGGGAGGTCGCGGGGGAGGTGGAGCCATCATCTTCTCCGTTGCAGGAGGGGGTGGAGGCACCTTCTCTAGAGCAACGGGGGCTTGGTTTTTCCCCTTTGCAGGAGACTTGAAGGTAGTCCCGATGGCTTTCTTCGCCATCCAAAGCCCCTTCACCATGGGCCTGGAAGACCAGGAGGAAGGGTTTCCTCCAGGGAACATAGCTCGCAGATCATTGCTCCCGGGCTGCGACATCTCCTCTGTTGAAACAAAGACAGCAAAGCATTAATATACATGGAAAAATATTTGTGCAAAACAAAAAAAAAAGAAGGCAGAGCTTAAGTATGTATCAAAAGGAGTCCTACCCTTCGAGCTAGAGGAGGAATATATGGTCACGACCTCCGGCCCCGGAGCTTCAGCGGGGGAGTCTAAGATAACAACTTCATGAGCTAGAGGAGGCTCTGGGTCCAGATCCGCCTCGAGACTGGACTCTTCTACATATTGCCTAAGACCCGGAGCTACTACACCCTCCAGGAGGGAGGGCCACGACCTAAGATTGGTCCCGTACTCCTCGAAAAAGGCCGACCTAAAGGCCAGGGTATTATCTACAACTATAGTACCTCTAGGGTGGCTCATGTCATAACACAGCACGAGCTGGTCGACGCATTGGAGTAGGGTGATGTCGCGGTCTGGGTCGTTTTGGTGGCGATGATCGGGTTGGCTGGGGTTAAACCTAGCAAGCTGTAGGTCGGCGGTGGCCCATTCTAAGTCCCTAAATAAATAAGGGTTACCTTGGCCGGAGGGGCCGGCTGCTGCCCCGGACTGGGCCCTCTCTGCGTTGACTTCTTAGGCGACCTCTAGAGCCCACTTCCACCGCACGAGGGGCACCTCGTCCTCATCCTCATCCGCGGCCGCCTCCTCGGAGATGGGCGCCATCTCGCAAGCAGCGGGGATGGTCCGCGGTCTCCTCAAGGCCAGAGTCTGGCCCAGAGAGATTAACTTACACGCCAGCATCGTCTCGTCAGACACGAGCTGGCGATAATCCTTTTCACTTGGGGGGAGCCCCGCCAAGGTTTCATATTGACCCCCCAGGGTCACTGATTTGGCCGTCCTCGCGAAAATAGCTGCATGATAGTTCCTAAGGCTGGAACAAATAAAAAGAGGCTAATCAACAATCAACTTATGAGCTGAAGATAGAAGGAACTTACGAGGACGGTTGAAGTAGTGGTGTTCGCAGTTGCGAAACCCCTTTGACATGAAGAACTGGTCCTTAAAGTCGTTGGGGTGGCTGGGCAGCTCGATGACCGCAGCCGAATTTGGAAAACGAGTCAGGGAGTAGAACCCGTCACCTTGCCCCCGTTGCTTCGGGCTGGCTTTGAGTCAAAAGAAGTACAGGATGTCCGCCGGTGTGGGGACCTCCCATTCCTGCTTCAGGAATAAATACTTCAACCCCGCTAACAGACGGTAAGAGTTAGGGGGGAGCTGGAAGGGGGCCAGCTTCACGTAATTTAAAAAATTTACGAAGTACTGGTCCAATGGGAGGAAGGCCCCAGCCTTGAGATGCTCATCGCTCCAGGCGGCGTACTCCTCGTCGAGCGGCGCGCAGCTCCGCTCGCCTTCAAGGGGAGGTCGGGCGTCCAAGGTGCCCCTCCCAATCTCAATGTTGTGGGAAAGCAAAATTTTGTTGACTTTCCCTTGGGTGGTGACCTTCGAGGCGATCCTCTCGGCCTCGAAAAAGGTGTCAGGCCCCACCTCGACCTCCTTCTCCACAGTTGGACCGAAGTTGGGATCGGGGAGTCCGTGGCCACCTCCTTTCCTTTGTTGGTTTGCTGGGAAGACGAGCTACCAGCATTCTTCTTGGGTGCGCTCTTCTTAGGTCCCATCTGGTCGCCTAGCGAACAAAGAAGAAAATTTAGAAAAGGTGACCTAAGCATAAGAAAGAATCTAGCGCGAAGGGTTTCCTTTACACGGGCTGAGGTAATCTCAGCCCACGGCGAGTGAGACCACGCGGTTCTATGAACACGCGCCTATGCTCCCAACGGGTCCTCGATTACTCGAAATCCGTGTGTCAGGAGGGTCAGAATAAAAGTTTGCCTTGGAAGGAAAGTTTCAGTAGGCAACAGTAGGCAAAACCGCCTGTGAAGCGTGTCCCCTAAGCTACCCGGTTTTTGCACCGTAAAAGCTTGTTGTTCCAAACAAGCATAAAAAATTTTACCCAGAAAATCACCCCAGAATTTGTATCCTATGAGTCATGCTCCTAAACAGTTTTTCCTACGGTCGATACCCCTAGGATAAAAACCTACGCATAAAATACCAGCAAAAAAGAGCATAAGACAAGCAACCTACTGTATGCGACTAAAGAAAGTTTACCTAAGCAATAGTAAGGGAGAACTTTTAAAACACGCAACAAATGGAGGACTTACAGAAATTTTTGCTGTGTAGAGACTGAAAGGAGCTTCTGGGTTGAAATCTTGTTGGGATCGCTAGTACCGGAGTCACAAAAGAGCCCTCGTGCCTGAACTTCTGGAACGCTGGGAATAGTGACCGGAAGAAAGAAAGGGTTTTGAGACTGAGAAGTAAGAAGAAGATGAGAAAATTTTCAAATAAAAGGGTGGCTCATGTGAAAGGTGGCTAGCCTTTTATATACGTAAAAGGCAAAAGGATGAGGGCCGTTCGATCGTCTTGATGTAGGATACGAGGATCACTACTCGAAAGATGAAACGACGGCCGAAGATAGGCTAGGCCATTTAATGCGGTTCTCGGAAGACGGACCGTCACCAACCATGATGCTCCACGTATTCGATACCAGCATAATGGGCGGAATGTGAAGAGTCCACAAAGAAGCCTAAAAGCCCCCACTGTGGCCCCAAGTGACGTCATATGCCACGAGCAGGGGCTTGGGGGGAAAATGTACGCCCTAAATATCCACGGGTTATTAGCGAGCTGAGAAATGGCATAATTATATCAGCCACGTGGAAGACACCTACCCGGAGCTGCTGTTACAAGGCTCTACGTCTTTAGCTCGAGGAAGCCAAAGGTTTATTGCGATTATTAAGGCATCGGGTCAGCAGTGCGGATATCACGGGCTGAGACTACATCAAGCTCGGGGTACGAGCTTGAGTTGGCACCTCTGACCTTTTATAAAGTTAACCACGCAATGTAAACGTGCATATATCAAACATCACGTGTCCGATCCATCCCTGAATTCTCGGACACGCAGCATAAACGTGCGTGTTCAGGCACCCACTTCTGGGTTGGGTCGTGCGGCCCATTATCCCCATTACCTAGTGATTAGACCACACTTCATTGTCAGGTTTTAGGAATTAATCATGAATGTCACAGAAGTGACATGATGGGTAAGAAGGTCACAAGATGACCGCCTTTGCCAACACCCAGGTTCCCTCTCCCTATAAATATGGAGAGCCTGGGAGTTGCAAAAGGTTGGATTCTAATTTGTAAAGAAATACCCTGTAAGGAATATCAGAGAGATATCAATAATATTGACTGATGGACTAGAAGGATTTTAACCTTTGAACCACCTAAAAAAGTATTCGAGTTATAATTTTACTTTGAGATCATTCATCTATTACGGTTCATTATTTAGCACTAATCCCTCTCCTTATTCTTATAATTATCTATTGCCGAAGAACCGCGTCAACAACACCCATTGAAGAATGACTCAAAGTGCCAAATCCAGAAGTTGAGATGGTGGGTAATGACGATGCTCGATTTCAAGAATTTCTAGCTCGACATAGAAAAATCAAAGATAAGGATGCTCACATTGCACTTCGAAATACATTAATTGAACACTTGTGGGACGAATATAATATCGAAAAATTAGTTTATTTTAATTAATATTTCAAGGGTGTGTTATGTTTTAGCATTAATTGAATGTATTTTATTTTAGTAGTGTAATATTTAAATAGGAAAATGTAATGTGTTATTATAATTTGTCAAGTTTTAATATTTATGAAATAAGTTTCATGTAATTAATAATAATATTTTTACTTAATTGATTAATTAAATAAATAAATGATAAAATAATATAATAATAAAAAGAATATTTTGTTTTATTTAAAAATAATATAATAATAAAGAATTTTTTTTTTTTTGGTTAGAATGAAAATAAAAATATGATACTAAGATTCTTTAAATTTATTGTTGGTGCACATTTTGTTTTATTAAAAAATAATATAATAATAATAAAGAATTTTTTTTTGTTGGGGTTAAAATAGAAAAAAATATAGTACTAAGATTCTTTAATTTTATTATTGGTGCATCCTAACACAATCAATTCGTCACATAATTCTTGTCTTGTTCTGACTTTCTGTCACAACAAAACATGCTTATTTGGCACCATATCTCGACAAGTCTTTTACACAGTGAAATCTGGTTATTAGACAGTGACAACTCTTGATCATTCTAACACTTGATTGAGCACCACAGATGACATCCTTGGTGGAAAATTTTATGGTATGTTATTATACTACCACCAATCTTTATTCATTCTCTTACAAAACACAAAATGAAGAATGCTATTCCTATTTGAATTATGTAAATCACTTGGTCAAAGACCTAAAACACCTTCTTTTCTTCTTGACTATGCAAACCAAATCATTAGCTTGCTCAGTCTTAGCTAAAATTGTTAGATGACATTTTATATACTTAATTATTTACATGATTAAAGGATATTTCTACTCTTATTCATTTGTTATTTTAATGGAATCAATTCATTATTAATAACAATTATTTTTTTCTTAAAAGAAAAAAAACTTTCCAGTATAATTAGTAAATATTTGATTTTGTGTTAGAATTCCTAAGAAAACTTGGGAATGGATTGTATTTTTTTGACCAAGAAAAGTAATGCAATGCAAGTGTGATAAATGATAATAATGTTTTTTTATTAGGTAAATATTTTGTATTTTGTGTTTTTGTAAAGTATCATTTTAATACTCTGTATTAATACTCATTTAATAATTTGTATTTTGAAATCGTACATATTTTATATTTTATATTTTAAAATCATACATATTATGTACCATAAACTCAAATTTAATTTATAAAAATTTAGCAATTTAATCAGTTATTATCAATTATATGAGTTTCAAATTCAAATTTAATTACTTAATTACATATAATTAATAACTATTTAATCATATTATTAATTTTTTATTTATCAAATCAGACTCTAATGCACTAAATATGCATGTTTTTTAAATTACATATCAACATTATTCAAAAATAACCAAAATCATTGTTTGAAAAAACAAGGGTATTCCCTTAATTGATTTATTTCTTTTGAAGAAAATCATTCCAGTATTTTGACTTTTGAAACGACAGAATATTCAACACAAGCCTTGTCCTAAATATCCAAATTGGTTTTTTTTGTTCTTTTTATTTTTTTTTTTTTTAAAAAAAAAAATTTATGCATTCAATTACTTCGACTAAAAACAACCCAAGTCCCAACTAACCTTAGATCCACCAGCTTCATCTTCTTCTTCCCACTTGTTCACAGCCTCTGCAATTTTCTAGGGTTAGGGTTTTGCAAAGCTATTTGAATCATATAACATTGTATGATCATTAATAGTTCTGTATAGAAAGTATTGTTGTGTATAATTTTGTAGTGAATTATAAGGTATAGATCATAAATCACAATGCAATCAAAAACTCAAATTTTAGCTCCAGGTCTAAATCTCTTTCCGAACCTTAAACCCCCAAACAAAACTCTAACTTTTCACCAAATCTCAGTACTAATCTTAACTTTTCTTGCTTATGCTTCATTTCATGCCTCTAGAAAACCTCCTAGCATTGTCAAGAGCGTCCTTGGACCCAAGATCAACTCAAATCCATCCACAATTGACTCCACTGTGAACTTGCGTGAATCCAATTCGAGCTCGATTGATACGGGTTGGGCTCCTTTTGATGGTCCAGAAGGAACCCAGCGGTTAGGCGAACTCGATCTCGCATTTCTTTTGTCTTATTCGATTGGTATGTATTTCGCCGGCCATGTTGGTGATCGGATCGATTTGAGGCTGTTTTTAGTGTTTGGAATGATGGGTAGTGGTATTATGACGATAATATTTGGTTTAGGCTATTGGTTTAGTATCCATGTTCTCTGGTTCTATGTTAGTGTTCAAATTGTTTGTGGGATTATTCAATCAATTGGGTGGCCTTGTGTGGTGGCAGTTGTGGGAAACTGGTTTGGAAAATCTAAGAGAGGTTTGATCATGGGGGTTTGGAATTCACACACCTCTGTGGGGAACATTATTGGATCAGTTGTAGCATCTGGGGTCTTGGAATTTGGATGGGGTTGGTCTTTTATGGTGCCTGGAATGTTGGTCATTTTAGTTGGGGTTTTTGTGTTTTTCTTTCTTGTTGTGAGTCCTGATGATTTGGGATTTGAGCCTATTGGTAAGGAGATTGAGATGAGTGTGGAAGAGGGTGGTAATGTGGATAATTCTGTGGAGAAAGTGGAGTCAGAGAAAGCTGGGCTTCTCCATCAAGCTGAGAATTCTGATTCTCTTGTTACTGAGAATTCTGATACTCTTCAAGCGGAGAATTCTGATTCTTTAGCTGCAATTGGTTTCTTGGATGCGTGGAGGCTACCCGGCGTGGCACCCTTTGCTTTCTGTCTCTTCTTCTCCAAGCTGGTGGCTTACACTTTCCTATACTGGTTGCCTTTCTACATAAGACACACAGGTATTCATAACATTTTCTTTTAACTAACAATGTTAGGCATGTGAAACTTCTTGAGCACATTACTCGTGTAATGAAATGCTAAGTGATCAAAGCCACTTATAAATTTGTTCCTTTGTTTCTCATGGCAGCCATTGCAGGTGTACATTCCTCCCACAAAACTGCGGGAATTCTCTCTACAATATTTGATATAGGAGGGGTCTGTGGAGGGATTTTGGCAGGTTTAATCTCTGATGTAATTGAAGCTCGTGCCCTTACTTCTATAGTATTCTTGTTACTATCAATTCCAGCCCTTGTTTTCTACCGGGTTTATGGAGGCCTTTCCATGATTGCCAACATATGTTTGATGTTCCTTTCTGGGTTGCTTGTAAATGGCCCGTATGCACTCATAACAACAGCCGTTGCAGCTGATCTTGGTACTCAGACCATGATAGGAGGAAACTCTCGTGCATTAGCTACTGTGACTGCAATCATAGATGGAACTGGTTCTGTTGGGGCAGCTCTTGGACCACTTTTGGCTGGGTATATTTCCACCAAAGGATGGAACAGTGTTTTTCTAATGCTAATTCTTTCAGTCTTCTTTGCAAGTTTGTTCTTGATTCGTATTGCAAGAACTGAGATTAAAGGGAAGTTGAGCGAAGGAAAATGGTCTTGGAATAGTGTAGGCACACATTGAGTTTGGATTTTTTAAAGGTTCCACCTAATGTTTGTATTTCATTTTGGAAAGAGCACAATTATAAAGTTGCTCAAGCCATATTTTTGTAATTTTTTTGTATCTTATTCTTTACTCACATGTTATCAGGTTTCATATACATGTATAAAAATAGCTGCTGAATAAAATTCATCCACTTCTATTTGGTTTCGGATAAACATTTTCGTTTCTATTGTTTCACAAATACTTAACATTCTTGAGTTGTCTTCATATATTTCAATGGCCATGGCCCACGAACTCAACTCGCCAGGCCTCAAAATTGTCTCAATTGTTAATTTTTCAAAATACTGATGTTGTAGCAATAATAAACACTCAATAAAGAATTCTTAACAGCGGTGAAGTTGTAATCTCATGCTTTATCAGAGAAATCAATTAACTGGGATAAGGTATCCAATAATACTGGTTAACAATCCAATCAATGTGTTATATACAGTTCAGTGTATGTATTGAAAAACTGATATTGAAAAGCTAAGAATAATGTATTTACAAATTATTTCGACGAATTATCTTGACCTCCCTTACTGCTGACATGGAAGAGAGGTAAAAGAAAGACAAAACTACAAATACTTGTCCCAAAATTTGGTGAGCTCATGTATCTGCTGTTTTCTCTTCCATCTATCCAGGAACCCAATGAAGCATCAGAAAAGTAAATGAGGAAGCCAAAAAGGCAGTTTCTTTTTGGTGGTTGAATATGTACACAGCACAGATATAACTCTGATTAATCAGCTTGACTGATTCTGAACTTGACCTCTCAATCTCATGGAACAGATTGACAAAGTAAAGTTACAGGTTCAAAGTTCCTTCCAACAGGCTTTTGAGATTGTTAAGTCCCTCAGCAGATATGCTTCTTCTGACTCTTGGCCTTTCCACCACCACTTGAGGAGGTGGATCCAAGTGAAAACTCACCATTACAACCGTTAAATTGTCATCCGCTTCCCGTTTTATTGCCTCCTCTACTATAGCCTTGCAACATAGTTTCACGTCGTTGTGTTCCTGAAGCTTCCTTCTAGCAATATCTACAGCATTTTGGTTGCTGAAGACTTCCCATATACCATCACTACCAATAATCAAGAACTCATCGTCTTTAGTCAATGTGATCAGTCTGAGTTCTGGTTCAGCACTCAAAGGACCTCCTTCGTCACCCATCTCCTTCATTCCTTCAAGATGCCAATCACCTAAAGCTCGGGTGACACCTAACTGGCCATTCAAATAACCATCATCAACAAAACCACCTAAAGACTCAACCCGCGTCTTTTCTTTTATGCAGCAGGGCCTGTGATCCCTTGACAATTCAATAGCTCGTCCACACCGTGACAATACTGCCCGGCAATCACCAGCATTTGCCACAAGCAAAGATCTGTTCAAAATAACATCACATTTTGGATAGGAGAAACAATCAGGGTCAATTGCAGCCATCATTACAGAAAGATGTCTAATGTTGCTGCCAAATTCTTTTGTTTTGTTTAAAGATTAGGATTCAAAAGAGGCCAACAATATAAAGGTTTATAATTTTTAGCTATTGCTTTATTAGTTTGCATAAAATCATATATATTATTCTTTTAAGCCAGCTTGTTCTGTTAATGTCATCCCAGAAGACTTCAATCTGATGATTATAGCTCTTACTCCCAGAACAGATTACATCAAAATGAATAAATCCCAAAATGAAGAATGCGCTTACCTCCCAAATATCATTGCAGTTAGTGCAGTTGTACCAGAAGAAAGGGAGGATTCAATAGAGCATGATTTTGCAAATGCAGCATCAGTCTCCATGAAAGACCTTGTTACTACCTTCTCAAGCTCGAAAGGAAAGTCGGCATCCTCGACAATAACTCTTGGCAAATGGTCACGAACAAATTGTGCTGCAGCCTTTCCTCCATGTCCATCAAACACCTAATCATTCAAACCAAATTGCCATTAAATTTATGTGACTACTTTACTGAAATTATATACCATTCAGCACTACCAGCGAACAAAACATATATCCAGCAATCATCTGTACCCATACGATTTTATTTTGTTGTTGTGAAATTTACATTCCTAAGCCATAGAGTTATGCCTGATCAACCTTAAGACTACAAGGTTAAATATAAAATAAAATTAAAATTTAGATAATTTGGTAATGGAAAGATCGAGAATAATGAAACAGTGGTTTAGAACTCTTCAATGTGATCATTTATTGTTCAAATCAGCTTCATTTCTTAGTAAAATTATGTGTATTCTAGTATTTAGCAATCACAAGAAGGGGGGAAAATGGGGGGAATAGAAAAAGATGGTGCTAGAACAATGCGGTGACAAGCAAAATTTATTTTCCAAAGACAGAAACCAACCACGAAATGATTGAGGATCAAATTACCAGTAATCCCAACCTGCTAAAATGAACAGTACGTAAGATACTTACACCATAGAAGGAGATAGCTTCTTTGTTGAGAAGATTATTGCCATATTCCTCAGCCAAGTTACTAATGCACACATGAGTATCCTCCATGTAAGGACGACTGCCAATGTCCGACCACTCCCCAGAACGAAGAGCGGGGACAAAGTTAAACTGATTTTGTTTATCTACAACTACCCTATCCTCGGAAATGCTCTCCAGCTACAAAATATCAAAAATGGTAAATTGGTAATGGAAATATCAGAATCCAAAATAAAAGATGCCCAAAGTAAAAAAGAATATAATGCAAGGAGAAGTTGTCTCCTTCATCAATACTATCATGAAATCTCTACATTAAATAAGTCATTGATTATACAAAATCAAGATTAAGATAACAAAAACACAAAAGAATGACACAAAAAGCAAGGAAAAAATTCACTATACCTTCAATAACAACCAAAAGATTACATAGCATAATGAAAGCCAAGCCCATATATGGAAAGAGGTTTGCGCCGACAGGTAAACCAAGTACGAAACTTGATTCTTAGATTCTAAAAATAGTCTAATTGACTCTGCTGATTCTTACTTTTACTAGTAAATGTCACAAGGATTGCATCGCAATAACCGAATAAAAAGAAGTTAATGCCTAAATTAGTAGCATTTAGAATGTTGTCAATGTCTTGAAATTTTGTCAGTAAGTCTTAAGCATCAATAAATATCATATGTTTCAATGAAAGAATCAGGGGTAAATATATGAAAGCAAATATATATATATATATATATATCCAGACCAACAAATTAATCAAGCAAAGCATTTATTAATTTTTTTTTAAATAATCAATCAAATCAACGCTTCCAAGAACAGTGCTTTTAATAGTTCAGATGCTCAAGAAACTGTAACGGATAGCTTAATCTTTCTACTGATCGCTTCCAGCCAATAGCAGAAAAAGCAGTGTTTGAATCTACAAATTAAAACAAAAACATATTCCATGGTACCTAAGCTGAAATAAACAAGAAGAAAATCCAATCTATCCAAAAAAACAAAAAAAACTCGGAACTTTATTCAATAAGCAAATGGGTCTCCGAAAGTTGGAAAATTGGAGAAGACCCAACAAAGCTAAAGGGCAAAGAATCACAAAAATCTCACAGGAAGTGAATTTGGTATGAAGCTCATTATAGTGGAGCCCGGCACAGGAGATTCCTCATTCAAATTCTCCATCTGGGTATGCTGCAAAGGCTTCTGCTTGGTGTTGTTGTTGTTGTCACCGCTGCTGCTGCTATTATCAAGATTTTCTCCCACTGTTTCCTCAACTTGTTCTGCGTCCTTGACACACATGACGCTTCTGCTTCTGGTGATGGTGATGGTGATGAGATGAGATGAGACTTGTCTTTGTTGGGTTTCTTCTCTTTTTCTCTTTTCTTTCTAAGCAACTATGTAGTTTGGTCTGTGAGAACCAAGAAAGTTACAGCAAAGAAAAATATAATGAAATAAGAGAAGTATATATGAGAAAAGATTCTGAGAATATGTGGAAAAAAAATTAAATAAATAAAAAAACAAAAAAGTATGCTCTGTTTCTTAGTAAGAGAGAGATAGAGATTTTATTATTTTAAGAAAGCGTGGCTGAAAATTAGTTGTTCGTGTTTATAATATAGCTTTCATATGTTGGGTCATACATTCGGTTTGGTTGTATCTTATTCATATTCATTTATATATAATAATTATTATAATTGGTATTTATATATTTTTAGTTTTAAAATTATAAATATTATTTATAATTTTAATAAAACCTCATTCATTATTTTTTTTTAAATATATATATATAATAAAACAAATTATAATTCTATAGTATATATAAATATGTATATTAATAATATTTACATATATAATATATAAATATAATATTGACATGACATAATATATAAATTATAATAATATTTAAAAATAAATTAATAATAAAAATAAATTAAGAATTGAAAAAGTCATAGTATATACAGTAATATACATGTATCAACTATTTTTAGTTTCTAATATATCTAATAATATCTTTTAGTGAATTTGATGAAGAAAAAGAGCTTCAATTATTTATAAAAAAATAAACTGCCACACAAATTTATAAGATAAAAAAATAATATATATACATTTATTATTTTTTAAATAAATATGATTTAATTATTTAAATTATCATAAAATATCTTTAAAATATTCTATTTTGATTAATTAATTAATTTTTGTTTAAGTTTATATTTGTTCTAGTTTTTTAATTTAACA
Organism: Humulus lupulus; assembly: GCF_963169125.1. Taxonomy (NCBI): domain Eukaryota; kingdom Viridiplantae; phylum Streptophyta; class Magnoliopsida; order Rosales; family Cannabaceae; genus Humulus; species Humulus lupulus. The sequence goes on along the minus strand of NC_084798.1, from coordinate 189,475,055 downwards.
GTAACAACAAGATATTAAATATTATATGTTTAATATAATATTAATATTATACGTGGATTTTAAATTTAAGTTTGATGCTAGTTGATAGTAGATTATACTATATTATATGTTTAATATGATATTATTCTAATATTTGAAGTTTAATTTTAATTAAATTTTATTTAAGTTATTAAACATATAATTTTTTTATTTTTAAATAATTATTATTGTAAAATATTTCAAAAATATCTTATTTTAATTAATTTAATTAATTATTTATTTAATTTTATCTAAATTTAAGTCATATTTACAATCTACCGTTAAATATAGAAATATTTTGTTAAATATAATAATATTTCGTTAAAGTTAACAGAAAAAAATAAAACATTGTTAAAATCAATAATTTTCGTTATCTACATATTTTTTATATAGAAGAAATAACACTAATTTTTATAATAATAATAATAATATTATTATTTAAGGATATCTAACACGTTGTTAATTCATTCATTCAAATAATAATAATAATCATTCAATGAACTAGAGTTGTAATTTAACAAAATCTCTAATAAAACAAATAAAAAAAATCTAATACTATAAAATCTTAAACAATACTAAAAGAAAAAGTGTATGGAGAAGAGCTAGTATCTTACGATGATCCTGAAATATATGTTATCAAATCAATATTTTGTTCATACTAGAAACTACAAGAATGATACTGACTCCAAAATCTGCCAAATTGGTCAATTTTAGAATATCTAAGTATTAATTTCTTATAGCCAACTAGTTCAGCTTATTATGCAAACAATCATTTTTTTCTTTCTTACCCTGACAAAATAAAATCAATACAAAAAGATAGAGAGATTTTTACTTATGGGGTTTTTTTTTGGCTGTGAAGGAAAAAAAAATAACAGTCCTTGTTCCAATTTTTTATGCATTTAATATCATGACTATGAATTTGGTGTGATGAAACTTATGTGATAAACATGTTTGACATGGACAAATTTCCACCAAAAAGGACTTGATTAAAGTATTAGGTCACTTCTTCACATGGAGGAATTAAATAAAAAGATATTTATGTATAAATAGATTCACAATTATATCACAGACTTATAAAAAAAAAACTTGGTCAATAATGCTAACAGATGGAGAGAGAATGCCCCTTTGTGCTTACCACCTGTCTATTTTTGTTCACAAGTTTTTTTCACATCTGTCCTAACCAATCATACGTGTCTATTTATATATAACCCATGTCTTTTGCTACCATAAGGCGTGGCAAGCGAAAAAATTATAATATATTTTTATTAAAATAGTGTATATTATATTTATTTAAGATCGTCAATTAGCTTTTAAAAAAATTCAAATAATTTACGATACTGTAAAACAAGCTTCAAAATAACTTATTTAACATTCGTATAAACAAACTTCAAAACAATATATTTCTTATTTTTAGCATTGTAAATTATTTAGAATTTCCCAAAATTTTGTGGGAATTCTAAATTACTATATTGTAGACCATCATATAAAAAAATTGAATTGTAATCTATTCATATACCGAAAACAAAAAAACAGATTGTTTTTAAGCCTGTTTTATACGCGAGTGAAAAAAATTATTTTGAAGTCTTTTTCGACATCGTAAATTATACGTAATTTCTTAAAAATTGGTGGGATGCATACTATAATTACAGTGTATACTGTCATATAAAAAATTCGGGTTATAATTTTTTCACGCACTATAAACAAAAATGCCTCTACCAGTGGGGACAAAAGTCATGCCCCTATTGTAGAATTCTCCTCTATATTTATAGGAATTTTCAAAGGTAAGGTAATCATTTTTGTCGGCGTTTTCTATTTTCAGCATTTAGATAAATTATAATATAATATTTTTTGCATGATGACGTATATTATAATTATAACAGATATCCTGCCAATTTTTAGGAAATTCTGAAAATTTGCGGTGTCAAAATCAGAATTCAAATAGTCAGTTGCATGCGTGTCTGATTTTTTTTTATACGCATGAAAAACATACTATTTGAACTCTTATTTCAATACTGTAAATTATTTAAAATTTTCAGAAAATTATCGAGATGCATACTATAACTATCATGTATCCTATTATATAAAAAATTTTGATTATAATTTTTCAAAATACCAAAATTAATATTCTTACATAAGAAACTCCGTATAAGAGAAACACAAATGTTGTCCGTTCATTTTTGGGAGTAAGGGTTTTAATTTTAAACTCATTCCTCAATATTCAAAAGAAAAAGATAAAGAACAAAAATTCTAGGAATAGTAAGACATAGAAGAAGATCATGATATAGACCATGAGCAAAGCAATTCAACATTACAAAAATGTGAAATTCGGAGAAGCAAGCAATTTAGTATAAGCTATTCTTGATCCTAAATAAAGTCATACATTCACACTATATATTTATATATGTATATTAGGTAAGTCATAATAGATTTGTATTATATGTATATAATATGATATATTTTGTTATGCTTGCCAAGTGATGGAAATTTGGTGAACAGAAACATCCACTAGCGACTAGAATACAAATTTGCAAAGAATAGTCTATAAAGTTATTAGCACCTACAAGCAAAAGGCCTACAAATTCAAACAAAAGTGTACCATACCATAACCATTAAAATCTCAAGCTATATCATGCAAGTACCAATTATTATTTTACTCCTAAGTTTAAAATTGATGCATTTAAATCACAAGGGTGTTTATTCATTCATCACTACTCACCTAATAAATTAAAACATATCACTTATACTATAAGAGGGATTTTGTTGGGTAGTTTTTATAAATGTGGCAATAATTGTACCCAAAGATCTTTGGAATTTTGAAAAATACAATTGGTTGGGTGGAAATCAAGGACTTCTAAAAGTTTCTTTATATTTGCTTTTCAGAAAAGGATATGACTCATTTTCATTTTTTGGGGGTTAAAAAATAATCTCCCTTCTTCTTCAAGGTTCAAATTTTTGTGTTTTTTTAATCTTTATATATAAAAAAAAATGATAATTATAGCCAACAAAGAAAAGATGACCTTTTTTTCCTCATTGCTTCAGTGCTTGTCTTTTTCTCTTGGAACCACTTTTATTGCAATTATGGAACCCATGAAAGAATTTTTACAAACATCATTTTTGGATTAAATTAGAAAAGCTTAAACTAAATGCATAAAATAAACTTACCCACTTAAAATCATTTTTATTTTACTATCAAATCAATGATAATTTTCATGTGGACTAAGTTTTTTCAAATTGATAACTTGGAAACCTAATTGCCAAATTGAGAATCTAAGTTTGATGTCTTTAAGGGTATCCAACAAAACATGATTGTAACTAAAACTATCAAAGTTTTTTTTTTCTTTTTACACTTATTATTCCATAACCTATCCTTTTCTGCTGTCATAAGCACTTTATGTGGCAAAAGTCATGCCAAAAAGAGTAGCTTTTTTAATTTCATTTTTGGAGAGATGATCATAACAAGAATCTTTTTCTTAAAGTTGTTGATTACGTGGCACACTAGGGATCAATCGTGGAGCTGACGTGGCATAATATTGTCCATGCAAGTTTACCATATGATGGTGCAGTATTCCCATGATGTTTGGATTATTTATATATTGTAATATCCTCATTCCCTTTTGAATGTCATTCATGTGATTGAAGTTGAGGCTTTGTGGGTTTTTATTGGAAGATGAAGATTTAATTTAAACCCAAAAAATAGCATTAAAAAGATTTGATAAAAGATAAGATATATTTTTATACAGTGAGAGTTCTAGATCAAAAGGTCTGAGGTGATATCTTAAATTGTCCTTTTTAAATTTAAGGATATTAAAGAAAAAAAAGTCATTTTTAAATAGATTTTTTTTTCTTTCTTGAACCTTCTCAATAGATTATATTTATAGTAGTGTGAAAGAAAAAAGATAATTATTCAAATTGTGTGGAATATAATTTTTTTACGTGTTATGCATGCGTGCCAAGAAAATAAATCTTAAAATATATGTATAGCCCCAAAAACAATTATGGAAAAAAAATGTATGTATTGAGTCATACGAGTTCAATTAATGTTTTATTGGATTTTTAAGTAAAAAATACCTATTTATGAATAATGACTTGAGTATGAATTTATGTGTAGGAGGGTTCTTTTTAGCTTTTTTTTTTTTATAAAATTTATATAAGTATATACATTAAAAAAAAAAGTGTCAATATACATTTATAGACATGTATGTTTAATTTTAGTTTTTCAAGAATTCATTATCCTAAAACGTAAAAAATAATAATCAAAATAAAAGCTAGGGAGTGTGCATGGACTTTTGAGAAATTTACATTAATCAGGTTTTTCTTTTAAAAAAAATAATTGGTTTTTGTTAAACTTTTATTTTTTATTTATTACATTTGAACGGTTTGGTATATATGGGTATATATATATATATATATATATATATAGTTTATGCTGTGGATGGATATAGCATATGTATAGTGTTGGTGCAACAAATATGCATTTTTATAATTGGAGGTATGAGCCGATAATAGATGGTACTCCGATCCTGTTCCGGTAGTGAAGATCGCCTTTAATCCGTCGGGAATACCTGCAAGAAAGACACTCCGACGCCTAAGTCAGAAATTTCTTCGATCTTATTGTTTGAATAAGAACCTCATATTTATAGAACAAAAATATGAAGTGGTTAGTTGGTTCAACCGAACCCTTGACTGGCGGGGGGGAAATAACTGAATTTCCCTCCAAAATGTGTTGATTTTAAAATAAATACTCGGAAGTCAGAGGCGCACCATATCTTTGCCTTCAGAGCTTCTGCAAATCAAAACGATCCGTTTTGAATATACAGCAAATGAGGAAAGAACTTTGGGCCGAATATCTTGGGCCCAACATATAGTTGATGTTTTTTTAAAAAGAATATATAGAGTGGATGTTTAGTAGATATTGGCAATCTTTTTATATAAAAAATGAGTATTTAACGGCTTTTTCTGATAATTTTATTAAAATATTATAAATATTTAGCGGAACATATTTTTAAAATTAACTAAATATAAATATTTATTAATTATATTAATACAAATTCAAATATTATAAAATATTATTATTATAATACAAAATTATATATTTAATAATTATATTAATATAAATTTAAATATTATAATAATATATAATATATACTCCTAATTTTTATAAAATTGATAAAATAAATATTTAGTAATTATATTAATATAAATTTAAATATTATAAAATATCATTACTATAATAATAATAATATTTGATACAAAACTAGATATTTAATAGTTATATTAATATAAATTCAAATGTTATAAAATATAACTACTATAATAATATATAATACATAATTTTAATTTTAAAAAAAATAATATTATCATTTATATTTAAAAAAAACATGTTAGTTTTTTTTACTACTTAATCTAACTTATATAAATATATCCTCAAAGTAAATAACAACAAACATTATAATATATTAAATATAAGTATCGTGTGTACAAATACGTAGTATATCTGCGTAACTACAAAAAAAACAAAAATAATATTTCGAATAATAGGATTCTTCTCCAATTACTGATGTATGATTTAAATAACATCATAAATGTTTTGCACATTCAATATAGTATTTTATGATTTAAAAAATTATCATATTATCATTTTTTTAAAAGCATAAACAGTGTTTTAGTTTAATTTTTCTTTTAATATGTTTATGTCATTCTTTTATGTATAATATTGTTTATTTATTTATTTAAAATTGATATCACAATCATAAAAATTTTATAAATATAATTAATAAATTTTATAAATAAAACTAAACAAATGTGTATTAAGCAGTAGTATGTTAGATAAATTTAATATTTTTTTGAAACATAATTTTTATTTTTATAATAAAGAAAATTATATTTTGAAAGAAAAAAAATATATCGTAACAAAAACATTTGAAATAAATAGTCACTATTTGAAGAGAAAAAAAAAGAACTCATTTTCTAACAAGAAATTGCACTCTTCTCTAATTACTTCCAAGGATGTCTCTCTTCATCTTTTGTTTTTTTTTTTAACCTAAAAGCAATATATTGTCTCAACGTACTAAAACAATTATTGAGAATATATAAATAAAATCAAGCATGTATCAAGCCTTTTTTTAAATTTAAAATAGAATAAAATAAAATAGAATACAGATAAGGAGAAGTATATAAATGGAGGTAAAGACCCGACAATGTTTGGCGACTTGCTTCTTCTCCGGTGATGAAATCTGCCTTTGACTCGTCGGGATTTCCTGCAAGAAAGACACTCCGATACTTAAGTCAGTTCAAAGTTCGATCCCTTTTTTCCTCTTAAAATCTCATATTTATAGGATGAAATATACAAAACAGTTAGTTAGTTCAAGTGGACCCTGAAAAGGAGGAAGGAGAATAACTAAATTTCCCTCCAAAAATACCAACTTTTAAAATGTCTCGCTCAGAGGTCAGAGGTGCGGATTGCCTCTGGCCTCCAGCTTCTGCCTTCGGATCATTCCCCTGTATAAACGCTCCGTTTTGAATATTTGATAAATGGGGCAAGTGTTTTCGGGCCGAGCATTTTGGGCCCAACAGATGCCCCCTGGCCCAAGCTTCGGACAGGTGTGGCATGTTAATCTGTTAGAATCTTGGGCCGACTCTTCAATGCCAAAAGGTTCGGCTAAAGCCGTCATTCTCCGTAAACCGAGGCAATCCGTAGGTACATGATTACTTGATTACCTGACAAGTTATACTTAATGCGTACACAATTATCGAGTAAAACGTTTGGCTCAAAATTTCACCTCTCATTTAAGTAGTTTCTGTTTCAAAATAATTCTCATTCAGATTCCCAAATTTTGTTCCATCTTCCAGAGAGAAGCTTCAGAGAAACCCTAGGGATTTTCTTCAGCTCAAACCTTTGATAATGTCTTCTCGTTCATCTCCTGACCCTACGGATCGCGACGGATACAAAAATGTGTTCGAACGCATGCATAAATCATTCGACATTCCAGACAATGTCACGGTGAGGATGCTCTCAGAGGCCGAACTTCGAGAATGGCGATTTAAGGACATAGTGAAGCCTACTGAGATAGTCATGAGCTTGAGACACATCGAATGGCTCCGTTTCCCTCTCCCAGCTCTGCTTGTTCAGATAATTTCAAACTCCGGGGCTCACATTTCGCAGCTTCTCCCAAATGCCATTCAGTCTATAGTCGGGGCTCAAATGATAGGGAGCCTTAGGAATGTCAATATCCAATCGGACGACATCTATGCATGCTTCACCAAGTCTACGAACAAGGTGATAGAGGGAAAACCTTGGAAAACTTTCTACCTCTCTCCCAAAAAGGATCGGACAATCTTCACCGATTTCGATAGCTCCCATCAAAATTGGGATAAATACTTCTTTGCTGTTGGAGGAGCATGGTACCCTGAGTACGTGCCTCAGGAAATTTTTCCCCTGGCCAGGGTGTTCATAAAAGGTGAGTCATGTTTTTCATTAATTTTAATGTGAATTAATAATATCTGGATGATTGTCGAGTAGTTTAACTTTCTTTACTGCTGCTTCGGTTTTTCGTACCAGATTTTTCTTGGCCTCAGGTCAGCATGAGTTCTGAGCGACAGAGCAAGCTGACAGAGAAGGGGCTCCTTCATGAATCTAAGGAGAATGCCATTAGTATCAGATGTGTACTGAACTCCTACTGTATGCAGATTATGACTCGGCTTTGCTTCGTGGATCGAGTCGATCCTGGAGCTGTGCGGGTTAGATCGCAGAAGGGTGATATGACCCTAGGCAAGATTACTGCAGCATGCGCGAAGCAGCTGGGAGTTTTCCTGAAGAAATCTCCTCCTACTCCTTCAACTCTGTCACTGACGAAAGCCGAGTTCAAAAGGGCGTGCACTGAAACCTTCGCTGCGTGTGCCAAGCGTCAAGGGGTCCTAGAGGGTAAAAAGAAGGAGGGTTCTGGCCCGGCTGCAGAGTCTTCCCCTGACAAGTCCGGCTTATCGCGCAGGTCTTCTCGCATCCAAGGGCGGTCGTCCACGCCTTCTGATGTTCTGCAAATCAAGACTCTTCAGCAAGTGCCTTTGCCTACAGACGCCTTGGGAAAAAGAAAGGAGCGTGAGGAGTCCTCTTCCGAAGATTCAGACGACGGGAAGTGCATTTCGTCGAAGCTTCGGATCCCGAAAGGCTCTGCCCCCACTCCTCAAGGATCTGCTCTAGCAATCCCCAAACTTTCCCCCGGCAAATTACCAACAGGTCAGGCCCTCTCGTTGTGCAAAAAGCCACGGGGATTTACCCCTGTTGGGCATTTACCTGGGGCATCTTCTGTTACTCCTGCAATTGGATCTTTCTTGGCAGCGGGCTCAGAAGGGGTGGCTCATGTAGAGGGCGCTTCCTCTTCTCCTTCCAAATTACCAGGAGAGGCGACTGGAGATGGAGTGCAGGATGGCTTACCGATGGAGGTGAAGTCGCCTGCTGTCTGCGCGAAGCTATCAGAGGCATTGACCTCTGCTTCTGATTTAGCTGAAGGGTCTGTCGTTGGCCATAAATGTGGCTCAGAGGGGAGACGCCCTTCCTCTGCCTCTCGTAAAAACAAACTTCTAGAGGATGCCTTCGGGGAGGGTTTTGAATCTACGGATATCATTCCTCTTCCAGTCGAGGCAAGTAAGGTCGTTGAGCCCGAAACTATTCCTGGGGACCAGGAATCAGGGGCTGTCAAAGTAACAAGTGTTGACAGTCTCTGTGTTGACGTTTCTTCATTGCTACCTACCGCTTCTGAGTTTCATCCAGGAGATGTCACTGCTGTGTCCTCGAAGGGTACTAACACTTTTGAATCTCCTAGCGCTTTCTTGGAGCAGCTTACGTCTTCTGCCGTGCAGACGCCAGTGTACCTCCCTAGTGATTTAGGTGAGGATGATAGCTTGTTTGTACGCCCTTTGAAGACATATTCTTTTGGCACGGGGACAGTTGCGTTGGTGTCTGATAGCATTATGGTATCGACGTTAGCAGAAGGTGAGAAGCCAGTTGCCCCCGTTGCTTCTGCGGCTGCATCTGCAGGGGGAGAAGCAAGTGACAGAACAGGAGTAATGTCGGAATATGGCCCTTCTGCGTCTAACGAAGTTATGGAGGAAATGCTACGTATAAGCAGACCCCATCTACCTACGGAAGCAATCGGATCTTTAAGTGGACAAGGCGATTTGTTGCAGCAAGTATCAGACCATATCTGGATGGTGAGTTAATTAAAAAATTAGGCTCTTTGTGCATTTCGTTATATGTGTGTAATGTTATTTGTAATGGGCATAATTGATTTGTCACAGAGCTATGTATGTGCTTCGGCTGCAAGGCGAGAGTATGCGGCGGCTATGCAGAATGGAACCAAACTAGCAGAGCAGATGGAAAAATTAGAGGAGGAGCGGTCAGGGAGAAAGATGGCTGAGGCGAATCGAGATGTGCTGGTGGAGGCCATCAAGAGGTTAGAAACAGAGTTGGCAGAGGCGAAAAAGAAGGTGGCTGCCACGGAGGAGAAGCTGGTAAGCACTGTCGGGCTTGAAGTAGAGCGAGACAAACTGAAAGCTGACTTGGTGGATATGACCAATAAGTGGATGGAAAAAAGCCAATTCTGCGTTCAGCACGAAGCCCGCATGGAGAAGCTTAGCAGTATGATGAGCGACCTTGAAGAAGATATTGTGTCGTTGTAGACTGATAAGGAGACCTTAGAGAAGGAGAAAAAAGAGCTGAAGCAAAGGGCGAACAGTCTTGAGGCCAACGCAGTGGAGGCCAAGAAGCAGAAGTTAGAGGCTGAACTCCTCTTAGGGAAGAAGTTGAAAGAAGCAGAAGAGGTAGGTGACTCTTCTTTTGTTATTGATGCATTAGAAAATTAATGGGCCCATAAAACACGTGTGTTGATTCCGTGATGTTTTTTGTTTTTGCAGAGGGCAGCAGAGGCAGCTATTGAAGCCACTAGGCAGCGTATTCGAGATCGAGAGATCACCGAACGCAAGGTTGCGAGAGTGGCTGAGGTAGATACTGCCAAGTATCTGGATTTGGCATTACGTAATAAGAAGCAGACCCCAGAGGAGAAATGGGCAAAACTGGAGATGTATTGTAAGAACGTTGATGTAAAGATAGGAGAGTATGACGTCGACAAGTATTTGAACGAGCTTGGGGATTTGCAGATTTCTTACCCGCCGTGTCATCTGGAGGAGTTGAAGGTGAGGGGCGATACGCTGGGATCGATGTATAATGCCAACAGGGAAGCCGTTGAAGATATTGTTGCCAACGTGACTTCTGATCAAAAAGCATCAGGTTCTGCCTCTGTAGCTGAGGGCAAGTCAGAGGGTGAAAGAGGTGCCGTAGAATGAACGACTCACTTTTTGTTTTGTTAACTTTTGTCATTAACTTCTGTATATGAATTCTTTGGGCTCTTCAGGGCGTTAGTTTTTAATTGATTGTAATAGAACACATTGTTAATACAAGTAGAACTTTGTTTCCTGTTAGTTGTCTTGTTGTGTGTATTGTATGGGTTTGTTGTCGTTTAGGGCTTAATTGAACGCGTGATGACAGGTGTATGTCGTATGACGTACTTGGATCAGAAGCTCCATAGATCCTTTAGGCCTTTGCGTGCGAAATACAGCGAGAGATTATACAGATGGTGGGAGAGGATGCCCAGTTAAGTGTTGTACGATTGATCCATCTTTGTGTTTTGGTGATGGGTTGGGGCTAACAACATTGTCGTTGCAGGTGAGCACCGTGAGTGGACGAAAGTTCCCTTTTTGAGGAGAATCTTCGACAACCCACAGTGGCTTTACTCAACGTGGGTGATGGAAGAGCTTATCAGAAGTGGCATCCCGTACTATATATCGTGTGAACGCTATGGGTTAGGTTATCCGAAGCTAGAGAGTGCGATGGCAGAGTACATGCGTCGTATTGAGTGGGATTAATTATGGGCAAGAAAATAGATCAATTATAAAATCAGGAGTGAAAATCAATCAATGTAATATAACTTATAAATAACAACTTCTAATTTATTGCTATTTTTGAATATATATTTCCTTTTGATTCATGCTTAGCATCTGTCAATTTAAGTTACTGTACAAATATTGAGAGAGGAATTGAGTAAATATGTGTGCCCATACTTAGCATCCGCCAATTTAAGTTGCTGTGATTGGTGTGTCTTACTCCTGTGATGTTGCCATTATTGCTGGGTGGCGGACCTTTTTACGCACGTGGAGTAGTTGTAGTGGTCTTGTTCGGGTCTGGTCCGACCCCCGAGGATGGAAACTTTCCCATTAGGGTAGAGGGGTTGATGTGATCCAGACCGAACGCGAAGGACAAAGCGTAGAGCAGGGCATCGAAGAAGATGCAAAGAGGTGAGGGTTGTGAGGCAGGTATCTTTCCAATGCACCCATATCGTATAGTGTGGTGGGGGTCGTTTGGGCTGTCACGCATCCTCTCAGAGGCACCCATTGTGCAGGATATGGGTGCGACTGCGGGAAAAGTTCCTCCCAGCCTTGGATTGCCAAACCAGTTGGTGTACATCGGTGGGGGATCCGAAGCATGACAACAGATGGTTCTGCTGTGATAGTCAGGGCAGATTAGACTGCAGGAGGTGGTCCTCTTATGCGGGTAAGAGGGTAGGGTTTGCAGTGCACCTCCGTTGGACGGCCAGATCGGTGTAGTCAGGGCAGATTATACTGCAAAATGGCTGGTCGTAGCTTCCTGTGAGTTTAGTCAAGTCAGATTAGAATGCGGTATAAAACCCAGTAAAACGTGCATGCAGAAGCGATAGGATCTTGCACGCAGACTGTGTGTAGTGGCCTTGTTGCCACGAACTGTTGAGATTCAGCCTGGTTCCAACGTGTGGGGCGTGATCCTCGCTACACTTCATCATTGCTCTTTGTTTATTGAATTGTAGGTGTATGTTTTGAGATCAAAGACATACGGTGTATTGCCAGGGGGTGTTGGCAACTTCAAACATTAGATGATTGTTTATTTATAGCCATTGTGGTAGGTGGTGTTTGAGTACACGTGAATAATGCTACAAAGTTAGGTGAGGATATTATTGAGGAACCTTTTCGAATAAAAAGTTAATTGTCACGCGTCTGACTTGGTGAAATATGGTTGATAATAATGCCAAGGAATTGAGTACATAAGAGAAATTTAAAAGAATGTGAAAAAATGGAAAGTTGTTGTATTACTTTTGAATTGCACAGTACAACTATTAGCAATAATATTGCTTTAAAGACATTGAATTCCAAGTACGGGGTACAATTTTCCCACTACGTACATTCTTTAGAGTGTAAGACCCTCTGCCTAATACTTTAACGATTTGGAAAGGCCCTTCCCAGTTAGGCTCTAGCTTCTTTTTATTGCCTGTGACCTTACGCAGAACCCAATCTCCTTCTCGAAATGTGCGTAAGTGGACCCTTTTGTTGTAGTAGCGTTATGCTACCTTCTGATAATTTTCCAGTCGCAATTGTGCCATTGTACGTGTTTCTTCTAGAAGGTCTAGGTTGTGCAGTAATTGAATGGTGTTCGTTGTTGGGTCAGATGCGATCTCTGTCCGAAGTGTAGGCAAACCGACTTCTGTTGGGATGATAGCTTCTGTTCCATAAACCATGGCGTAGGGAGATTCCCCCGTGGAGGATCTTTTTGTTGTTCTGTAAGCCCATAACACTTTCGGTAATTCTTCTACCCATGCTCCTTTTTTGTCTTCCAAATTCTTCTTAATGTTGGCAAAGATGACTTTGTTGGAAGCCTCTGCTTGACCATTGCCTTGTGGGTAAGTGACAGAGGCGAAGCTTAGCTTGATCTTGTACGTGTCGCATAGCTCTTGTACCTTTGCATTTTGGAATGGAGTGCCGTTGTCGACGACTATCTCCCAGGGTATTCCAAATTGACATATAATATGCTTCCAGATGAAGGACATAGTGTCTGTTTTGCTGACCGTGACGTACGCCTCTGCCACAACCAATTTTGTGAAGTAGTCAGTGGCTACAAGAGCATACCGTCTTCCTCCAGCTGCCTTAGGTAGTTCACCTACCACATCCATACCCCATTTTGCAAATGGCCAAGGTGCAACGATGGAGTGTAGGGTTTGAGCAGGTTGATGGATGGTGGGTGCAAATCGTTGGCATTTGTCGCATTTTTTGGCATAATCCCGCGCTTCTGTCATCATGTATGGCCAGTAATACCCTGCTGTAAGTGCTTTGTGTGCCAAGCTCCGTCCCCCTGTGTGATTTCCACATGTCCCCTCATGTATTTCTTCTAACAATTTTTTAGCTTCTGATGGGCGCAAACATCGTAGGTATGGGCCATTGAAGGATTTTCGGTACAACGTCCCGTGGATCATGGAGTAGCGTTGTGCCCGAAGGCACAGAAGTTTTGCATCTTTCGGATTAGGTGGGAGCTCGGAGGTAGTCAAGTACTTGATGATCGGATCTATCCAGCATTCAGGTTCTGATGAGGTGGAATAGACTTCCATATCTTTGCTTGATCGGCTTATGGATATGGAGGATTGGCGTGTGCATCCTCCTGCAAAAGCTAATTTGGCAAGGGCGTCGGCCTTCTGATTTTGCTCCCTGGGTACTAGTATGAGTTCAAACTGGCGAAAATGTGATCGTAAGTCAGTTACCTTCTGTAGAAGGCTAGCCAGATGGGGTGCTTTGGTATCGAAATTTCCAGCCACTTGCTCTATCATAAGCTGCGAATCGCCTCTGACGTTCAGACGTTGGATTCCCATTTCTCGTGCGAGTTCCAAACCATAGATTAATGCCTCATATTCTGCTTCATTATTCGTTGCGGATTGCTCTAAACGGATAGCTTCTTCGATTTTGAGTCCTGAGGGAGCTTCTAATACGACGCCAATACCAGCCCCTTGGGAATTTGATGCTCCGTCAGTGTACATTGTCCACAGCCATTGATCTTCTGATTCTAATAATTCTGGCAGGGCGTCAGGAGTGAACGACTGAATTTCAACCAGGAAGTCAGCGAGTACCTGCCCCTTTTTAGCTTTTCGTGGCAAAAACTGAATATCGTATGTCCCAAGCTCAATGGCCCATTTAGATAATCTTCCAGAAAGGTCGGGCTTACTCAGTACCTGCTTTAATGGATAGTCCGTATATACGATGATTGTGTTGCTTTCAAAGTATTGTCGTAACTTCTTTTTGGCCGTGAGGAGTGCGAGTGCCAATTTTTCCATCATACTGTATCGGGTTTCAGCATCTAACAACATCTTGCTGCAATAGAACACTGGCCTCTGACGATTGGCTTCTTCTCGAAAAAGAACGGAACTTACAGCGAATTGTGAGACAGACAAATATAAGAATAAATCTTCATTAGCAATAGGAGAGCTCAATATAGGAGGAGAGCTCAAATAAGTCTTCAACTCGTCCAATGCTTTTTGTTGTTCTGGTCCCCAGGTGGTGTTGGTAGACTTCTTTATGCACTGTAAGAAGGGTTGGCAGCGGTCTGACATTCGTGATATGAATTGACTTAATGCTACTATTTTGCCGGTCAGAGCCTGTATGTCTCGGATGGTTCGGGGTTCCTTGATTTCTGAGAGGGATGCGATCTGTGTTGGGTTTGCCTCGATGCCCCTCTGACTGACGATGTATCCCAAGAACTGTCCGGAGGACACCCCAAAGACACATTTTGTGGGGTTTAATTTCATTTTATAAGCATCAAGGATGTCGAAACATTCTGTCAAGTCGTCTATATGTGAAGAGCTTTGTTTGGACTTGATGACCATATCGTCAATATAAACCTCCATATTTCTCCCGAGTAATGAGGAAAACAGCTTGTGCATCAACCTCTGATATGTCGCGCCTGCATTCTTTAGACCGAAGGGCATAACTTTGTAGCAATATAAACCATCTTCTGTTATGAATGCTGTATGAATCCTATCTTCTGATTTCATGGGGATCTGATTGTATTCAGAGTAGGCGTCGAGGAAGCTCATCCTTTCATATCCTGCCGTGGCGTCTATCATCTGATCGATCTTTGGTAGAGGGTAGCTATCTTTGGGACAGGCTTTGTTTAGATTTGTGTAGTCTACGCATACTCTCTTTTTCCCATTCTTCTTTGGGACCACGACGGGGTTGGCAAGCCAACTGGGGTATAAACATTCTTCGATTGCCCCCGTGCTCAGGAGCCGTTGGACCTCCTCTTGTATGACTTGATTCACCTCTGGAGCGAATCTCCTCTGCTTCTGTTTGACAGGTGGGAAGTAGTTGGAGATATTCAAGCTGTGGCTCATGACAGAAGGGTCTATTCCGGGTATGTCGTGTGGTGTCCAGGCAAAAGTTCTCATTCTGGTTTGGAGAAATCACGCGAGGGTTTGCCTCTCATCTTCAGAGAGCTTGGTACTTACCAGGACCGTTTTTGTAGGGTCAGAGTCGTCTAGACCCACTTGTTCTAAGGTATCTAGTGTAACTTGGGGTTT
This sequence comes from Humulus lupulus, assembly GCF_963169125.1. Taxonomy (NCBI): domain Eukaryota; kingdom Viridiplantae; phylum Streptophyta; class Magnoliopsida; order Rosales; family Cannabaceae; genus Humulus; species Humulus lupulus. Next base: position 189,459,618 of record NC_084798.1, on the reverse strand, counting down.
TTCTTGGTCTTCTTCTAGATTGATTCCTTTTAGGCATGCTGGTAGGTACTGCTGTAATTGCTATTTGTCAGGAGAGTCTTCATGGGAGGCAGAGGCAGAGACAGAGCTATTTATTTCTTTTAAGGTAAGGAAGCACTTTTTGGCCTGCTTCTGGCAGCCTTTGATGTCGACGGTGTATCGGCCGTTGAGTGATTGACACCGCATCACCTGATGTAGAGTGGATACTACCCCCTGCATCCGGTGGATCCAACCTCTCCCCATGATGGCGTTGTAGCTCGTGGTGGAGTCTATAATGAGGAAGTCTACTGGCAGGGCGCGTTCTGCAGCTACCACAGTTAATCGAACGACGCCCTTCGGATAGACTCTGTGGCTATTGAATCCCAAAATGGGCATGGTAGAGGGTCGGATCTGATTCTCCTCCAGTCCCATTTTCTAGAAGGCTTCCCAGAAGAGGATGTCGACCCCACTGCCCCCATCGATCAGAACTCTGCCCAGCTGGCAGTGGTCAACTTGTAAGGAAATGACGAGTGGATCGTCATGAGGCAGGTGGATGCCCTTCAGGTCTTCGTCAGTGAAGGTGATAGCAGAGGCTGTGTAGCTTCTTTCTTCTGAAGTGACGAGATTGACCACGTGGCCTAACGATTTGTACCGCTTCACTCGTTCTTCCATCCTCTTATGGATTTTAGTTGCGTGCTCTTGATTATCGGTGGGTTCTACGATCCCGTGGATCATAGGGACTTGTTTAAGAGGTTCCAGGGTGCTGTCAGAGGCTGTGCGCACGGGGTCTGACGCCTGCGGAGTGGGGGCAGAAGCTGTGTTCTGCCGCGAGGCGCCTGGTCTGCCTGTCTCCTTGATGTATTGGGTAAGCCGCCCACTCCTCATGAGGGCTTGGATCTGATTGTTCAGATTGTGGCATTCAGCGATCGTATGACCGTGATCTTTGTGGAAGAGACAGTATCTGCTTTTATCCCTTCTGTCAGATGGAGTGTTAATTTTGTAGGGCTCTCTCCAGATAGGCCTATCTTTATTTTCTTCATAAATGACTTCTTGAGGGATGGTGTATTCGAAGGATGGGTACCGCGATGGCTGTCGATCCTGTCTTGGCCTTTTTCCTTCCTTCATATGATCTGTTTGGTTTCGCTTCCTCTTGTCATCCCTGGCAGGTGGTGGAGGATTATTCGCTGGGGGAGCAGAGATGAGTGCAGTCTTCTTCTGTGCGCGCTCTCGAAATTCTAATACCCTGAAGACGCCCTCGGCTCGGGTCTGCACGTCTGCCATGTCGTATGGTGGTGTCATAGTGAGATTCTCATGCAAGAGTGACCCCACCTGCAAGCTTTTGACGAAGAGATTTGCTGCGGTGAGTGGGTCGACGTCGTGGATTTGATGCACGAGGTCAATGAAACGCTGTAAGTATGCCTTTGGATGTTCATTCTCCCCTTGTTCAATTCGATAAAGATCAGTCATTGTTCTGGGAGCCTCTCGGTTCGCGCTGTACTGCTGTAAGAAGGACCGTCAGAGATCACTAAAACTGTTGAGTGATCCGGCCTTTAATTGTCGGAACCATAATAGAGCCGGCCCGGAGAAAGTTGTTGAAAAGACTTTGCATTGTATGGCTTCGTTATTAGCTTCTAACGCCATCTTTTGTTGAAATTGAAATAGGTGGTTTAGCGGGTCTCCCTTTCCATTGAATGCAGGCAGGGAAGGGATGATGAAGTCCCGAGGCTTTGGCTCATTCAGAATCCATTCCGAGAAAGGCGATCTTTCAGTGGTTCTTGATACAAGATCCAAATGTTCGGTGACGTAGGCGGATCGCCCATCTGAGAACTTCTGCATCATTTCCCTCATCATGTCTTCTTTCCAACTGTCCAAGAAACAGATCGAGGGAACGCGACCTTCAGAGGGAGAATCGTGTGCGACTTGAGGTACGGTGTGTGGAGGCCGGATGTCGGTTGTTGGCTGAGTGGGTCCAGTGGGTTCTGCTTCGGCCCGCCCTTGCGTGCCAGAGGTTGGGGCTTGTCGCCCGTCGGTCCCAGAGGATGGGGGGATGGCTTGTGATTGCCCGTTACCCGGGTTCATATTGTGAGGTGGGAAAGTAACACGGTCGACTAGAACGTCATATCTGTTAGAATCAAGATTCTCGTGGGCTTGGGTGTTGCGAGTTGTGTCAGCGGACCTGCGCAGCTCAGCAATCTCTGCTTCGAGCCTAGCTTGGGCTTCGGTTAATGTCTTGATTGCCTTGTCGGACCGCTGCTGGCTTGCCTCCAATAGACGACACATCCTTTCGATCTGGTCGCTCATGTCCGTCGGAGGGACGCTTTGTGCAACTGGGCCCGAAACTCCGTTGCCTTTGGGTGGCATAACTTCTGGGTTCGCAGTGGATCTTGACTTCTTGGTTCGACGACGTGGCTAAGGCCGATACGCTTATCGTTTCCCACTGACGGCGCCAATTGTTGGAGCAACAATTTGTCTTTCTATAAATGGAGGTAAAGACCCGACAATGTTTGGCGACTTGCTTCTTCTCCGGTGATGAAATCTGCCTTTGACTCGTCGAGATTTCCTGCAAGAAAGACACTCCGATGCTTAAGTCAGTTCAAAGTTCGATCCCCTTTTTCCTCTTCAAATCTCATATTTATAGGATGAAATATACAAAACAGTTAGTTGGTTCAAGTGGACCCTGAAAAGGAGGAAGGAGAATAACTAAATTTCATTCCAAAAATACCAACTTTTAAAATGTCTCGCTCAGAGGTCAGAGGCGCGGATTGCCTCTGGCCTCCAGCTTCTGCCTTCGGATCATTCCCCTGTATAAACGCTCCGTTTTGAATATTTGATAAATGAGGCAAGTGTTTTCGGGCCGAGCATTTTGGGCCCAACACTTACCACCCATTTTAGTTCTTTGAAAATGTTAATTGGTATTTTGAAATGAAAGCATGGCTGTAAAATAATGTAATCTAATATTGTTATGTCATCTTTGAAATGTGTAGTCAAAAAGAGATTAATTAGCTTAAGCCTTACCCTAGGCCTCCACCATCCATATCATTTACTTTCTAGTCAAATCAATATTATATATATAAATATATTTATATTGTATATGTCATTATGACCTGGTCTATTGAAACAAATTCTGTAAAACCACTGATCATCATCATTCACCAACTTTGGGATCCTGACCCTTCAATTACAACATTTTAACAAGAACTTTTTAATTATGGAAATTATTAATAGTGCACGTTTATTAATCTACCGTAGAAACTTCCAATAATAAATACGATACAAATATAATATGACAACATTATACATAATATAATATAAATTTCCAATAATAAATATAATATAAATATAACAGTAATATTAATACTCTAAGACATCCAAAAGCTCAAAAAGAAGTGATTTTATTCAATTCCGCCAATCTATATTGCGCTGAGGCCCAACATATCAGAGAGCAGATCTAGTAGGCCCTATCCAAATAAGGACGAGCAAAATTTATGTGAGAAGTTTACGTATTTATTTGGAAAAATATACATAATTTCTATACTGAACATTTAACTTTTGACATCAAATACAGTAAATTGATAAAAAAAAATTAAAAATATGGTAATCCAGTAAAACATAAAAATATACCTTACCATAAAGATACAATATTCAATCTCCTCCTCCAAATATCACTCTTCCTTGAAACTGTTTTTTCCTTTGATCTCTCGGCTTTTTCTGGTTGCCCATCGTCAATCGGTCGTCAAATTATGGAACAAATTATCGACTATGAATGGCTGCCAACAAAGTGTACTAATTGTAAGAAATTGGGACACTCAGTTTCTTCATGTAAGTTTGTCTCTGAAGCTGTTTGGAGGCAAAATGACTTGAAGCAAACGGAAGGGAATTCTGGCAATGAAAATACAGGGCAAAATGAGGCAGAGAAGACAGTTCACCCAAATGATAAGATTCTTGAGACTGAGAAAGTTGTTAGTCCGACTACTGCTGCTTTAATTCATCAAGCAAATTCTTCTCAGTTAGCTGTTGCCCAGGCTTCTCCTAATCCGGTAGAAACTCATTGGATTTCTCCGAAAACTACAAGAGTCAAGAGGCAGGGTGTCCAGAATTCAGTTAAACAGGTCATAAACCAATTTAGTGTCCTTCAGGATTGTCAGAAACCAGCAACTACAGCCCCAACCACATCTAATAAATATGGATTGCAACAACATAATGAGTTGGAATGTTAGAGGGATGAATAAGTTGAATAAACAGAAGATAGTTAATTCTAGTGGTGCGATGTCTCCATCTTTGACTCCCTCTTTTAGTTGTGAATACTAGGAAGAAGGGTCTCTGTTTTAATATTTCTCAAGAAGTGTCTTACAAGAGGAAAAACCTAGCCTTTTATAATAGGCTAACTAAGATAAGTTTAGGACTACAGATTAGTTACAAAGTTGTTATAATAATTAATTAATACAAATATAATCATAACTCTAAAACTCCCCCTAAAGATGAAGTGTAAAGATTTTTGACACTCATCTTGGATAATAAGTCTTTGAACTGAGCTGGAAACAGTGCTTTCGTGAGTAGATCAGCAAGGTTACTTTTGGATGGAACATGTATGAGCTTGGTGGAGTCATTGTGAACTTTCTCTCTGGCAATATGACAGTCAATTTCAACATGCTTCGTACGTTCATGAAAAACTGGATTTTCGAAGATGTGAATGACAACACTATTATCGCAGAAGAGAAGAGCTAGTTGTTTGTGATGAATGCCGAAATCTTGGAGAATAGCAAGCAACCAAGTAAGCTCACATGTTGCGTTAGCCATGGCTTTGTATTCTGCTTCAGCTGAGAATCTAGACACTGTAACTTGTTTTTTTTTATTTCCAAGAAATAAGAGATTTATCAAGAAATATGCAGTAGCCTGTGACAGACATTTTGTGTCTAAACAAGAACCCCGGTCAGCATTTGAAAAAACTTTAAGATTGAGATCATGAGTAGTAAAATTAGATTCAGCATAAGCGGTAAGTTGAGGCTGACTATTTGATGGAAAGAAAAGGCCTTGACCAGGGCTTGCTTTCAAATATTGGAGAATCTTTTGGGCAGCCTTTAAGTGAAGTAATCTAGGCAAGGATAAGAATTGAACCAACCTATTTACAACAAATGATATATCAGGTCGTGTAATGGTGAGACAAATCAACTTGCCTATTATGCTTCTGTAAGATGTAGGATCAGGAAGGACATCTCCTTCATCTTTGCTCAACTTGAGATTAGGCTCCATAGGTGTGGAGGAGGCTTTAGTTCCTAGATATCTGGTATCACTTAAGAGTTGTAAGAGAAAGGGTCTTTGAGAAACAGAAATACAAGAGTTAGATCGGCCTGTTTCAAGACCAAGAAAGAAACGAAGAGGACCAAGATCTTTTACTTTGTATTTTGAGTCAAGGTGAAGTTTAAAGTCATGAATAGTTTGGTCATTATTAGTGGCGATGACTATGTCATCAACATAGACCAAAATTGCTATAAAAACACCTGACATATTTTTAATGAAAAGAGAATGATCTGAATGAGATTGTTTGAAGCCATCTTCAATTAAAGTGGAGTTGAGTTTAGCATACCACTGTCGAGATGCTTGTTTTAGGCCATATAGGCTTTTTTTTTTAATTTACATACCAGATTAGAAGGAAGATCCTCCTTAGGTATATATCCTTGGGGAATTTTCATATAAATTTCTTATTCTAATTCACCATGTAAAAAAGCATTATTAATATCCATTTGGTGTAAAGACCAATTAAAAGTGGCAGCAATAGCTAGAAGGAGTTTTAAAGTATTGAATTTTACGATAGGAGCAAATGTGTCAATGTAATCAATATCTTGTTGTTGCGTGTAACCTTTTGCAATGAGTCTAGCTTTATATCTATCTATCTCACCATTTGGTTGATGTTTTATTTTATAAACCCATTTGCTGCCAATGGTATGTTTTCCATGAGGAAGAGAAACTATTTGCCAAGTATTATTAAGTTCAAGTGCAGCAAGTTCGGACATCGTAGCTTGTTGCCATTCAGGTATGAGTGAAGCTTTCGCATAACTTAAAGGTTCTGTAGTGCTATGAGCAGTAAGAATGGCTGCATGAAAAGAAGGAGAAAATTTGTCATAAGAAAGATATTTATGTAAAGGATGAGCAGTAGATGGCTTACAAATAATATTTGTACAGACATAGTCATTTAAATGACTTGGTCGAGTAGTAAGACGACCAGATTTTGTGTGTACAGGTAAGCCTTGTGAGGTATCATCCTGCTGAGAAGAGTTGTTGTTGGACATTTTAGGTGCAGCGGAATGTGTTGGAAGGGACCTGGGTGAAACATATTCTAAACTTGGTAGCAAGGAGTTATGAAAAAAAATTGTTTATAGTAATATTAGTGTGAGAATTATAAAGAGGAAAAATATTATCATAGAAAATAACGTCTCTTGAATGGTAAACTTGTTTTGTTTCAATATCAAGAAGAGTATAAGCTTTCATACCTGTAGGATACCCAATGAAGATGCAAGCTCATGATCTAGGAGTGAATTTGTGTCTTTTGCTGTCAAGGGTAGACATATAGGCAAGACAACCAAAACTTCAAAGATGGGTATAGTTAGGAGCTTTGTTATGGAGTAATTCAAATGGTGTTTTGAATTTAAAAAAAAAAGAAAAGAAGGTGTCCTATTAATGAGATATACCGATGTAATAACAAAATAATTCCAATATGATAGTGGAAGATTTGATTGAAAAGCAAGAGAGCGAGCTACATTCAAAATATGTTGGTGCTTTCTTTCTACTATTGAGTTTTGTTGGGGTCTATCAACACATGAATGGTAATGTTGAATTCCCTTAGTAGCATAAAAAGATGTCAAATTGAATTCCTTAGCATTATTAGAACGAATAGCTTTAATTGTAGTTGAAAACTGAGTAGAAATCAGTGAAAAAAATGTTGGAATTATTGTTTGAACATCAGACTTTAATTTTAACATATAAAGCCATGTAAATCTAGTATGGTCATCAACTATGGTGAGAAAATATCTATACCCTTCAGTAGTAGTGATTTGAAATGGCCCCAAATATCAATGTGGATTAAATCAAAGGGAGTAGAAGATATATTGTTATTGCAAATAAATGGCAGTCTCTTTTGTTTAGCAAAATGACAGACGGAACAATGCATATCATGAGATGTATCAGTAGAAAAATTCAAACTTTTATTGATGGTATTTGTGATTAATATGGAAGGATGGCCTAGGCGATTATGCCATAGGTTACCATTAGTACATACAAAATTATTGGAAAAAGCATAAGAACAAGAGGAAATATAAGGCTTGTTCTGAGCAATTATGTAAAGATTCCCAACTCGATTAGCCATCCCAGTCTTGGAAATCTGAGTATGATCCTGAATAATGAAATGAGAGGCAGTAAACAAGAAAGAATAAGGATTGGTTTTCAGATGTGCATTAACAGAGAAGAGATTGAACCTGAATTCTGGTACATAGAGAACATCATGAAGAGTTAAGTTGTCGTTTAAATGTATTGTCCCTGTTTTGTGAATCTTAATATGCAAACCAGTGGGTAAAGTGACAATGTTTGCAATATTAGTAACATTAAAAGAGGAAAAACAAGCAATATAATAACAAATGTGGTGGGTAGCCCCACTATCAATTATCCAATGAGAAGAGGGAAAAAAAAAAGGATTCACCAGTAATATTGGAAACCATTGGCTGAGTTTGTGGAGTGGAAGAATCACTCTTCTGAAGTTGTTGGCTTAGAAAAGAGATGATACTTTGTATTGTGGCATTGTTTGCAGTAGAATCAATTATGGGAGGAGTCATAGTGGTACTACCAGTTTGGTGAGTGACAGTAGCCGAGTTGATATTGGCTTTAGTTTTGTCATCAGTGCGTCTCTTGTCACCATATCCCGGAGGGAATCCGTGTAGAAAATAACACTTTTCTTTGAGATGTCTTGGTTTGTGGCAATTAGAACAAGTAGGACGCATTTTCTTGGGATGAGTATTAGTAGCTGGAACAGCGGACACCAAGTTGGGGTTGATAGAAGAGCCAAATTTTCTTTGGCATTCTTCTTGAATAATCATGGAAAAAACTTTGGATAAAGGGGGAAAAGGATCAATCAACAAGATCTAAGCTCTTACATCATGAGAGGATTCGTTAAGGCCTGTTAAAAACTGTAAGACTTGATCTTGATTCAGAAAATGAAAGTTATCAACAGAGGCAGCACAAGTACAAGGAGTTCTAGGCCTTAATTAATTTATTTCATCCTATATAGATTTGAGTTTAGTGAAATAAGCACTTACAAAATCATCACGTTGATCAAAACTAATGAGACTTTCACTGAGTTCAAAGATTCTAGGTCCATTGCCTTGATCGAATCTGTTATTGAGCTCCATCCACGTGGCTGCTGTCGTATCCAGGAACATAATGCTACTCTTAATTTATGGAGAAACAGAATGTATAATCCAATACATGACCATCTGGTTGCAACGAAGCCAAGCATTGAAGAGAGAATCAGATGGGTTAGGTTGTGGTAGGGAGCCATTAAGAAAAGCAGTCTTGTTCTTTGCCCCAATAGAAATTTTAAAATCACGGCGCCATTGGAGGAAATTTTTGTCCGTGAGAGGCGATGAGGCAAGGATTAGACTGGGATGATCACCAGTCCCCAGAAAATAGGGATCGTCTTCATGAGTGGAACGAGGTAGAGGTATGCTGAACATGGTTGGTGGAACAGCTGAAGGTTGAGGTCTAAGAAAAGGTGGTGCGATTGGAGTTTGAGCAATAGGAGGTTGTTGTCCAATCGAAGACTTAGCGATTGGAGGTTGTGGTCCAATCGGGGATGGAGCAACCGGAGATTTGTCGATTGGATGCTGTGATTGTTCTGGTTCTTGTGGTGCGATGGGGTCAAAACGATTATTGGTAGAGCTCGAGTGACCTAGATTTTCAATGGCACCATTAGAGAGATTTTGGCCGGTAGGAGGAGGCTGTCGTCTGGTGCGTGCCATCAACGCCGGAGGTGAGAACAGTGAGCAATCGATCGGAAAAGGAGGTAGTGTCTTCTGATACCATATTCGGAAAAAGGGTCCCTGTTTTAATATTTCTCAAGAAGTGTCTTACAAGAGGAAAAACCCAGCCTTTTATAATAGGCTAACTAAAATAAGTTTAGGACTAAATCTGTTGTAACATATTAGTTACAAAGCTGTTATAATAACTAATTAATACAAATATAATCATAACTCTAAAAGTGAAGCCTCATGACTCCTCGCAAGATCTTCTTATTCTTCTTTTTCATATTTAATTTTGTATTTTAAATTTGATTTTTTTATTTCAGATCTTATTTTTTTCAAACCTAATTGTAACTGGTTACCATCACGATCAGTTTAGGTTTTTTTTTGTTCAAATCTTATTTTTTCCCAAATCTGAGTAAGTAATTAGGTACCATGGCAAATGATTTTTTTTTTCAGATATGATTTTTTTTCTAGCTGTAACATTGTTATAATAACGATGAGTTAACTTTTTTTATTTTTTTACACCTGGCTAAGTAGCCAAGTATCATTGCGATTGATTCTTTTTTTTTTTCCAGACCTAGCTATAACTAATTGCGATTTTTTTGTTTAGATCTAATTTTTTTCACACCTGACTAAGTAATTAGGTATCATCACAATTTTTTTTCCATATATATATTTTGCTGACCTTGTTAGATAACAAGCTACCATCACATTACTAAAAAAATAAATATTATTTTGATAGTGGTAACTGGTTATCTCCATATCACTAAAAAACTATATAAAAAAAGTGATAGTGGTATATGGTTACTACCACATAAATTTTTTAAAAACTTATTTGAAAAAAAAATATGGTAAGCAAAAATAAAATTATCAAAATATGAAGGAAAAAAACCATAAAAATGTAACAAAATAAAAAAATAAAAAAAGCCATAAAAAATGCACAAAGTTGAAAACCCCATATTCATCAAAGTTGATGTTCATGTAATTTCCTTAAGTTATGTTCATTTAAATTTGTCATGTCATGTCAAATTAAATTTTTTTATTTTTTTATAAAAAAGTCATATATTACAACTGTGAATTGATTTGTATGTAAAGTTTATAATTATTTGATTTATGAAAATAATACACGTAATATTATTCTATAAAAAATTGAATGAATGAATACCAATAAGATCACCAAGGATGAAAAAAAAAATACTATACTACTAAATAATTTTAGAGTTCCAAACTTAGTTCACGTAATTGCAAAATAAGAATTATACTATTTTAGTACATAGTTGTTTACCAAACCAAATTAGTACTAAATTGTTCATAATTTTATGTTCTCGCCAATCTTAGTAAAATCTTCTTTTAATAAAAAAAATTGTAAACATTTTTAATGTCAAAAAAGAATTTAAATTAAATAAATTAACATAGATTTATAATAAATTTTATCAAGGAAATATTTTTTTAAAATTAATAAAAATTAACCAAACAATATGATACTAAATTGGCTCCAAAACAAAGTAGCAAAGTGATATATTCCACGCTAAAAGTACTAGTCTCACTACCAATTGAAAAGGAAAGTATGTCAAAACCATATCTCTTCTATATAAAAAAATATATAGAATATTTAATTAATATATTAATATAAATTTAAATATTATAAAATATTATTAGATATTTATTAATTATATTAATATAAATTCAAATATTATTATTATAATAATATATAATACAATACTAAATATTTAATAATTATATAAATATAAATTCAAATGTTATAAAATATTATTATTATAATAATATATATCATATAATATATAATCTTAATTTTTATAAAATTTTGCTAGAATGAATAATTAATAATTATATTAATATAAATTTAAATATTATTATTATAATAATATTTAATATAAAATTAGATATTTAATAATTATATTAATATAAATTCACGTGTTATAAAATATCATTATTACAATAATATATAATACATAATAAATACATTATTGGAGGGACACATGGTGGACGAAGAGGAAATGAGGGAGTGGTGATAGGAGAGGTAAAGTTCATTTGTTTGGCAAAGAGGATTGTGAGAGGGAGATGAGAGGTGGAAGGATTAAAAATCCTCATGGCCCACTATTTATAATCCTTCCACAAATTGAAGGATTTTGACTCTCGTTTCTATTTCATTTAAAAGTATATATATATAGCCTCATAAAAAAATTACTAAAATATAATTATAAGGATAATAAAGTAATTTAAAAATTAAGTAATAATCTATCATTCCAACTCTCCATCCTCCTTACCAAACAATTCAAAGGGAATACTACTGTTGGAAAAAAAATTAAATGAATGAGAAATTGATGCCTAATATGGTAATGATATTATCTAAATATTGTGTGATTTATTCTGATTGATTTTGGCAAATCACTTTGGTCAAAATTAAGATATCAGAATAGTGTGTAATTAATTCTGATTGACTGTCAGAAAATCACTTTGGGTAACAACTGATATTACCAGAATAAGTGTGATTAATTCTGATTGGTCATCAGAAAATCACTTTGGGTAACTGCTGATATTACCACAATAAGGGTAATTAATTCTGATTGATTTTCAGATATTAAGATACCACATTTGTTGGATATTTGGGCATTAATGCACTTGATTCACCCACTTTTTCAACTCTCCATGAAGCCTATAAAAAAAGGCTTCTCCTCTCATTCTAGGACACACTGATACAGAATATCACACACAGATACAGAATATCACACACTTAGTCTTTTTCTCTCTTTAGTCTCTGTAGTATTTTCTGGTGATAGAGGGAAGGTTTGTTTCGAGTTCGCCAAAGCAGACTCAGTGGTGCATTCGTCCTGCTTGATAGCTGTTGAATCTTGGAAAGTAGTTGCTCACGAATTCTCTAGCACCGTTCAGGTAAAGGGGGCAAATCTGCTTTAAGGAAAGCGTGTTTCGCGTGCCTCAGCTTTGGTTTATTCTTTCTATTGTATTTTTTTTTTCATTTCTGTTCTTCAATTAAATATATATTTCATTCTTCTCCGCTATATTATTTCTAACAATCTTAAAGCAGAATGATATCTTAATTTTGGACTCCTTCGGAGAAGACAAAAAGATTGAAAGGTGGAAACCATTTCTGTTTTTTTCTTGATATTTATTCGGTGTTGATAAATTTTCTTTATTTTTCTATGCTCCCAATTCTTTCTTTGGCTTGACAATTATCTAGATCAATATTTATGCTATTTGTTTCTCTCACGTGATTCATGTATATTTTATATTCATATAACTATATATATTCTACATGTGTGCATAATTATATATATAATATGCTTATATATGGAAAAGATCATTTAAGATCGTTTAAGCATATATATGATGGTAATAATATATATGCATAATCACATATATATATGTCTATATATATGGTAAATTAATAGATTAATAAATAATACATGCATATATATTACAAAAGTGATATGAACAACATTTCATTATAAATTGATCTATTTATAATGTACGTTTTTTTTTCAATTACTATGCTAATAATGTAGTTTTAATGCATGTTTTAATTTTTTTTTCTAAATATATGTATATATATTTGTACGTTGGTTTTTATCTTGCCATATCAATGTATTTAAATTTACTTATGTATTAAATATATTATTTTTATTATATATATAATGGATATTTACTTTTCATGTGCAAATTTATATTATTTTACAATATAAATGTATATGTACTTATTTCTTTAAGTATTATGTAACCGTTCAGATATGGCTGAAAATATGGATGTTATTCCTACTGAAAGCATTGGTGGATTTCCCCGAACTTCGGCTTTGACCACAAAGAACCAATCCTCAAGGGACCAGCCTGTGCAAGTTTCGGTTCCAACGGTTCCTGTGATCCATAATGAGAAACCTGAAAAATTCACTGGTGTGAATTTTAAGACCTGGTAGCAGAAAATGCTATTCTACTTAACAACATTGAATCTTGTGAGATTCTTGAAAGAGGATCCTCCCATTGTTGGAGAGGACGAAGTAGATGTGCAAACTCAACATGCAGTTGAGGCATGGAAGCATGCTGAATTCCTTTGTAGGAATTACATCCTAAATGGCTTGTCTGACTCGCTGTATAGTGTGTACAGTGTAAAGAAAACGACTAAGGAATTGTGGGAGTCTTTGGACCACAAGTACAAATCCGAAGATGCTGGAGCCAAGAAATTCTTGGCTGGCCAATTCTTGAACTTCAAGATGGTGGATTCCAAAAATGTGATAAGCCAAGTGCAAGATCTTCAGTTGATTATCCATGGAATACATGCTGAAGGAATGGTCTTGAGTGAGTCTTTCCAAGTAGCTGCTATTATAGAGAAGCTACCCCCTGCATGGCTAGACTTCAAAAATTATTTGAAGCACAAGCGAAAGGAAATGAATGTTGAAGACCTCATTCGTAGACTTCACATTGAAGAGGATAACAAAAGTGCTGAGAAGCGATCCTCAAATCCCAATGCTGCCAAGGCTAATATAGTGGAGCATGACAAAGGATCCAAGGGGAAGAAGCCTAAGGCCAAGCCATGGTCCAAACAGGACCAAAAGGTGGAGTTTCAAATAAGCCAAAATTCTAAGGGAAGTGCTTTAACTGCAACAAGACGGGACATAAATCGTCAGATTGTAGACTACCGAAAAAGAAAGGAAATGAGGCTAATGCTGTGGAAGCCATGTCCCAAGAGATCGCTGACCTAAACCTATGTGTTGTGGTCTCTGAAATAAACATGGTCGATGCTAATACAAAAGAATGGTGGCTCGATACTGGAGCTACTCGTCATGTCTGTGCGAACAAGTCTGCCTTCTCCGACTTTACTTTGGTGGAAAATGGGGATAAGATCTACATGGGCAACTTGGCAACCTCTGAGATAAAGGGGCAGGGTACTGTGTACTTGATGATGACATCTGGAAAGAGTGTCAAGCTACAGAATGTGCTGTATGTGCCTGACATTCATAGGAATCTGATCTCTGGAACGCTGTTGAGCGTACATGGGTTCAAGATGGTTTTTGAGTCCCAGAAAATTGTACTGACTAAAGCTGGTGTTCCTATTGGGAAGGGTTATGTGAAAGAGGGAATGTGGAAGATGAATGTAATGGCTGTTAAGCCAAAGACTATTAATAATAATAATACTATGACTTCTTCCGTTTACTTGCTTGAGTCTTCAAATTTATGGCATGGTAGACTAGGTCATGTTAGTTATGATACTTTGCGTAGACTGATTAACTTAAATCACATACCCACGTTTAATATTGATTCCAAACATAAGTGTGAAACTTGTGTAGAGGCAAAACTAACCAGGTCATCATTCCAAACGGTTGAAAGAAACATTGAACCCCTTGATTTAATTCACAGTGACATTTGTGATTTAAAGTTTGCTCAAACAAGAGGAGGTAACAAGTACTTTATTACTTTCATTGATGATAGTACAAAGTATTGTTATGTATACTTGCTAAAAGCAAGGATGAAGCTATAAAGAAATTTACTCTCTATAAGTGAGAGGTTGAAAATCAACTTAATAAGAAAATTAAGATGATAAGAAGTGACCGTGGTGGTGAATACATACAACCTTTTGGTGAATTCTGTGCACAACACAGAATTATTCACGAAGTCACACCACCTTATTATCCTTAATCCAATGGAGTAGCAGAACGGAAATATCGCACTCTAAATGACATGATGAATGCTATGCTAATAAGTTCTGGATTTCCATAGAACATGTGGGGTGAAGCCGTTTTGTCGGCTAACTATCTTTTAAATAAGATTCCCAAAAAGAAAGAACAAAAGACACCCTATGAACTTTGGAAAGGTAGGTACCTTCTTACAAGTACTTAAAAGTGTGGGGGTGTCTTTCAAAGGTTGTAGTACCATTGCCAAAAAAGATGAAAATAGGTTCTAAAACAGTTGACTGTATTTTCATTGGCTATGTGCAAAATAGCAACGCATATCGATTCCTTGTACACGAGTCTAAAAACCCTGACATCCACAAGAATACGATAATGGAGTCCAAAAATGCATCGTTCTTTGAACATATATTTCCTTGTAAACCTGATGGGGATGAACCAAGCTCTTCTAAATGAACATTTGAGATCATTGATGAGAATATCCATGAGCAAGAAATAGAAGAGGAGACTGAAGAAGTCCTAGTAGAGCCAAGACGAAGCAAAAGGGCAAGGATAGAAAATTCTTTTGGACTAGATTTTCTAACTTATATGGTAGAGGCAGAACCTCGTACATATAAAGAAGTTGTGAGCTCTACTGAGGGTCCTTTATGGAAGGAAGCCATAAGAAGCGAAATTGATTCCATCATGCAAAATCACACTTGGGAACTTGTTGACCTCCCTCCCGGATGTAAACCTCTAGGGTCCAAGTGGATTTTCAAACGAAAAATGAAAACAGATGGAACAATTGATAAGTATAAGGCTAGACTTGTAATAAAAGGTTACAAACAAAAAGAAGGCCATGACTACTTTGACACGTATTCTCCTGTGATGAGAATAAATTCCATTAGGATGATTTTGGCAATTGCCGCATTGCGAAATCTTGAAGTCCACCAAATGAACGTAAAAACTGCCTTTCTAAATGGGGATCTTGATGAAGAAACCTACATGGAACAACCCGAGGGTTTTGTAGCTTCAAGAAAAGAAAGGAAAGTGTGCAAATTGGTAAAATCCTTATATGGACTTAAGCAAGCTCCAAAACAATGGCATGAAAAATTTGACAGTATCATGATGACCAGTGGCTTCAAAATCAATGAGTGTGACAAATGTGTTTATATCAAAAATACAAATGATCGATATATTATTCTTTGTTTGTATGTAGATGATATACTCATTGTCGGAAGCAACCAACGAATGGTAAAATCTACCAAAAATATGTTGAACTCAAGGTTTGATATGAAGGACATGGGATTGGCTGATGTAATTCTAGGAATAAAGATTACAAGGACGCCAGTTGGACTTAGTTTGAGTCAGTCACACTATGTAGACAAGATTCTTGACAAATTTGGTAAAAATGATTCTGGAGTGTCCAGAACTCCAATTGACATAAGTCATCATCTGTCCAAGAATAAAAACGACAATGTCTCTCAAGCAGAGTATGCTAGAGTGATAAGTAGTCTAATGTACTTGGTGAGTTGTAAAAGACCAGATATTGCTTACACTGTAAGTACTAAGTCGATTAACGAGTAATCCAAGTATTGAACATTGGAAGGCAATTACAAGAGTACTTAGGTACCTGCGGTGTACTCGTAACTATGGGTTGAACTATACTACAAAACCAGTTGTTCTTGAAGGATACACTGACGCAAGCTGGATATCTGACATCCAAGATTCGAAAGGTACTAGTGGATATGTGTTTACTCTAGGTGGCGCAGTTGTTTCATGGAAATCATCGAAACAAACTGTAATCACTAGATCCACGATGGAATCCGAGTTTGTAACTCTGGATAAATGTAGTGAAGAAGCAGAATGGCTACGTAATTTTTTGGAGGATATTCCAAAATGGCCTAAACCTGTGCCCGCAATATGCATATATTGTGATAACCAAGCAATAATTGGTCGGGCACAAAATGTTTTGTATAACGGTAAGTCTAGACACATACGTCGACGACATAATTCCGTTAGACAACTGATCTCAACTGGAGTTATCTCGATTGATTATGTGAAATCAAAAGATAACATTGTGGATCCGCTAACCAAAGGGTCAAACAGAGATTAAGTTTAAAAGACATCAGAAGGAATGAGACTTAAGCCCAAAGGAAATTAAGGTCAATATAAAGGAAACCCAACCTAGTTGACTGGAGATCCCAAGATCTAGGTTCAATGGGACAACCTAGTTATTGAGACTGAGTAGGATCACTGTGGGGGATTACCCCTACCCATTCCAATGCTGAAACAGTGATGCCCATTGTAAAAGAGGCTAAGCTCAAGTTTTTAATGACCCTTACACATCGGAAGTCTGAGCAGAGTAATGCGGGATTGCTCTTAGATAAGAGGTCACCTATGTGAGAGAGAAGTGGGGCCACTTCGAAGGAGAATTGTTGGGGCTCAATTCTCTAAAACCTCTCACAGAACTAGGTAGATGTTCACGGCCAAAATGAACATAACCATGAGAACCGAAACTATGCCGGAATGATATCTGTGTGAGATATATCATCGTTTACACAAATGACAGAACATTTCAAAGACATCGCGTCTACTGATTAGTTAGTAAAGTAAATATATTCTCACAAGGGAAGGTTCAAAGGCTAACACCCACCTATCCTATGCAGGTATCAATCAGAGAACTCTATCACCTTGTTGTGTCGAGTCGTGTCGAGTCTTTGTTTCTTAATGATCAATTTCATTCATGTGGGGGATCCCCTTTACCTGATATTTTGTATCTGTGTCTAAGTGTGTGATATTTTGTATGATATTCTGTCTAAGTGTGTGAGAAAAAGACTAAGTGTGTGATATTCTGTATCAGTGTGTCCTAGAATGAGAGGAGAAGCCTCTTTTTATAGGCTTCATGGAGAGTTGAAAAAGTGGGTGAATCAAGTGCATTAATGCCCAAATATCCAACAAATCTAGTATCTTAATATATGAAAATCAATCATAATTAATTATCCTTATTATGGTAATATCAGCAATTACCCAAAATGATTTTCTGATGACCAATCAGAATTAATCACACTTATTATGGTAATATCAGTTGTTACCCAAAGTGATTTTCTGACAGTCAATCAGAATTAATTACACACTATTCTGATATCTTAATTTTGACCAAAGTGATTTGCCAAAATCAATCAGAATAAATCACACAATATTTAGATAATATCATTACCATTTTAGGCATCAATTTCTCATTCACTCAATTTTTTTCCAACAACTACTACTCTCTCCCTCCGTCAAGAGAAAACCCCACTGTGAAGAAAATGACTTGGGGGAAAGTACACACTCAATCACCAATTTAGCATCACTTTCTATAGTAGAGACATATAAATCATGATGAGCTAACCAATGAAGACTCATAATAAGCGCTAGAGCCTTTGCTTCCTTAGCACTAAAGTAACTAGCAAAAGGTTTAGCAAGGCACGCCAAAGGAAACCCATCAGAATCATGACCTATAGCACCAATGCCACATAAACCTTGGTGGACGTCTAAAGCAGCATCCACATTCAGTTTAAGTGAGTGAAGGCTTGGAGGAATCCATGAGGATGGTGTATCTAGGCACTACTTCTTGGAAGCATGAGAATGGTGATGTTGTGCCTGAAACCACTTTGAGTAATAAGAGTATGCCAACTCAAGAAGGACTTCAGGAGGGCGGGTAGGATATCCATGTCTAGACTTATTACGCAACCCGCATATGCTTCAAGCTATGATGCAAAGATGAGAAAGCTGGAAAGAAGACAACGAAGTATCTAGGGTAGTTAACGTGTCCAAAATATTCCAAGTAAAACAAGACTTGAGAAGGACCCAAAATTCTGATAGCTTCCAAATTTGTGTAGATAATAGACATAGAAACAAAGCATGTAGAGTATCATCATAAGCGATGCCACAAGGGAAGGGAAGCAGTTGGAGGGATAAGGAACATGATGATGTTGTAAAGCAATAGCAGTAGGAATAATATCTAGACAAGATCTCCAAATAAACAGCTTAGCTTTCCTCGGCAACTTAAGAGACCAAAGCTTCTTCCACGAAATAGACAAAGCAAAATTAGAAGAGGCAGTAGGAATGTCATATTTCAAGGAATGCCAATGGGTAAGAGCTGAGGAACAAGATTTGATATTACGTAGAACATCATTAACAATTGAATTATTACGGGGAGAAATCCAATATTCCTGAATGATTGAAGTTGCTTCTACATCATCACACCAAATTGCTTCATACATGAAGCAACAGGGAAATTTAAGCTTCAAAGAAGTAGAAATTGGTAATAAGAATACACTTAATGCATGATGATCCTAACCATAGAATTCCAAATGTTTGAGAAATGTTGATGGGTACTGAATAAACCACTGTGGATTCGCTACAACATAATCCAATCTTTCAACCATACAGGTGTCTGGATCTTGTTTGTTATCCCAAGTGAAACATGGTCCTTGAAAATCTAGTGGTGTTAAATCACAGTTTGCTAGGCAGGAATGGAAGGCATCTATGCATAAATCTGAGCGTGGAGGACCTCCTAATTTTTCAATATTTTCAAAAGCTTCATTAAAATCCCCAAAAACCAACCACACACTTCTGGATATGGCATTGAGCCTCTGAAGTAAGGACCAAGAATGTTGTTTGTTGGCTGCCAAAGGTGAACCATAAAAACAGGTTAAATGCCATGAAACATTATCCACAAGGAGCAAGCAATCAATATGATGTACACTAGACGATAAAACTAATAATGAAATATTGTCCTTCCAAAATAAGAGTAAACCACCACCCAGACCCAATCGAGGAACTTCAAAGTCATTGGGAAAACCACAACCAGCCTAGAAACGTTTGAAACTCTCTGAGCAAATTCTACTTTCAGAGATAAATAAAAGAGAAGGAGAATGGTTGTTTAATCATCAATCTAGGGTTTGGTAGAGCACTAGGCTTACCTAGTCCACGAGCATTCCAGGAATTTATACGCACATCCATTACTCTTATCTCTTATAATGCGTTTAAATTTCAATCAACTTGCAATTATACATTAAAATATTAAGCAAAAGATATGAATAAAACAAGAATCCAAACAAAGCATTCCAAATAAAAAAAACAATGACTATTCTTATGGAAAACCCAAAAAATGCCTAATTTTGGGGTCAAAGAAATTAACCGACTCTAAAACTTATTTTTTCACTAAATCAACAAATCCCATTAGACTCAACAATGCATTACTGTTGTTATTTTCATTTTCCTCCAAACTCACCTTCCTACAAACTGAACTTAACCCCCTACTTGACCGTCTAAGCTAAAAAAAATGGCTCAAACCAATACCTACCTAACCCATTAAGCTACAACAACTACATCCTTCAAGCTACCCTGGTGGGCGGTTGATACATGAATCTCATGCAATTCCCCAAATCAGGAGAAGCATTTATATAAAACAATGAAATACAATCTCAAAAAAAAAAAAAAAAAATGAGGCACTAAGAGGGAACTTTAATTTGAGCTTCTATAGTTAAAATCCTTGTAATGACTCTTTGTGGATTGCTTCAAACTAAACTAGGTTCCATAAATATTGTAAATAAATATGTTTTGTCATGCATTGAACATTTTGTTTAGCCATGCATTTACATGTTAACATACTGGAAACTCAGTTTCTTGTCTGTTTCGTATTCTTTTCCGAATCTCATGTTAAGACATGCTTTTGAATGATGAGACATCGGAAACACTGAACACGTGATTTTAATTTAGCACATGACTTGATGAGCAGTCTTGTTGGAAAAGCAATCAGAGTGCACAACGAATTGGCGTGGTGGGCCCAGTTTATAAACACAATTTTTCCATCTCTCATATAAACAATTTATATGTTCAAGAAAACATCCAAATAGAAACCATTAATATGCAATATAATTAATCATGCAACATATATATAATTATACACATACTTATATACATATCATATGCACATATATACAAATATTCAAGAATAGAAAAATTTACCTCCTGAAGCCTATCAAGTGTCATTGAGTCTTTTCGTATATATAACGATCTTCCTATCCAACATTTTGAGTACTCAAACCATAATCTTATGGAGTGCTCTCTACACCTCAAGATGTGTGTGGGCACATAGAGAACAATGGTTTGTAATTTAGAAATCACAAGTTTAATCTCAACACATGAGAACTTGGATTATGGCTTGAGAAATGTTAGAATAAAAGAAGAAGATGACAATTTCTTGATAAATTCTGAAACTTTTTCTGAATTCTTACTCTATCTACTTTTTCTTCTTATCGCATACTATATATTAAAGATTATATATTACATTATTATTCCTAATAATAATAGTAATATAATAATAATATCATAATGATGATAGTAATTTATTTAGCTTATATCTAACTTACCAAATTTGAAAAAAATATATTTTCAAATTATTAATTAATTAAATAAATAAAATAAAAACAATAGTGAAACTTTATCTGTACTGTCTTACACGCATGACATAGTGACTGTGTCACGCGTGTAGCAGTATTCTCTTTTCAGGGATATTGCATTTTTCTTTTATTTATTTATTTAATTAAAATCAATCATTCTGCAAAATATGTTATTATCTTTTTAGGAAAAGATCACAACCATATTTCAAAATTTATATTTTAGATTCAAAATTCAAATTGATGATCATCATTACCGTCATCTTTAAAAATTCAATAAATCAAAAACTATTTTGACTTACCAATTTTATTTTCTCCCACTCAAATAAAATAATTAATTTCAAAAATTAATTAATTAATTTATACATATATATTTCAAAATTTTATATTTAAATTAATAAACATATTTTCAAAAATTAAATAATTAATTCCAAATTAATTATTCAACATCAATTATCATATAATTGTATATTTGACCCAAAGATTAAAATTCTTCTCAAATTTCCAAATTATAGTTTTACCCATATATTAACTCTTACCTTGATATAGTGTTGATAGAGCCACCCTGGGGAACTATGGACCTATAATATCAAGCTCCAATAAATATTAGATTATTAATCAAAACTCTTTGATTAAATAATCATATTTATTAATCTCACGATTACTCCACTATAAATATGAGATTGAACTCTTGATAATTATAAACATATATTTACAGAGTACTTTACTAAAGAATAAAGTGTCCATTGATATAATCATTACATACAACGTTAATCCTCTATTAATGGTTCATAATTAAAAGGGAATAAAATTATCGTTTTACCCTTTTAACTATATCTTGTTCCTAGTGTACCATTGACTTTACTAGTGAAGGTTGTGTCACAACAAGTTTGCTATGTGAGTGCTCATAACCTTTTCAGTTCCAAAAGTCAACCCAATAAGGAACCATTTTTCAATCTATAAAAAGGTATAGATTTCATATTTGTTAAACTATGTCCTCAGCCATATATATCACTGAGTGCCCAAAAAAATTATTGTTAGCCTGATCATTTTGACAAACCTTAACGCATGAATCAAAGGATCAGATAACATATATTGGAGTTCATAGTAACCTCATGATTAAGATCATCATGTATATGATCATCATTTGATGTGTTTGATTAATACTACAAAACGGTGTTTAAACAAGTATTAACAAATCACATCTGGTCCAGTTCTATATATCACTATATATAAAGTACCTTCACTAAAATGTCCTACTACACTAGTGACCCGGATCTAGGTCACTTGTATTCATAATACTAGCGAACCGTACTAGCAGTAATTAATCTAAAGATTCCATAACTTTACTTTACTTCGAACTGTTTCAAGTTTATTATCTTAATTTCGATCCTCTCATACCAACATGAGATTAAGACCACATAGATAAACTTTAGAATTTTATGATATTTACTTAATATTATCAACATAATATCGGGCATAGTCTACATATATAATAATTCAATTCAATTATTTATTTCATTTAAAATATTTGTCAACTACAATTGCTTTAAGGGCATTATTCCCAACAATCTCCCACTCGCCTTAAAGCAAATTGAGGCATTTATCTCAATGTGTCAATCACATTATCCTGAATGAATTTGTCTATCAAAGTCTTTGTAAACAGTTTTGTAAGAAATAGTTTTGAAGCTATCTTCAAGATCATTAAATCAATTATGTAAAATTGTCTTGAATTAAATAATACTACATTTTATGTGCTTTACCCTCTCATGATTTCTAGTTCTTCTAGAATAGTTATATCTCCATTGCTTTCGCAATGAGATACTATTAGTTTATTCAAGTCTAAAACCCTTTCCAGAATGGCAAAGAACTCAATTAAATCAAATAGCCTATTTAACTGCTTGTAGCTATTACATTTCAACTTCTATGGTGAAACATACGATTATGAAATGTCCAATACATTTCCAGACTAATGTGTTTCCTCCACATTTATGGAAACTGGAATGTCCCAAATTCCTTAATATGGCTTAGCGCTTGGATTAGGAGGCCCAGAGGGTAATAATTGATTTAATGTGTTATTATGTGATTACATGCATGATTATGTGGGTTGTATTATTATATGGTTGTATTTTTATATTTATGTACATGTATGTGATATATGGGTGAGACCACATAATTATGTGGATATATTTGAGCTATTCAACATTAGACTATCATAGGAAACAAGTTAGCGGTTTAGTCATAACGGGGTCAATTACTGAGCTCGAGGTGAGTCTAGGGGTAATTTGGTACTTAGTACGCTACCGGTAATGTGCAGGTA
The DNA here is from genome assembly GCF_963169125.1 of Humulus lupulus. NCBI lineage: Eukaryota > Viridiplantae > Streptophyta > Magnoliopsida > Rosales > Cannabaceae > Humulus > Humulus lupulus. The sequence continues at coordinate 189,436,208 of NC_084798.1, read as the reverse complement.
ATGGGAAATGATTTGGTAATTATTTGAGGATATTGGGAATGACGGGAATTGTGAGATGCTAATTATGATTAACGGGGTAGGTGGCAATGACAAAACTGCCCTTGGGTGGCTTTGAAGGATTAGAATGGCCCTAGGGGAATTTTAGTACTTTTAGGCTATTTGATAGACTTGACCAAGGGGGAAGGTTGTAGAATGAACCAAGGTAGCAGAAACAAGGTACTCTCTCTCTCTCTCTCTCAGTTGGATTGTTGAGGCTAAGGTTAAGGATTCAAGCTTAAGGTTTTGAGGCTTGAGGGTTTAGAATTGAATTGTAGCAGCTAGAGGGATCAATTCATAATTGAGGTAATGATTCTAAGCTTAAACTTTGAGTTTTCCTCTGTTTTTAATGTTGTTTATAAGCTTGGAAGTTTGATTATGGAATTGGATTTTTGGTAGTGTTATAAAACTTGAGTTTTATTGCTGGATTGGTGGTTATGTTGTGTTGAGGTTTGGTATTGATTTTAGGAATGTTTGGTAGTGTTTCTGGTTGAGTTTGGATTGAAGAAAATGCAGGGGAACTCGGTTTGCGGGGTCAAGTCGCGGTTGTGTTCTTGGGCGCCGTGACCTAAGCGAACCCCAAAGCTTTGTTGGGGCTCTGTCTGCATAGCGCGCTGTGACCCTCAAGGGCAAGTCGCAGCCCGCCCTTGGCACCCAGACAGGGGGGGGGGGGCTGTCTGTCTGGGAGGCGGGCTGCGACCTGCCCTATTCTTTTTGAGCCAATGTTGGTTTTAAGAGCGGGTTTTCAAACCTTTAGGCTCGGGATCGAATCTACTACCTAGTTTGGTAGAATTCGAGGTTCTGAGGGATAAGACTTGGTCCAGGAATCTTTAATTACTCATTTCATTGATGAGATTTCATATTTGGTTATGATTAGGTTACCACTAAGGGCTCAAGGTCAGGATCGTTCTTAACTTATTTTACGCTCAAGCTTGAGGTAAGAAAACTGCACCCATTATGTGACATACATGATTATTGATGAAGCATGTTGGGTGCTCTATATATGGATATCTGTTGCATCATGAATGCTTAGTTGCATTGTTTGCTTGAGAAACGCACGGACTTATTAGTCAGAAACGGCAATAGTGTTGAGTGCTGGTCGTGAAGTTCTGACTTTATCAGTCAGGATCGGCAATAGTATTGAGCGTTGGTTGTATGGCATTGACTTATGAGTCAAGAGCGGCAATAGCGCAGCGAGCACTGGTCGATATGATTAGATCTAATCAATAGAACATTATACGCTCGTCCGACCCAATGGTCGAAGAAAACTAAAGCGCTTGGCTAGTCTATGGCTAGTTACTCAGAGCCAGGGCTAAAAGGCCCAGGTGACTTGATTGTCACATGGCTTAGGGCATAGACCCTAGGATGACTTAACAGTTATCTATTAAGGGCGCAGGACCCCAGAATGACTTAAAAGTCATCTATTTAGGGCGCAGGACCCCAGAATGACTTAGTAGTCATCTATTCAGGACGCAGGACCCCAGGATGACTTAACCGTAATTTATTTAGGGCACAAGACCCCATGATCATTTATTAATACTTGTGTACATGCAGTAATAAGCTTTTTTGCTAAGCCTTGGCTCACGAGTGCTATGTGGTGCAGGTAAAGGGAAAGAAAAGCTTACCTAGCTGTGAGTGGAGAGCTTAGGTGGCGACGTGTACATACACGGTCGCTTGACCACCACAGCCAAGGTGTTTAAGGGGAACTAGGGTTTAATCCTATTTTTGTCGCTTAGGTCGGCAGATTGTAACTTTTGAATTGTAATGACCATTTTGGATTGTAAACAACTTTTTAAGCACTATTATGGGATCCCATGTACTATTTAACGTTTTTAATAAAATATCCATTCCTTTTGGCCGAAATTTTAACCCTAGCCATTAATAACACTTAGATGCACGTTTATTGCCTAATGACTCGTTTAGCGAGTTAAGCACTATTTAAAATACACAGTGTGACGATCTTGGTTATCCAGAGCGTTACAGAAACTGATTCTGATATCAATCTTTGAAGATTTCTATCTGGTTTAAAATCAGTTTATCCTTTGGGATTTTAGGTCATTGCCTAAATACACAAACATATATTCTCCATTATATTCAAGATACTCAAAAAATTAAGTCCTTATACTTATTCAATGATTCAATCCATCATTGGATTGACAATTGCTGACTATTCCCACCGCTTAACAAATGTTAATTCGAAGACATAACATTCGATATATTAAACAATCCATCACTGAGTTGTAGGAATACTGTCTCATGTCCTTCTTTTCTAGTAAAAGAATAAATGGACATTATTATTTAGATAATACATCCTCCTGACCGGGAAGGCAAAAAGTTTTTCTTGGACTTTTGTAAACAAAAGTATTTAAGCTTCTTATCTATATAAGTCGCTTGAGACAGTGCCAAAAGATTGTTCTTTCAATCTCTATAGACTGGAATGTATAGAACATGTTTGACTTTTCTAAATCTAATATTTAGAAACGTTTAGCTAACTGTTGATGCTCAAAATCTCAGGCATGTAAGAGATCTAAAGCACGCGCTTGGGCCCCGATGCGCCAACGCCTTTGTTAGATTCTATGCCTGTCACTCTCTCATAGAGGCCGTGAGGCACGCCCATACGCAAGGCCATCAAGTGCTTACATTCACGCGAAGCCCTCAGACCGCCTACATCACGCGAGGCCACCAGCGGCGCCCATGCACGAGGCCCTTGCACGCCTACGTCTCGCGAGGCCACCAACGACGCCCATGCGCGAGGCCACGCGCGAAGCCCTCGGCCACCTTCCATCTCGCGAGGCCGACGTAGAGGCTAACACTAAGCGAGGCCCTTGGCCACCTCCCATCATGCGAGGCCCTCGGCCACCTTCCATCCCGCGAGGCCACCCATCACGCGAGGCCACCAGGCGCCGTACACCACGCGAGGCCCTTAGCCACCTTGCGTCTCGCGAGGCCGACGTGAAGGCTGGCACCACGCGAGGCCCTCGGCCACCTTCCATCCTGCGAGGCCACCCATCTCGCGAGGCCACCAGGCGCCGTACACCACGCGAGGCCCTAGGCCACCTTGCGTCTCGCGAGGCCGATGTGAAGGCTGGCACCACGCGAGGCCCTCGGCCACCTTCCATCCCGCGAGGCCACCCATCTCGCGAGGCCACCAGGCGCCGTACACCACGCGAGGCCCTAGGCCACCTTGCGTCTCGCAAGACCGACGTAGGGGCTAGCACCAAGCGAAGTCATCAACGGCACTTCGTGTGCGAGTCTGTGCGAGGCCCATCGCGCGCGCACCCTCGAGAGGCCCTTCGGGCCATCGTCTTTTCAGGAGGCCGTCACCCCACACATCTGGGTCTAAGCCACACCGCAAGGAAGGCCTGCGAAGGAGGCATCTCGCCTCGCCCACTTAGATGCCTGGCGAGGCCACGTGCTTATCGCCTATGTCCGTGGGTGACCTCGGGGTGTTTCAAGAATCTCATACCAAGGACCCACGATCGCCGCCTCACACCAAGGGTCCCATTCCTTACATCTTGGGATCCCTGTGCTTAGATGATCCCGTACGAGTCGGATGGGACATATTTGTACGACCAAGTACTGAGTACGATTACCAGTGCCAGTGAGATCGCTGGGGTAAGGATCATGGTCCGTACGTCTACGGCCATAGGTCAGAGCCGACACCACTACCTCCTGCGCCACTACGCCTGCCACCACGCATCAGACATGGGTACAGACAAGTAGTGGAGACATCCTCCTGACACCTGCTCCTGTACGGAATGTACAACCACAACCTCTGAAGCCACTCCCCTAATACAATACGTATGTACCACTTGGTCCCCTGGACCACTATGTACCTAAGGCCATTAGAGCCTACTATAAAATGAACTCTAAGGCCACCTGAAAAGGGGTTGGAAATTTTACTGTAGCAGAGGCTTAAGTGTGAATGAAAGACTGAATTCTCCATTACTGATCCATCATTGTTCTTGAGTTTTTGTTCAAGTTTTTACAGCTTTCCAATTAGCGATCTTGATTTGATAATTTTTCCAACTTAACTTAGTTGACGAGTTCTCACCGTCAACAGTTTGGCGCCGTCTGTGGGAACGTTAGTTTCAAGCTACTGTTCCACCATTGTTTCCGACAAGAAGAAGATGCCAACACGCTCGAAGCGACTGAGGGAGACGCGGGAGGTAGAGGTTCACCTGAACGGAGTCCAGCTGAAGGCCTCCATGAAGGACGCTCTTCCACCCAGGGACGTGGAGCCCCCAATAGACCCCGAGGTTCACGGAGGTGATAGGGTGGCCTCATCGCCGGCTGCTCCACCTGGAGGGAGTCCTCCAAGAGCACCACCGATAAACGCTGATGAATTCCCTCCTCCAAAATCGCTGCAGGCACCGAATTCCGGCCGGCAAGACCCGGGTCCTTCTGCCCGTAGGCATGACAAACACCCCCGGGTCCACTTCGTGAGCTCGAGTTCGAAGTCCCGGTTTTACGAAGAGGAGATACGTGAGCTCCACCATAAAAACCAAAGGTTAGAAACCACCTTAGAAAACATGCAAGAGGTCCTTAACGGCCTGCTGCAGGGTAAGTCCAGCGTAACCTTGCCTAAGGGGAAGGAGAAGGGCAAGGATGGGGTGGAGACCACTGTGCCGGTAGATGATGGAAGAACCCAACATTCAACTAGTAACACCCCTCGCGCAAAGCAACATGATCACCCCGAACCGCCTAAGCAGGCCCAGAAGCCAGCACTGAGGACCAACGCTGCCCCTCGCCATGAGGACGAGGTCACCTCCAAAAGAGCACCCCCATACTTGCGGGAGGAGCTCAATAAGAAGAGGGCGGGCAAAGGGACCACGCCCCCTGTGGCCCTTGAGAAGGCAAGGGAAAGGCGAATCTTAGCCCGTCCACTTTGAGAGACACTCTCAGCAAAAGGAGGCAGGACCTAGACACGGAGATGCGGAGCTTGCGGAGCAAGATCGTCACCGCGTCAGGCGGCCAGGCCCTTGAGGAGGACTTCGACCATGAGTCTCCCTTTGTGAGAGAAATTCAGGCAATTCGGCTCCCTGCCAATTTTAAGGAGCCCAATATGACCCCTTACGAAGGGAACACGGATCCAAAATACCACCTGGATGCGTTTAATGATCTGATGAAATTGAGGGGGATCGGAAGTGGCACCAGGTGCCATTGCTTCGCTGTTACTCTAAAAGGACCCGCCTACAAATGGTTCAAGAGGCTAAGGCCAGGGTCCATCAGGTCCTGGCAGCAGTTCTCTGACGAATTCCTCCAACAGCACCATGCCATGCGGGACTACACGATGCCAGGTACCAGCCTGGCCAACGTGAAGCAAGGGGAGAAGGAGAGCCTGAAGAGCTACATTCACCGGTTCAATATGGAGGCCGCAAAAGTGGGGAGCCTAACGCGCCGAGAGTTAAAAATGGCCATTACTGCTGGGGTGCTCCCAGGAAGCAAGTTGTGGGACAACATGTTAAAGAGGGAAGTCACCGAATTGGATGACTTCTATGAAAGAGCACAGAAGTACATCCGTGTGGAGGATGGCCACGCAAACCTGAAGGCGGGGAAGGAGGAGCCCCACGCGAAGCCCCCAACCAATGACAAGTCGAATGTAGCAAAGAAGAAAAGGACGTACGATGGATCGAGGGATGACCAGCAGAGGAAAACCAAACGAGGGGGTGATCATAGGCCAATGGCCTATACTTACTATACGAACCTCACTCACACCAGGGAGCATATTTACATCACCAACGAAGATCGAGTGCCCTTCAAAAAGCCCCCACCAATGAGAAAGGATCGGTCCAAAATGGACCCCAGCAGATACTGCCAATACCACAAGGACATCGGACACACCACAGCAGAGTGTATCCACCTGAAGGAGGAAATTGAGGAGCTTATCTGCCGGGGGCACTTGGGCCGCTATGTCAGGAGAGAAAGGCAAAGGCCAGAAAACGAGCCCACAGCACCCCAGGCACAAGAGCGAGCCCCAGAAATACAGGGGGAGGTCCGAACCATTTTTGGAGGTCCAGGATTTGGGGGAGATTCTAGGAAGGGGCGAGATAGGTATGCAAGAGAGGCTCGACGAAGTCCACCTCCCTGCGTCATGAGTTTAGAACAACGACCCCTAAAGAGTTTCAAGGGGGAAAACGACTCGATAACGTTCACTGAGGAGGACGCACGGGGGGTACACTTTCCCCACAATGATCCGCTGGTGTTGACAGTCCAATTGGCAAATATGCGTGTGCATTGAGTCCTAGTGGACAACGGGAGCTCGGTGGACATCCTATATCGCCCTGCTTTGGAAAAGATGGGATTGGGCATTCGTCACCTGAAGCCGTGCCAGTCGTCCCTATACGGATTTACAGGGGATTCAGTGCAACCCCTTGGAATGATCGAATTGACACTTACCATGGGGGAACAACCCCGGCAGACTACAGTCATGTCTAACTTTGTTGTAGTAGATTGTGCATCAGCTTTCAACGCGGTATTGGGGAGACCCTCCCTGAGAGAATTGAAAGCCATAACTTCAATATATCACTTGGTTGTCAAGTTCCCGACCCAGGAGGGGTCGCAAGTATGAAGGGAGAACAGAAGGAGGCGAGGGAGTGTTACAACACCTCACTCCACATGCCTGTAAAATCGCGTGAGCCAATGGCCATGGTGGTGCATGAGGCGCTATGTATGCGCACGGGGAGTCCGCAGGAGCTGGACCCTCGGGTCGTAGATGAGTCAAGAGCAGAACCGGTGGAAGAAGTAGAGGAGGTTACAGTGATGGAAGAACCATTAAGGAAATTGAAGATAGGGAGAAGCCTGCAAGGGGACGTGAAGGAGGAGTTGAAATTTTTTTGAAAGACAATCTAGACGTGTTTGCATGGAATCATGAGGACATGGTGGGCATAGATCCCAGTGTGATGTGCCACCACCTGAACATCTCCCTAGAAGCAAGGCCCGTCCGGCAAAAAAGGAGGGCACTAGACCCAACAAGATACGCCGCGTTAAAGGAGGAGGTTGACAAGTTGAAGGCCAACGGTTTCATCCGTGAGTCTTTCTACCTTGTGTGGGTATCGAACCCAGTACTCGTGCCAAAGCCGAATGGGAAGTGGAGAACTTGCGTCAATTTCACGAATTTGAATAAAGCTTGTCCTAAGGACAGCTTCCCACTTCCCAGGATAGATCAGCTAGTAGATGCAACAGCAGGACATGAGTTACTAAGTTTTATGGACGCCTACTCAGGGTACAACCAAATCCCAATGAACCCGGCAGATGAAGAGCACACGTCATTCATCACAGACAAAGGGCTATACTGTTACAAGGTGATGCCCTTCGGGCTCAAGAACGCGGGAGCCACCTATCAAAGGCTGGTGAATAAAATGTTCGCCAATCAGATAGGAAGGAATATGGAGGTGTATGTGGATGACATGCTAGTGAAGACCAAAGTAGCAGCAGAGCTCAAGAAAGACCTTGGTGAGATGTTTGACACGCTCAGGAAATACCGGATGAAGTTGAACCCAGTCAAGTGCACCTTCGGGGTATCCTCAAGAAAATTCTTGGGCTTCATGGTCAATTCCAGAGGCATCGAGGTCAATCCTGACAAGATAAAGGCACTCATAGAGATGAGCCCGCCAAAGAATAAGAAGGAGGTGCAGTGCCTAACAGGAAGGGTGGCGACCCTTAATAGGTTCATCTCAAGGTCCACCGACAAGTGCCTCCCATTCTTTGACATCCTCAAAGGGAGCAAAAAGTTCGCTTGGGATGAAAGATGTGAGGAAGCATTTGTCAAGCTGAAAGAGCACCTGGGGAAGCCACCCCTGTTAGCAAAGCCAGAGAAGGGCGAGAGGCTGTACCTGTACTTGGCAGTGTCTGAGCATGCCATCAGCGCAGCCCTGGTTAAGGGAGAGAAGAAGCAGCAACAACCCGTATACTATGTCAGCAAGCGTTTGGTGGACGAGGAGAGACGATATCCAGAGATCGAAAAACTGGCCTATGCGCTAGTAGTGACGTCGAGGAAGTTGAAGCCTTACTTCCATGCACATACAATTGATGTCTTAACAGATAGTCCTTTGAGACAAGTCTTACATAAGCCAGAGACTTCAGGGAGATTAATGAAATGGTCGATTGAGCTAAGCCAGTTTGATATTGTGTACAATCCAAGGGCTTCCATCAATGGACAGATGCTGGCATATTTTATAGTAGAGCTCACCCATTACCCGAATGAAGGAAGGAATGAAGAAGGAGAGCAACCTGTTACGGAGGAGGAGCTAGGAGGTTCAGAGGAGTGGAGTTTGCACGTTGATGGGGCGTCGAATGAAGGAGGATCAGGAGCGGGCATCATGATGACCGGGCCCAAGGGACACAGAATGTACTGCGCAATCCAATTTGGGTTTGAGGCCTCCAATAATGAGGCAGAGTACGAGGCACTCCTGGCTGGCCTGCGTCTAGCCCAGGAACTGAGAGTAACGTGCCTTCATATCTTCAGCGACTCGCAATTGGTAGTATGCCAGGTAAAGGGGGAGTACCAGGCAAGGGGACCCAAGATGGCAGCCTACTTGGAGAAGGTGAAGGGCCATCTGGGACGGTTGGTGGCATATACTATAGAGCAAATCCCCAGAGAGAAGAACACCCATGTCGATGCACTCGCAAAGCTGGCATCTACCCAGGATAGTGATGTCTTGGAATCAATACCCGTAGAGTACTTACCAAAACACAGCATCGAAGGCGCGGACGTGCACATGATTAGTGTCCCGAGGAAATCATGGACCGAGCCAATCAAGAGGTACCTGGAAGAAGGAACCTTTGCCTGCGGATAAAAACGAATCCTGGAGGTTGGTGTACAAGGCCGCAAGATACACCCTGGTAGATGGGGTCCTTTACAAAAGAGGATTCTCAATGCCCCTCCTGCGGTGTGTAGAAGAAGAGGAGGCATTGAAAGTGTTACAGGAGATACATGAGGGAGAGTGCGACAACCACGAGAGCGGACCCTCTACGGCTAGGAAGGCCATGAGACAAGGATACTACTGGCCTTCCATGGAGAAAGATGCGCATGACTTTGCCACGAAATGTGACAAATGCCAGAGGCACGCCAACTACCCTCGGAAACCCCCAAGCGAACTAACCAGCATGACCAGCCCCTGGCCCTTCGCTATCTGGGGGATAGACTTGATCGGTGCTCTTCCTACAGGCAGGGGGGGAGCAAAGTATGCGGTGGTGGTAGTGGATTATTTCACTAAGTGGGTAGAAGCGGAACCCCTTGTGAAGATAACCGCCAAGCACATCACCTCTTTCGTTAACAAATTCATTGTGTGTCGATATGGAGTACCCTACAAGATTATTTCCGACAATGGTACCCAGTTCGAGGGAGGAGCCTTCGATGAATATTGTAAGGAAAGAGGCATAAGGAGGAGTTTCTCCGCAGTTGTGCACCCCCAAGCCAATGGGCAAGTGGAGGCCATAAACAGGGTCCTTAAGAAGAACCTGAAGACAAAGCTGGAAAAGATGAAGGGAGCCTGGGTAGATGAGCTACCAAATGTGCTGTGGGCCTACAGGACCACCCCACGCACGACTACTGGGGAATCCCCATTCTCCTTGGCCTATGGGTGCGAGGCCGTGCTCCCAGTCAAGATGCGAGTCGAGTCCCACAGGGTACAGGCATATGGAGATGAAGCCAACCGCATAGCCCTAGCCGAAAGCTTAGACATGCTGGAAGAGAAGAGAGAAAAAGCCCAAATGAGGGTGGCGGTATACCAGCAGCGCACCGCAAGGTACTACAATTCGAGGGTGCGAGAGAGAACTTTCAGAGTGGGCGACCTGGTGCTAAGGAAAGTACTCCCAAACACACGAGACCCAGGCGCAGGAGTGCTGGGGGCGAATGTGGAGGGGCCCTATCAGGTTGCTCAGTGCATCCCCCCGAACACTTACAAGCTGGCTCGCATGGACGACACCCTCATACCCCGAGCATGGAACGTGGAGCACCTGAGGAAGTACTACCAGTAAGGCGCCCATGTTCGATGGAAAAAGAACAAGTGTTGCACACTGCCTTAATATGATAGGAAGAAATCAAAGAGGTTACTTAGATAGCCTCCTAAGTAGGTGCGAGTCTTTTATTTTTGTTTTATATAAAAAAAAACTTCATATGTACCATTACAACTATTTGTATGAGACCGTTTATTATGAATGTGATGAATGGAACTGCATGTTGTGGGTTAAACTATTCAACCTCATGTATTATTTTCCTTCGCTACGTGGGCATCAGCCAAAGTGCCTGCCGAAATAAATTTCACCAGACACTTGGGGGGCAGGATGGGAGGCGACAGCAGGCAGCACCTAAAAAGGGCCCTATAACAAAGGATCCTAAAAAGGGACCCCTTGCCCTCCTAAAAACGAGGCCCCTAAAAGGGACCCTCTAAAGGGACCCCTTGCCCTCCTAAAAATGAGGCCCCTAAAGGGGAGCCTCTACCAAGAGTATCCTAAAAAGGGCCCTTTATCGAGAGGAGGTAACCCAAAACCAAAGAGACCCCCTACACTCGGACCTTAAACGAAGTCCCTACAAGGCATCCATTGGGATCACAAGGATTAGCTACCCTTATGAACACCAAGGAAGGTCATAGGGACTTACAAAAAATGCATGGTGACGACAATAATAATAAGTCTAGAGTGGCCACCAAGCCGCCTAGCCAAAAAGGGTCCCAAAGGAGACCCTTGCAAAAATAGTACTATGAATAACGACGAGAAGGACGCTTCTCGCAAAGAAATAATAAGCGCGCGCAAGAAAAACATAAAAGGATAGCTAAGACCCAAGGGGTCAAAATATCCTTATAGAAGCCACCAAGAGGCACCAAAAGAGGTCCCAGTGAACCCTCTCGCATGGGCTCCAAAGGACCTCCAGCCTGATAGATAAAAGAGGGGAACCAACTAAACCCCATCACACGGGCTTAAAAGGGCCTCGAATGCAATAGAACAAGAAATAAACAACAACATATGTATTTATACATTAGAAGAAAAAAGAGTTCTCGGGATAGTACAAGAGTTACTAACAGAAAAGTAGCACTGATAATAATGTTACAAAATAAAAAGAAAACAAAAAAGGAGCGAGACTATTTCAAGGTCTCTTGTAGTGGGCACTCCACCAGGCCGCTCGGGCAACGGCCTGTTCGCCAAAAGAGGAGAAGTCGAAGTTGGGATCCTGCCTCCACACATTAAAAATAGCATGATCTATAGACTTGCGCTCGGTTATGACCCTCTCCGCCTCCAAAGAAGCCCTCGCCGCCTCCCAGGAAGCCTTCGCCGCTTCCCAGGAAGCCTTCTCCGCCTCCAAGGAAGCGTTCTTCTCCTGAGCCGACTGTAGTTCAGCCCTAAGGGCCTCAACTTCAGTCTCCAGTTGAATAACCCTCTCCTGCGACGTGGACGCAGTGGCCTTGGCCCCCCAGAGCTCGCGCTCCAAGAATTTAGCCCTGCCCTTCAGCTCCTTGATCTTGGCCTTCAGCTTCTCCTTCTTCGAGTCCAACTTGGCATACTTAGTCCGGGCCTTTGAAAATTGGACCTTGGTCGCGCTAAGCTCATTTTCGAGCTCCTGGACCTGGGCCATGAGGCCGTCCCTCTCAGTAGTAGATGCGGAGAGGACGCCGGACGAGTCAGCATGCCGAAGAGACACGATGTAGACCTGCACAAGACAGTCAATGGCATCAGCGATAAGTAACAGAAAGAAAAACACATGTACATCTATACATAATACTAATCAATGCAAGGTGCAAGACCTCACCCAGGCTGCGGCGTGCCTTAGCATCTCCCCAAGGTCTGGTTGAGTCACATTCCCTAGGCCCCTCCAGTCGGAGACAGGGAGGCTCGCGGCTATTGGAACGAAATGCTGCCCATAAACTGAGGCCATCCTAGTCACCCAAGGCTCTGCCTTCGCGCTAGGAACATCTGGTTGGACAGGAACGGATGACCCACTCGTCGAAGCAGGAGGAGGCGCAGAGAAGGGAAAAAACTGGGACCCTGGTGCATTAGAAGGGGGCTCCGCGAGGTCGACATAATCAGCATCTGGTAAGCCAATATCATGAGGGACCTGAGGGAAGACGTCCATGCCATCAAGGCCAGGAGGGGCATAACATCCCGCTGCGGCCTGCGGGTCCAGAGATTGAAAAGCCATGTCCTGATCATGGGGGCCACAGGGAGGGCATCCCCCGGGGAACAGGGGGGCATCCTCCATCTCCTCCTCGGCCTCACCATCGTGTAGGGACAACTCAACCGGCGTAGCCGTAGCCTTCTTAGACACAGTAATTGACCACAGGAACTTGGGGTCAGAAACCGGGGACAGCTGGTGGAGGTTAAGGTTCGTCACAGTAAATAGGACCGCCGCCTTCTTCAAAGCGGCGTCTGCATCTATAAGGTCGTTTATAGCCGCAGCCTCTGGCCCAATGACTGAAGGATCAGCGAATTGCTCTGCATGATCCACGCCAATGTCAGCACAAGCAAGAGTACGAAACAGTAAGTTCTAATAAGAAGAAAAGAAGGACCAAGATACTTACTAGGGCCGGAGCGAAAGTCCTCACAAACAGAGAGAGGGCCCTTTACCCAGAAAAAGTCTTGCTTCCAAAGCCCTGGGTTGGACACTGAGCCCTCTATCAAGGGGAGATCGTTGCTGGCCTTCTACAGGTAGAAGAAGCCCTTGGACTTGTGCACTGCCATGAGGTTGTACAGGGTATGCACCTCTTGCGCCGTCGGGGCGCGCTCGTCCTTTTGCTTGAACCAAATGAAAAGACAACTTAAAGTCAACCAACTGTTGGGTGACAGTTGAAGAGGGGCCAAGTCGAAGTAGTTAAGAACCGCCACGAAGAACGGGTGCAAAGGAATGGTGCCACCCGCCTTCAAAATCTGCTCGCTCAAAGCCACAAAACCCATCTTAAGGCGGTCGGCCCGGCATGTCTCCTTAGGAGCGTATAGGGCGTATTCTGGAGCAATACGATAGTGCTTCACTATCCCCTTCAATTTGTTCGGAGACACATGGGACACTAGGCTGGATGCCAGTAGAGGGGCATCGTCCTCTTCCTGGACGGACACCTGTCTGCGTGCTCTCGGCATATCTGCAAAATCAAAAGAAATATGTAAGGAAGAGGCAGGACACTTAACCCTCCATTTTTTCTTCCTAGCAAGATTTTTCCATCGAGGGAGCGATGGCGGAAGCGCTAAGCTAGGATAAACTGAGACTAGGGGCTGGGGACAGGAGCTAGCGGCCCCATGACCGTCATTAGGCGAGGAAGGAGTGGGAGGTTCTGGTGGAATGTGTCCCTCCATAAATTCTAACTCCCACCGCAATTCGAAAAGGGTCGTCCTAAGACACGCTATATGGTCACTAAGGCCCAGGGGTGAAGGTCCTCCATCTCCCCTCGACACCGAGTCAATTTCGCTCTCTACCACCCAAATTTTACGCCTAAGATCAACCATGCACTCGAGGTGGCGGATGCGGGCTTGCCTCAAAGAATCATAGTCCTGGTAAGGGTTGCCCTCAGGGGACTCTGAGTCTGAGGACAGGTCAATAAACTCAACCCTTGGGGGTATGTCGGACGGGCCGTCACTGGCCATGAAACCACGTCCCAACAGCAAAAAGGGGGCTCACGTATAAACGAGGGGAAGGCTACAAAACACAAAGGAATAGGCTTAATACCTCTAGATGCAAATGCCCTAAATGGACTACTACAGGGTATATATAAAAAAAAAAGGGAGGAGGGGCGTGCATATGGTCAAACTCACTACAAGCTCAGACTAATGTACCCCATCCCGAGTATTGCTAGTTTGGATCCGATAAAATAAATAAATAAAAGGGAGAAGGAAAGAAAATATACCTCAAGCGATTAAGAAAGCGAAGGCGGGATCCAAAGAAGGTCAGGGAGCGAAAAGCACCACAGAGTCGAAAGTGCGCGTCTGCAAGAATAAACCAGAAAGATGTGTTAATCATAAAATAGATACCCCAAGAAATTAGCTCATATGTAAAAAAAAAAAAATGATGAAACTATGGAAAAAGTGTGGTTGTGGGGGATTGAACCCTTTACCTCTTGAAAGGAGCAAGGGTCTAAATGCCACTAAGCTAAGGGGATGGAGTGTAAATATTAGGTCAAGCACGAGGGCCTATTTATAGGAATCAAGGTGAATAGTCTACAAGAGCACCTAAAGGTACTCTCCTAGACTGGGGGGGCAAGTGTTGATGCTCAAAATCTCAGGCATGTAAGAGATCTAAAGCACGCGCTTGGGCCCCGATGCGCCAACGCCTTTGTTAGATTCTATGCCCGTCACTCTCTCATAGAGGCCGTGAGGCACGCCCATACGCAAGGCCATCAAGTGCTTGCGTTCACGCGAAGCCCTCAGACCGCCTACATCACGCGAGGCCACCAGCGGCGCCCATGCACGAGGCCCTTGCACGCCTACGTCTCGCGAGGCCACCAACGGCGCCCATGCGCGAGGCCACGCGCGAAGCCCTCGGCCACCTTGCATCTCGCGAGGCCGACGTAGAGGCTAACACTAAGCGAGGCCCTTGGCCACCTCCCATCACGCGAGGCCCTCGGCCACCTTGCATCTCGCGAGGCCGACGTGAAGGCTGGCACCACGCGAGGCCCTCGGCCACCTTCTATCCCGCGAGGCCACCCATCTCGCGAGGCCACCAGGCGCCATACACCACGCGAGGCCCTAAGCCACCTTGCGTCTCGCGAGGCCGACGTGAAGGCTGGCACCACGCGAGGCCCTCGGCCACCTTCCATCCCGCGAGGCCACCCATCTTGCGAGGCCACCAGGCGCCGTACACCATGCGAGGCCCTAGGCCACCTTGCGTCTCGCGAGGCCGACGTGAAGGCTGGTACCACGCGAGGCCCTCGGCCACCTTCCATCCCGCGAGGCCACCCATCTCGCGAGGCCACCAGGCGTCGTACACCACGCGAGGCCCTAGGCCACCTTGCATCTCGCAAGGCCGACGTAGGGGCTAGCACCAAGCGAAGTCGTCAACGGCACTTCGTGTGCGAGTCCGTGCAAGTCCCATCGCGCGCGCACCCTCGAGAGGCCCTTCGGGCCATCGTCTTTTCAGGAGGCCGTCACCCCACACATCTGGGTCTAAGCCACACCGCAAGGAAGGCCTGCGAAGGAGGCATCTCGCCTCGCCCACTTAGATGCCTGGCGAGGCCACGTGCTTATCGCCTATGTCCGTGGGTGACCTCGGGGTGTTTCAAGAATCTCATACCAAGGACCCACGATCGCCGCCTCACACCAAGGGTCCCATTCCTTACATCTTGGGATCCCTGTGCTTAGATGATCCCGTACGAGTCGGATGGGACATATTTGTACGACCAAGTACTGAGTACGATTACCAGTGCCAGTGAGATCGCTGGGGTAAGGATCATGGTCCGTACGTCTACGGCCATAGGTCAGAGCCGACACCACTACCTCCTGCGCCACTACGCCTGCCACCACGCATCAGACATGGGTACAGACAAGTAGTGGAGACATCCTCCTGACACCTGCTCCTGTACGGAATGTACGACCACAACCTCTGAAGCCACTCCCCTAATATAGTACGTATGTACCACTTGGTCCCCTGGACCACTATGTACCTAAGGCCATTAGAGCCTACTATAAAATGAACTCTAAGGCCACCTGAAAAGGGGTTGGAAATTTTACTATAGCAGAGGCTTAAGTGTGAATGAAAGACTGAATTCTCCATTACTGATCCATCATGGTTCTTGAGTTTTTGTTCAAGTTTTTACAGCTTTCCAATTAGCGATCTTGATTTGATAATTTTTCCAACTTAACTTAGTTGACGAGTTCTCACCGTCAACACTAACCATTTATTTTCTATTGATAATTTCTCTACATCATTCCCAATGATCAGAACATTATCAATATTAAGAATAAGAATCACAACTGAATCTTTCTAGTTCAGATCTTCAAACAATTTTGTCATGTCAGTCATTCAGTATAGACTACTTAGACATCCATTGTAGAATCTCAGAATTTTAGTTTTCGTGGATATTGGACAAAGTCAGGATTTAGTTAGAAACTCGTAGAAATAGTTATGGATTTGATAAGTTTAACCTATGTGTTGACGCGGTTCTTCGCCAACAGGTAATTAAGAAAATAAGAGAAAGGGATTAGTGCTAAGTGATGAACCGAAACAGATGAATGATCTTAATATGAACTGAAGATACGACTACGTTTTTAGGTGGTTCAAAGGTTAAAATCCTTCTACTCTACCAGCCTATATTATTGCTATATTTCTGGTATTCTTTACAGGGTATTTCGTTACACAATAGAATCCAACCCCTTGTAACTCACAGGGTCTCCATATTTATAGGAGAGGGCACTTGGGAGTTGGTAAGGGGGGCCATCCCGTGACCTTCTTACCCATCATGTCACTTCTGTGACATTCATGATTAATTCCTAAAACCTAACAAATGAAGTGTGGTCTAATCAATAGGTAAGGGGGATAATGGGCCGCACGACCCAACCCAGTCGTGGGTGCCTGAACACGCACGTTCATGCTGCGTGTCCGAGAATTCAGGGATATCAGACACGTGATGTCTGATATATGCACGTTTACATTGCATGGTTGAATTTATAAAGGGTCATAGCTGCCAACTCCAGCTCGTACCTCGGGCTGGATGCCTTCTTGACCCACGGTCCTCATGTCTCTAACTCGGCTCTTAAGTAATCTTTAATAAACTTTTGACTACCTCGAGCTAAAAAGATACGACCTGTCAACAGCAGCTCCGGCTACGTGGTATCCACGTGGCTGATATAATTATGCCATATATCAGCTCGCTGCCCGCCAGCGAAAAGGACTATCGCCAGCTCGTATCAGACGAGACAATATTGGCATGCAAAAATATCTCTCCAGGACAGACTTTGGCCCTGAGGAGACCGCGGGGGCTTCCCCCAGCTCACGAGATGAGGCCCATTCCCGAGGAGGAGGCTGAGGGAGGAGAAGAGGATGAGGACGAGGAGGATGAGGTGCCCCTTGTAAGGACGAGGAGGAAGCGGGCGCTGGAGGTCGCCCAAGAAACGGGCGAGGAGAGGATCCAGTCCTGAGCAGCCGCAGGTCCCTCTGGGCAAGGTAATCCTGACATGTTCAGGGACTTAGATAGGGCCAGCGCCGATCCTCGGTTAGCTAGGTTTAATCCCAACCAGCCCATCCAACGCCATCGAAATGACCCAGACCTCGACATAACCCTACTCCAGTGTGTCAACCAGCTCGTTCTGGATTACGAGAGTAGCCGCCCTGGGGGTACTGTGGTTGTAGACAACACCTTAGCCTTTAGGTTGGCCTTCTTTGAGGAGTACGGGACTAATCTCCAGTCGTGGCCCTCTCTTCAGGAGGGTACTGTAGCTTCGGGCCTTAGGCAATATGCAGAAGAGTCTAGTCCCATGCCAGATTCGGACCCAGAACCTGTTCTAGCTCGCGAAGTCATTGTCTTAGATTCCCCCGTAGAAGCTCCGGGGCCGATGGTCGTGACCATAGATTCCTCTTCTAGCTTGCGGGGTAGGATCCCTTTCGATATATACTTGAGTTCCGCTTTTTCCCTCTTTTATTTTTTGTTCTTACATAAATGCTTACTTGTATACTAATGGTGTCTTTGTTTTGCTAGAGGAGATGTCTCAGCCTGGAAACAAAGACCTGCGAGCTATGTTCACCGGAGGGAACTCTTCTGCCGGGGCCTCTGGGCCCATGGTGAAGAAGCTCCGGGTGGCAAAGAAAGTCGTTGGGACAACATCCAAGTCCCCTGCAAAGGGGAAAGACCAGACCCCATCTGCCCAGGCCAAGGTACCTCCACCTCCTGCAGCAGTGGCGAAGATGCCCCCGCCCCCTCCACGAGCTCCCGCCTTTGTTCGGGATATGGAGATGGAGCCCGGGACATTGGATACTCCCGAGGTGCGCGTTCTGGTGGATCCCCAGGGCTTGGAGAAAATTCCTGATGTCTTTCAGGGGACGGTGTATGAGACGGCGACCTACACCGTCGACCACTACTAAAACGCCACGGAAAGGGACCTGCGGGCGATCGAAACAAGGAGCCCGGAGAGCGTGATGGAGTCTTCACTAGGAATGGCTCTAACGGTAAGCTGGCTCTGCATTTTGTATTATTTGGTTACCATGCATCGCACGTTCTCTCCTCTTTTTTTTTTTTCTAAGGCAGTTGCCTCTTTGTTTTGTAGGGTGCCTTGGGTCTTCACCGGAGCATATACAGGTCCAAGGCTCGTCTCGAGGACATGAGGGGCGAGCATCAGGCTGTTTTGGCCGCCCAGCAGACTACCTTTGCCGCCCTGAAGACTGCCCAAAAGCAGGAACAGGAGGCTAAGGATGCCTTGGCGGCCGCGCGGGCTGAGCTGGACGCGTCCCGCCTCAAGCTGCAAGAGGCTGAGGCTACCAAGGCCGCCCTAGCCGCTGAACGACCGAACTCGAGGAGGCCAGGGCTGCCCGGGCCCCGCTAGACTCTGCGAAGACCGAGGCCGAGGAGGCCAAGGCCGCCTCGGAAACGGAGAAGGCAGCTTCCAGCTCCACCATGGAGGACATGCTATACCATTGTTCGGTCTTCAACCCGGATGGCGACTTCTCCTTTCTTGGAGCGGATGCCTGGGAGTCCTTCCGGGAGGGGTTTAAAGCTCGTCTTCAGCAAGAGGCGCCCTCTGAGACCGGGGAGACCTCCACAGCGGCCGAGCAGGAGGGCGAGACGGCGACCTCAACGGAGCAGCCCGGTGGAGCCTAGGGCCTTCTTTCTTTTTCTTTTTTGAACATATATATTTTTTTGTAACTTTTGTATGAGGTTTTCTCACCTCGAGACAATTGGCTTTACCAACTTTTTTGCTTTTAATTAACTGGCATCACTTTATCTTTATGCATTTTGGCAAATCTTAGTTTTTGTTGATGCTGCAATTGACATTCTATGCTTTTCTTGGGAAAAACATAACCAATTTTGACCCAACTTCTAAGATAAGTCCCAGTTGTACTCCGGACATTGCTTTGAAAACTCAGTTCGTGTTAATTCTTGATTAATATCTCATTCTCTTTAAGAAAAACATCGATCAATCAATTTGAATTAACTTCTAAGTTTTAGGACCTGGTTATATCCAGGACGTTAATTTGAAAACTTAGTTGGCATTAATTTTTATCAACATCTCGTGCTTTTTAAGAAAAACATCAATCAATCAATTTGAATTAACTTCTAAGTTTTAGGACCTGGTTATATCCAGGACGTTAATTTGAAAACTTTGTTGGCGTTAATTTTTATCAACATCTCGTGCTTTTTAAGAAAAACATCGATCAATCAATTTGAATTAACTTCTAAGTTTTAGAACCTGGTTATATCCAGGACGTTAATTTGAAAACTTAGTTGGCGTTAATTTTTATCAATATCTCGTGCTTTTTAAGAAAAACATCGATCAATCAATTTGAATTAACTTCTAAGTTTTAGGACGACCTGGTTATATCCAGGATAGGACTTAGTTCGTGTTAATCCTTTATCAATATCTCGCGCTTTTTAAGAAAAACAATGATCAATCAATTTTGAATTAACTTCTAAGTCTTTAAGGCGACCTGGTTA
The DNA here is from genome assembly GCF_963169125.1 of Humulus lupulus. Taxonomy (NCBI): domain Eukaryota; kingdom Viridiplantae; phylum Streptophyta; class Magnoliopsida; order Rosales; family Cannabaceae; genus Humulus; species Humulus lupulus. The sequence continues at coordinate 189,416,610 of NC_084798.1, read as the reverse complement.
TATCCAGGCACCATATGCCCCCCAAGTAATTAGGAAAGGGTCTTTCGTGGTTACTTGAGATTACATTTGCAAATATACACAATAATGACAAAAGATTTGATTTTCATTGCTTAACAAAAAAAATGGCCCTTCTGGATAAGCCTTACAAGGGTGTTACTGATAATATTTCTTCAGATGGATGGCGTTCCAAATTCGTGGGACTGCTTCTCCATTGAGCCGAGCTAATTTGTAAGTTCCTTCCTTTATGACCTCGGTGATTTGATATGGCCCTTCCCAGTTCGGTCCCAATACTCCATCTTTGGGATCCTTACCGGCTAAGAAGACTCTCCTGAGGACTAGGTCGCCAATGCTAAAGGCGCGCTTTTTGACCCTTGAGTTGAAATAACAAGTGATTTTTTGCTGGTAATACGCGAGCTGAAGCTGCGAATCTTCTCGTCTTTCATCAATCAGGTCGAGGGACGCGCAAAGTAGTTCGTGGTTGCGGTCCTGATCATACGCCTGGACTCTATGCGAAGATACCTTAATCTCGACAGGGAGGACTGCCTCACTCCCAAAAGTCAGGGAGAAAGGAGTATGACCCGTAGGAGTCCGATGCGAGATCCAGTATGCCCACAAAACCTAGGGGAGCTTCTCTGGCTAGACCCCCTTGGCTTCGCCCAGCCTCTTCTTAAGGCTCACCATTAGCGTCTTATTGATAGCCTCGACCTGGCCATTTTCCTGGGGATAGGCCACGGAGGAGAAGCTTTTCACAATGCCATACCTCTCACAAAATTCGGTGAAGAGGTCGTTGTCGAACTGAGTCCCATTGTCGGATACGATTTTCTTTGGCAGCCCGAACCGGTAGATAATGCTCTTGACCACGAAGTCGAGGACTTTCTTGGAAGTGATTTTTGCCAAAGGTTCTGCCTTAGCCCACTTTGTGAAGTAGTCGATAGCCACCACAGCGTAGCGGACCCCGCCCTTTCCAGTAGGGAGGGCGCCAACCAAGTCGATTCCCCAGACCGCAAATGGCCATGGGGATGAGATCATCTTCAGCTCGACTGGGGGAGCTCGGGCAACTGTGGAAAATCACTGGCACTTGTCACATTTCTTGACGTACGAGATCGAGTCCTTTGATAAAGTGGGCCAGTAATACCCTTGCCTTAAGACTTTTAGGGCCAAGCTTTGCCCCCCAGTGTGATCCCTACAAAAACCCTCGTGCACTTCCTGCAAGATGGCCTTTGCTTCACCTGGCAGAACACATCGTAGGAGGGGTAGGGAATGCCCACGTCGGTACAGCACCCCATCTAATATCGCATACCTTGGAGCCTGGTATAGTACCCGTCGTGCGTCATTACGTCCCTCGGGTAACTTTCCTTCGGTGAGATACTCGAGGATGGGGGTCATCCAGGTTGGTCTGGCGTCGATCATCTCGACCTCCGCCCCAACCTCTTCTATACTTGGTTTCTCCAGGAACTCTACCGGTACTAACCCCAAAGCCTCCGTCTCCCCAGAGGTAGCGAGCTTGGCGAGGGCATCTGCGTTAGTGTTCTGCTCTCGAGGTATCTGCTCGATTGAGCCTCGTTCAAATGCGGACAGTTCGACTTTTACCTTGGCCAGGTAAGCAGCCATCTTGGCTCCCCGTGCCTGATATTCACCCAGCACCTGGTTTACCGCGAGCTGGGAATCGCTGAAGCATTGAACGAAGCTCGCCTTTAGCTCCTGGGCTACCCTTAGCCCGACCAGCAGGGCTTCGTATTCGGCCTCGTTGTTGGAGGCCTTGAATCCGAATCTCAACAGCGAGTGGAATCTATGCCCTTCTGGGGATATCAAAATGATTCTAGCCCCGGAGCCGTTCTCATTGGATGAGCCATCCACGAAGATCTTCCAAGACGTCTGGGCCGAGGTGACCTGTGGTGAATCTTCCACAGAACCTTCTCTGAATCCTGTGCACTCTGTCACAAAATCAGCCAGGGCCTGACTTTTTATCGTAGTTCTTGGGGTGTACAAAATCTCGAACTGACTGAGCTCGATAGCCCATTTCAACAAGCGGCCCGATGCTTCAGGATTTTGCAAAACCTGCCTTAAAGGTTGATCGGTCATGACGTGTATTGAGTGGGACTGGAAATACGGCTTGAGCTTTCAGGAGGTCGTGATAAGACAGAACACCAATTTTTACATCAACGGGTATCGGGATTCGGCTCCGAGAAGCCTCTTGCTGAAGTAGTAGACTGGTTTTTGAACCCGGTCTTCTTCACGGACCAATACGGCACTAGCTGCATCTCCTGTGACAGCTAGGTAAAGGAAAAGAGGCTCTCCTGCCTTTGGTTTGGACAATACGGGCGGCTCGGCCAGATGTGCTTTCAGGTCGAGGAACGCACGCTCGCACTCCTTTGACCACTCAGACTTTTTATTCCCTCGGAGCAGGTTGTAGAATGGCAGGCACTTGTCGGTGGATTTTGAAATAAATCGATTAAGGGCTGCCACCCATCCTATCAGGCCTTGAACGTCCTTACGCGACCTAGGTGAGGGAAGCTCGAGCAATGACCTGATCTTATTGGGGTTCGTCTCGATTCCTCGGGTATTGACGATGAAACCCAGGAATTTCCAGATGCGACCCCGAAAGTGCACTTCTGCGAGTTAAGCCTCATGTCGTATTCTCTTAGTATCTTGAAGCATTCCTCCAGGTCGGAGACATGGTTATCGACAGTCTTTGACTTGACCAGCATGTCATCAACGTACACTTCCATGTTCTTCCCGATCTGGTTGGCAAACATTCTATTCACCAATCTCTGGTATGTAGCACCAGCGTTCTTCAGTCCGAATGGCATGACCTTGTAACAATAGACCTTAGTTGGGGTCATGAAGCTGGTGTGCTCCTGGTCTGCTGGATTCATGGCGATCTGATTATAGCCTGAGTACGCGTCCATAAAGGACATGAGCTCGTGCCCCGCCGTGGCGTCCACCAATTGGTCGATCCTTGGCAAGGGGAAGCAATCTTTGGGGCAGGCTTTATTCAAATCGGAGAAGTCGATGCAGGTCTGCCACTTCCCGTTGGGCTTTGGGACCAGCACAGGATTGGCGACCCAAACCGGAAACTTGGCTTCACGGATAAAGCCGCATTTCTTGAGCCGGGCTACTTCTTCTTCTAGGGCTTCAGCCCGAGTTGTTCCCAGGCGCCTCTGTTTCTGGGACTTTGCAGGAACGCTCTTATCCAAATGAAAGGTGTGCATGATGACATTTGGACTAATTCCCACCATGTCCCCGTGTGACCAGGCGAACACATCCAGGTTCTCCTACAGAAATTTGATCAGCTCCGCCTTCGTCTTGCCGCAGAGGTTTTTCGCTAGCTTAACCATCCGTGAGGGATTTTGTGGATCGATATTTACTTCCTCGAGCTCTTCAATAGCTTGGAGCTCGGACTTATCCTCGCCTATTCGGGGGTCAATATCCTCATGTAGGATGACACTTTCCCCTTCGGCGCTCTGAGGTTTTTCAATCTCAGGATTAGGCAAAGGTTCCTGAGATTCCTCTTCTCCACCTTGAATGGCCATTGTTTACTGCCCGGGTTTCAATTTTCCCTTCATGGAAATGTTGTAGCATTCCCTGGCAGCAAGTTGATCGCCACAGACCGTGCATATCCCTGTGGAAGAAGGGAGTTTCAACGCGAGGTGGCGGATGGAGGTAATGGCTTCAAAAGCTATAAGTGTAGGTCGACCCAAAATGGCATTGTATGTGGTGGGACAGTCGATGAACACGAATTCAAGGAGTTTTGAGACTGCCCGAGGTCCCTCTCCTAAGGTGATCACCAACTTGATCGTCCCTATAGCCGCTGATCCTTCTCCCGAGATACCATAAAGCATCATGTAGGTAGCCTTCAGCTCGGCGACAGTCAATCCCATCTTCTCCAGCGTGGACCGGAATAGAAGGTTTACCGAGCTCCCATTATCGACCAGCACTCTCCTAACCCTCCGATTGGCAAGCTGTACTGCTACGACCAGAGGGTCGTTATGAGGGAACTGAACGTGACTGGAATCTTCTTCGGTAAAAATGATTGGTTGCCTTTCCAATCGCTGCTGCTTTGGTAGGTGTTGCTCGGGGACGAACTCTACTCTGTTATAATCCTTGAGTTCGTTGACGTACCTCTTTTGGGCACCTCTGCTCGTGCCAGCCAAATGAGGACCTCCAGAGATTGTGGAGATCTCTCCTCCTATCACTGGCGAAGGGATGTCTTGGTCTACCCGAGACTCGGGCTGACTGACCGGGGCTTCCGGAGCAGGTCGGCTTACTGGAACCCTATTCCGCGCATACTGAGCCAAGGGGCCGGCTCTGATGAGAGTCTCGATCTCATCTTTCAGGTGTCTACAATCATTGGTATTGTGACCAACGTCGTTGTGGAAACGGCAAAACTTGGAGGGGTCTCGCTTCCCCTTCTGGTGCTTTAACGGCTCCGGCTTCTTCCAGGGGAGATGAGCAGAGTTTGCTAGGAAGATGTTCTCCCTAGAGTGGGTGAGCTTCGTATAAGTCGTGTAGACCGGCTTAAATTTTTCCACGGACTAATTCTTCTTGGGGCCGTGCTGGTTGCCTTCGCCGTTCCCCTTTCTCTTGCCTCCACCAAACTGGTTATTTTGTGTAACGCTTTGGGTCGTTGTCACGACCTCTGTTCCCACTCCAGTAGGCTGCTCGGGGACCTAGCTGGTTCCTGCAGCTGAGGCTTGGGCCTCCTCCAAGTTGATCCACCCCTGGGCCCTATTTAGGAATTCGTTTACTGAACTGACTCCCTTCCTTTGTATCTCATTCTAGAGTCCCCCTCCGACAAGGATTCCAGTTCTCAATGCGATGAGCTTGGAGCTATCATCTGCGTCTTTGGCTCGTGCAGCAACATTAGCGAACCTGCTCAGGTAAGCCTTCAAAGGCTCGTCGGGTTGTTGCCTCATGTTGGCCAGGGAGTCGGCCTTGACGCGGGAAGCCTGGGAGGCTCAAAAGGCTCTCTTGAAGTCAGCGGAGAAAGTCTTCCAGGAGCTGATTGACTGTTTCTTGCTTTGTTTGAACCACTGTCTGGCCGACCCAGTCAGTGTGGAGGAAAATATTAAACACCTCAGCTCGGGGCCAATGTTGTGGGCCATCATCAGGGTATTGAACATACCCAGATGATTTGACGGATCTCCGTCTCCGTTGAATTTGGATAGGTGCGGCATACAGAAACCTAGCGGGTATGTCATTTCTGCTATGCTGGGGGCGAAGAGCTCAAGTTCGTCCCCTGAATCATATCCGTCCTTTTCTTTTTCTGACAGGAGCTTCCTCATTAGCTCCTCCATCTGAGCCAGACACTCAAGGGTTTGGTCCTGATCTCCTTGGTTATTCCGGGGCTGTTCAACAGCTTCGGATCCATTGTACACGTTTGGCGGGTTATTGTCCCTCCTATCTTGAGATAGGTTATATGGGACATTCCCGCTATCGCGCACCTCGGATAGGTTTTCCCTTAGGCGAGCATGGCTGCCACTTCCCACTGGGTCCCCCCTATGAGAGTTAAGGCGATCTCGGAGATCGCCCCGTGGGGTGGCTTGAGGACTTCGGCGACTTCCGGTCCAGTAGCTCCCGTTAGAGAAGCTCGGAGCCTTCCTCTGGTGGTGAGGATCTGGGACTTCTCTGGGCGCCTTGCTACGATGGGACGGTCCTGCGGATGGTGGGTTTCTCCTGCTACTCCCATAAGCTGGAATATCTCAGACAGGCCGAGGAGGAGACAGATATCTTATCGGTGAAGGAGGATGCCTGACCGGGGATGCAATCCTGGTTCCGTCAGGGCGGATCAAGTTAGGTAGGGACCTTTCGGCCCTGCCAACTTGCAGGCCTTGCGTCCGGCGATCTGAGCAAGGCGCAGGACAGCTGGCCGGGACGGGCTGTCGCTGTGAGCCCTCCCCGGATCTCCTTCTAGAACTCCCTCGTGCCCTCCTGGGTGCGCTCGAGGATGGCAGTGAGATGGGAGTTGAAGTTCGGACCGAGCGGCTATACTGTTGCTCGGCCCTGGGTAGTTCTTCGAAGGTTGCCTCTCGACGGTGCGATGAGGGAGTAGAGTTGGATGTCGGAGGTCTGGCCGAGCGACTAGGCCTGGACCGATTACCCCGGCTGGACTTATGAGTCTTGCCTTGCCTCTTTCCGACGTTAGCGTCAGTTGTAAAAGGGGGTAGTCGGGCCAACACCTCCTTAATCTGCTGATTAGCTTTCGCCAGCTGACTCCTCAGCTGAGCATTCTCCATCTCTACTGTCGTGTAAAAGTTCGGGTTTGGATTAGGTGGCTGGGGTGCTGAACTTCCAGTGTCTTCCTGGCCTATTGGCAGCTTGCCCGACCGCTGCTGAACTTCTAGGTTTTGCTCACCGGAGATGGCGGCATGATGGGCCTCCTGCCCATCATGCTGGTCCACCTCGTTATCGTGTCTTGATCGAGTGATCACCATGGTTGGATATTTGCGATAACACCAATCTAACAAGCTCTCAATGAAAGCACCAAACTGTTGACGCGGTTCTTCGCCAACAGGTAATTAAGAAAATAAGAGAAATGGATTAGTGCTGAGTGATGAACCGAAACAGATGAATGATCTTAATATGAACTGAAGATACGACTACGTTTTTAGGTGGTTCAAAGGTTAAAATCCTTCTACTCCACCAGCCTATATTATTGCTATATTTATGGTATTCTTTACAGGGTATTTCGTTACACAATAGAATCCAACCCCTTGTAACTCACAGGGTCTCCATATTTATAGGAGAGGGCACCTGGGAGTTGGTAAGGGGGGTCATCCCGTGACCTTCTTACCCATCATGTCACTTCTGTGACATTCATGATTAATTCCTAAAACCTGACAAATGAAGTGTGGTCTAATCAATAGGTAAGGGGGATAATGGGTCGCACGGCCCAACCCAGTCGTGGGTGCCTAAACACGCACGTTCATGCTGCGTGTCCGAGAATTCAGGGATATATCAGACACGTGATGTCTGATATATGCACGTTTACATTGCATGGTTGACTTTATAAAGGGTCATAGCTGCCAACTCCAGCTCGTACCTCGGGCTGGATGCCTTCTTGACCCACGGTCCTCATGTCTCTGACTCGGCTCTTAAGTAATCTTTAATAAACTTTTGACTACCTCGAGCTAAAAAGATACGACCTGACAACAGCAGCTCCGGCTACGTGGTATCCACGTGGCTGATATAATTATGCCATATATCAGCTCGCTAATAGCCCGTGGAAAATTAAGGCGTACACTATGGTTTAGAAATATTAATTTTAACATAAGGTTTGATTAATATAGCTGGTCCTAGAAATATTGTTTATTATAACATAAGGTTTAGATAGAAAAATTAAGATCGTGACACTTGTCACATGTATGATTATTAAGAATTTAAGCATTTTGGATGAATAAATTAATAAAGGATAGATCTAGAAGGTCTAGATCCTTCCCTCAAATGTTAGGATCACATTTTACTCAGTCAAAGTGGTTTAAACAAATTCAAGTGTGCTGAAAGTGTGCAAAAATGTATTTAAAATATCAGCGTATGCCGATATATCGGCCCCTATATCGCAGCTATAGGGGCTGATATATCGCCTATGTTGATACGAAAAATACGTCGACTTCATACGAACGAAACCACAGAAGCTTGGGGCATAGGTAGGGGTGATATATCGCCTAGGGTAGGTGATATATCGGCTCTTGGAGCCATTTTTGAATCTTCGTGGAATCTGAAACTAGAAACAGCCCTCAACAACTTTGACTCGCTCCTGAAGGTTTTTTATCGAGTTCTGGGCATCTATTGAGCGAAAAATGTATTTTTAATCATTTATTTATTCATTGAAATGGGAGTTAGTTTCACTCATTGAACTCTATAAATAGGTTCCTTCACTCAGCCATTTTATTCATCATTCAAGCACAGTTCAGAGCCTCCAAGCTGCTAAGATTATTCTAGAGAGAAAACACTAGGGTTTGGGGATTAAAAGCTTTCAAATCTAAGTTTTTCTAAACACTTGGGAAGTAAGCTTTTGTGTGATTTCGGTGTTTGAGGTATAGATCGATGCTCTAAGCTATCTAAGGTACCATTATTCTTCATGTTTAGTCCATTTCCATTCTTCTTATTCTTTCCTTTTATTTCAAAACCTAACTTGTTGTAATGAGTTTTGGTTAGGTGTTGAAACTTAAGGTTTTTGGTAAGTCTTTTTCTGATGGTTTAGATATTTTCTTTATCTTCTTTTCTCTATAGGACTTATGGTTTCTTTATGTTTGGTTTTAGGAGTTTCCAATCCCGCTCTTGTCTCCAATATCTCAATTTTCGGTAAGGAAAATTAGATAGTTTAGTTTATGATCTAGGCTATGTTTTTGCATGACCTAACATTTTAGGTACAATAAGGGGTAAGTGTGTCTGGACCTAAGGTGTCCAATAATGTATGACAGACTTATACCTGGTAGGCTCGGTTGCCAAAACTTTATGACGAACCTAAGTTGATGTCCGGTGTATGACGGACTATTGTCTGGGGCTTAATTGCCACCCATGTATAAGCACTTATCTTTTTATTATATTTGACTTGTTATTATGACCTATAGTTATGATTATGATCTATGACCTATAATTACGATTATGACTTATGACCTGTGATTTATGACTTAAATTATGATTTATGATTATGACTTAGGCTATGATATGACCTATGGTTTTGTGATGTGATATGATTAGTATACATAAGTTTTTGTTATGACTCTTGTGTAATTTATGATATGTTGATTAAATGATTATATGACTAACTCTTGTTTGTATTTTCCTTACTGGGCTTAGAAGATCACCCCTTATGATGTTGTTGTATAGAAAATTGATGATAGAAAGGTCGGTGGCAAGTGGGACCTAGGAGCTTCGTGATGTACTCGTGGGGACCATATAGACGAGGAAGATCAGGCAGGCCTATTTACTTATTTTCATTAAAGAATGTGTTTTTTTTTGAAGTTTTATTTAAATGCTGCTCATTTTAATATGTTAAAGACACTTATTTTATTTTTGTAAAACCATGGATCCGTATATTTATTTTCAAGTTTTTATTCAATAAAAAGAGCAATATTTATGATTATGATCCAACGCTGTGTTATCGATAATTTATGAGAAATTAGGGCGTTACAGGTGGTATCAGAGTCATGGCTATATTGGTCCTGAACGTTCCCACAAAATACACACGACGGCTACAAAGGACCAACTCGCTACCAAGTAAGTATACACATTATTTTCAAAATATGTTTGTAATGTCTTTCTTGTGTTTTCTTTCAGAAATTAGCTCATTGGACTCAAGTGTGGTTAGAAAAGTTAAAGTTATAAGAAGAATACCAGACCCTGATTATGATAATGAGTTAAAGAGAATGTTTCTAAGAATCAACTCAAGATATGCTAGAAGAAGGATCCGATGTGGAGGATTAGATGTATATAAGAACACATTGTTAAATTTTGTATTATGCTATTTTAGAAAAAAATTTGCAATTTTTGTAAAACATGTTATTTGCTTTTGTTATTATTTCATTGTTTAGTAAGTGTTAAGAATTTTGGATTCAATTGAAAGTGTAAATTTTAAATTCCTCTCTTGTGGGTTAGCCCATTTGCTTTGCATTATTGGATTGGATCTAACTAAAAATGAATAACAATTAATAAAGCAAGGGTTTAAATTCCTATCTTTTGAGTCCAAGTGGAAGTTAGGGGGCCTTAGTAGTGGGTATGATATACTAAACCCAGCCCTCCTCCATGGAAGATTCAATTCTTAAGGTCCATTTACCCGAGTTGGAATTAATTGTAATAGGGTAGTTTTGATAGATAGATGGACCTAATAGACAGTAGTACGATAGGCTAAGTTGTAACCTCTACTTGCTTTGTTTGTCTTAGTTTTGTTTTTTTTTCTTTTCAAACTTTTCTCTTTTGGGGAAAACAGAAAAGAAACATGGAGCAGGAACCAAGAAGATCTGAAAGACTAAATGGCCGAGGAAGTGGCCGAGGCAGAGGCCGAGGAAGGAGAAGGGGGCGAGGAAGAGGAGTAGTCGCCACCCCCACATATGAAGAATTTCCAGCAGCCCTGGGAGTGCCAGAAGCACCCAATGTAGTGGAAGAATCGGCAGCTGCTACTCGAGAAAATTTGGAAAGAGAAAATGCCCGTCTTAGGGCAGAGCTAAGGAGAAGGGAAGAAGAGTTCCAAATAAACTCAGGGCAACAACAACAAGTGGTGCAGTAAGTCATTCCTATAGCACAATTACTACAGTTGGCAGAACCTCGCTACGAGGCAGTGTATGAATGTTTTAGAAAACAGCAATCGCCAAACTTTGACGACGGATCTGACCCAATAGAAGCAGAAGAATGGATTCGATCAGTGGAGTCCATTCTAGAACATATGCTGCTGGGAAACGAAGATCGAGTCTCTTGCGCTTCAAGCTTGCTAAAGAAAGACACCTGCATCTGGTGGGATATAGTGAAGTAGACTAGAGATGTGAACGTTATGACATGGGATGAGTTTATCAAGGTGTTCAACAAGAAGTATTATAGTCATGCGATTCTAGCCACAAGGGTGGACGAATTCATTGCGCTTACTCAAGGGAATTCAACTGTGACAGAGTATGCTAGGAAGTTTGATAGGCTGGCTAAGTTCGCGGCAGACATGGTACCCACCGAGACGCTAAGGATTCAAAGATTCGTGAAGGGATTGAAACCTATGATAGCTCGTGACGTAAAGTTGATTTGGGAATAACCACTTATGCAGAAATATTAGAGGTAGCCTTGGAAGCTGAGTAAATAAAGGAATCTAAAATATATCATGTAGAAGGTATTTATTCGAGTAATAAATTATTCTTTCTGTTTATAGTCTTAGGCTATTAACCTTACTTTGAAAAGTCTATACTTTCCTATGTTCTCCTCTTCATCTTGAATATCCTGTTTTAAACTAAAGTTCAATGAACTTTAGTTGGATGTTCAAGAGTCCAGATGTCATAAGAATTCCAAATTCCATTTCTAGATTCATGGTGTTTCAACCATTATTTATTGTTAAAATCTTTCATTACATACTAGAATGTGATATACACAACCAACTAAACTTTTATATTTGTAATGGAATAGTTACTAACTAACGCTCCCACTACAATAATGTTTTACAAAATTTGGGATATTCTTTGGTTTTATCATTGTTAATTATCAGTAACTTGCTTACTTGACTTATAGTCATCATTTCTAGTACAACTTAACTAGAAAAATATAGTGAATATAATAATCATGCTTCATTAAAGTAGCATTTAAGAGATACAAACACTTTTGTAATCTTTTATTATTATTAAATTTTTTCACTTCATGACTTCATGGAAAATTTTCAATTTATTCACATAACCACTTGTGAATCCCAACTTTTAAGTCTTTGATGTTGTACAATCAAGCATGTACAAAGTACAATAAGTGTAAAAATTATAGAAATAAAAAAGACGATAATAATCACTCATTATCTATTAATCTTATCTAATATGATTATATTCCATTTCTAAAATACTAATTTTACTTAGCATTCTAGTTGTATGTGAGTTGGGTTTGAATTCCAAGTTTACATGCAAATTACTTGAATTCCAAATTCGATTTTAAACTTCCTTTTGATCAGATCAAACAAGTCTTTAAGTGACTTTACTTTGAATGTTGCATGAAAATTTCTAGAAATTTTCTTTGCATTCAACAAAAGTAAATGTATCTTAAATAAATATCAATCAATAATGACTTACTATTTATTATCTCTTTTAACTTTGAACATTAAAAGGCTCAACATACATTTTTATGTATTAGCTATACGATTATGTGGTTTTTGAGCCTTTATTTGAGAAATGTCTTTTGGATAACTTTAATTAACAGACTATACAAACAGGGAGAAAACCAATGAATGGTTCTAATAAAAGACTATCTTTTATTTGCTTTCTGTGTCTAATTAATTACAAACAAATCTAAAAAATAATTCACATATATGTTTCACTTAATTGTTGTCAGAATAATATGTCTTATTTATTAAATCTATTATTTGCACAATAATGAATAATTCATAATTATCATTTATTCTCATTGATGAAATAGGTAGAACAAATATATTTCAAAAAATAACAATTGAATTTGTTATTTAAAAGAAATATTAAACTTGTTCATTCATCAAATAAAGGAATCTAAAATATAGTTTCTAGAAAGAATTCTAGAACTTATTTAAAGAAAGAACTTATTAGTTTCTTTCATAATGAAAATCAACTATTTCAAAATGACTAAAAAATTTAATTTGTTGTAAAATAAACAAAATAAATTTCTAAATTAATCTTTTCTTTATTCAATTGTCTTCATCATTTCTTCTTCGCTTTGGTTTCAATGCAATTACTCTTTTTCCCAAAAGATTTATGCATCCCTGAAGACAAAAACAAATGAAATATATTATTAGTGGTATAATTTTGAATCAACCATTCAAAATATTAAAGAAGAGATTTTGAGTAAATCGAATTTACCCCGTATTTCAAAATTTAAGCATATGCCAGAGCTTCACCCTTTATCATGGCCCACATCTCATATGCAGTTTCAATAACCATATATATTTCTTTAATGTCGACATGCATGGTCAATAACATGCATTGACGTGTCAGGTGATTCAATCTCATCCATTCACCATATTTTTCATGTTCATCAAAGCTGGATGAAAAGCTTAGAACTTCTAGAGGTAGATCATAGATCGCTCCGTACAAGTTTTGTGTTCCAAAGACAATGTGAATCCCTTCATTCCATATTCTTATGCGGTTAAGACTAAATGGAATCATTTCCAAGAGTTTATCAATGAGGTGTGTGTGAATTCCAAAGTTTTCAAGTACTTGATTAGGATTAAGAGAATTAACCATTGTTGCTGGAAATAAATAAATAAAATATAAACATATAATAAGTACCATATTTTATTTGGAAAATTTAACATGATGCATGAATGCAACATATAAAAATACATAAAAATTATATACTAATCCACGATAAATTAATTTGAAAATTAATGGACCAGCCTTAGGGTAGGTCAAACTAACTCCAAATTAATTTTGAGACAAATCTCAATTTCATAAGTGAAAACTTAAAAACGTCTTTTTCTCTTTTGACTCACGAACTACTGCTAGTTTGGTCAAGATGCACTAGTCGTGCTTGAAAGCCTGTATACACCTTCGCAGTTTAACCCATTATTTTCAATTAAAGACTTAACTCAAGAGTGTGCCTTAGGGTCAGTCAAACTTGAAATCCATCACTAATTTTATTCTCATAAGAGAAGTCAACCTTGAGATAAAATAAACACATTTGGAAGTCTTTCCTTATAGAGGCTGCAAATGGAGGCGACACGAGGCCATTCCTATGCATCTCGGTGTTCAACCAATAATGGAGACCATGAGACTTATTGTTATAACTCCCTCTCCCACTCACTATTTTTAAAAAGTGTGTTTTTCACAAAATCAATATTTTTTAATTTAGTTCTAAAAATTAATTTAATTATTTTTAACAAATGATATTCTAATATTTACTAATCCAATTAAGCAAAAAATTTAAAAAGGTGTACCCGTAATTCTAATTTTAATTTTGCTTTAATTAAGAGAATATCATTTTTATTTTAATAAAATATTTTTCATTAAAAATTAAACAACTTTAATTTTGATTTACCATCTTAACTAATTAAGACTAAGTTTATTATTATATGAATTATCATATATAGACATATAATAAAATATAGGACATTCCTAATAGCACGTTTCTACACAAATGTAATGCATGACAAGATATTAAACACTTTAATCATATTCAAATATTTATAATAAGTAAATAAAAGTGGGTTGGTAACTTTTGGGTGTTTCTATAAAAATTACAACACTTGCAAAAAATACATGAAAAATGTAACCTAGACTAGCTAAGGTCTGATGAAGAGCACCTTGATCTCAAATCTTGAGATGTAGTCTTGTTGAGCCAATGCCATCATTTTCCATATCCATTTTGAATTATACAACTTTTTATTTATTTTAAACAATCTTTTAAAATAATTAAACTTTAGGTTTTAATACCCAAATAGTTTCTAAGGCCCAATTTGAATTTGGGTAATTTAATTCAAAAGTAAAATTAAACAATTTAATTTTAATAAATTAAAATTCAGAATAATTTTAATTTAAATATTTTAATTAAAACAATTTTAATTATGGAAGAGAATAATTAAAAAAATTTAATTAAGGAAAATAATCAACATCATTTCAATTATTGAAATTTCCAAATTAACACCATTTTAATTTAATTTTAGATTTTTAATTAAATGAATAATTAAAATAATTTTGGTAACAACACATTAGGGTTTGTATAACACAAACCCTAGGTGTGTCACCATTATGGGCGGCGAGAAGAGGGCCCGGCAGTGGAGGAGGGCATGACTCGGGTGGGACTGGCAGAGGCGCACGACTAGGCGCAAGTGTGATGCCCCTAAGGTAGGGTACGTTTTCCACATACTTGTAATTCCAAGGTTTACGAGTATGTTAAGCACTTGACCAAATGAATTAAATAAAATGATACTAAGAAATACAGAAAAATTTAAATCTTTTATATAAACTTATTAATAGAAATTATTACACGTATGCATACTTTAAGTTTAAATGTAGTAATATGAAAAACCCTAAACCACTATTGCATTGCTACTGAGTCCGTGCTCCACAAGTTGCTCAACATCTAAAGCGACGCCTGGAAAAATGTTGGAAAATAACATAATGAGCTAACACTCAGTAAGTAAATCTCATGCATACACATACACATGAATGTCGTGAGTTTGAAATGCACATATACTAATATGCTGACTTATATACTTATGCATTTCATTTATTGCTCATGTACTTTCAAACTTTACTTTCGTGGTTTTTCTCTTTTTACTTTCACATTGTTATGGGCCCTTTATCTTATGTGCACACTGTTCGATTTAGCCAATGTCAGCAGGGCTTGTTACACATATAATATAAAATCCCATGGGTTCTCCTCTGGCTAGCCATCATCGCAGCTGGGCTCATCGTATTACTCGTTTCATCATTGCCATAGCTGCCATACTTATTACACATATAAATGGAGGAGAAAGATGGGAACATGGCAAACATATCTGAATGGTCAACTCTGACCTAGCCCACACTAGTGGGCAGCCACTATAAGTCTTATAGACCTCCGTCTTCTTTACTGAACTTACTTAATTGCTTCCTCGAAACAGTGGCACCCTTTTCAAGAACTTATTTTCTGAGAGAATACAAATGTTCTCTCAGAAAAATCATAATCTGCCTCCCTTCAATGATGCCATGAGCTCTTTATTTATATACTCAGGATCGTACAAATAAAAATCCCTCATAATTGGGATAATTCAGTTGCTCTAACCAATATTTAATTAATAATCAAATTTAAAATACAACAATATGCGATTTCTTTGGGATAATTTGAGAGATTCTCGTTGTGGGTACGACTAATTCTAGCTGAAGTCGTTATTGAAATTTTGCTGCAGAATCGTGATCTCTCTGGTCGGCCAACTCCACTCCCTGAAGTGAGACTGGTAGGCCAAAAAAAATGACTGATCGGCCAAAACAGATGACTGGTCAGCCAAAACGACTGACTGGTCGGCCAAAACATTTTACTGGTCAGTCAAAAATCTTTACCGGTCGGACAAAAATTCTACCAGGTCGGTCAGATCACTTCCAAACCAGATAAATAATTTTTATGTTCAGTAATATCACAAGATTAATCTCAAACCTTTGCCTCAGCCATTTATTGCCACACATTTTACTAGTCAGTCAAAAATCTTTACCGACTGGACAGAAATTCTACCAGGTCGGTCAGATCACTTCCAAACCAGATAAATAATTTTCATGTCCAGTAATATCACAAGATTAATCTCAAACCTTTGCCCCAGATATTTATTGCCACTTGTCACTATTATTGCCACATCATCGTATTTAAATTTTGGGGATAACATTTGCCCCCCAAGTTTATTATATGATATACTCACATATAATAAACTTTTTCTCAACTGCTGACGGCATAAAAAGATAAAATTGACTTTACACATTCTCCCGCCTTTGCAAACAAACCACGACATCTTACCAGACCATGATCATTGTAGTTAACTGCTCCCAATCGTGGGGGAGAGAATAGCAAAAAGAATTTCAAGATTCTAAGGGTAAGTGAAAATTTCCACTCTCTTCCCTTTAAATAGACCCATAGGTGCTCACAATTCATAAGCAAAAAAGAGGGCTCACAAACTACTCATTCTTCTTTTGGCCGAAACCTTCAAGGTTTTCTCTCCTCTTGGCCGAAATCTTCAAAGAACTCCAAGAAGGGCTCCAAACTCTTCAACCAAATCCAATGATTCTTTAAGAAATCAACACCTCTTCAAGATATTTGGGTAGGTTCTTCTTCGTCATCTTCATTTGTAAGCTTTTTAAACTCTAAAATTTACATAATAGCTTGTTAAACTCTTGTATGTGCCGAAACTCCTTTTGGAATACACTCTTGGATTTGTGTATGAATCTTTGATGAATGATGCAATTTGTGGCTGTTTTGATGTAGTTTAGTGTAATGCCCCGAATTCCCTATTATGGTTAATGGCTGGATTAGTAGGCCGGGAGGGCCATAACTGTTTAATTATGCCATTAAATGTGTTTATGCATGTTTATGAGAATTATATTATAATATGATGTTAAATGCATGCATGTGAGTCCACATCTGTTTACAGGGGTGTTTTGGTAATTTGGCTCGTTGAGGGTATAATTGAATATTTGTTTCCATGCTTATGATATATTGTGAGACCACATTATAATGTGGATTGGTTCGAGTATTTCGATATGAGACAATCCTTAAACATGATTTAACGGTTTGGTCATAACAGGTTTGAGCTCGGGGCTCGGGGTGATATTGATGATTATAGCGTTACCAGGGATTTTAGGGTAACGGGATATGAATTGTTGGCGTTTGAGGATATTGAGATTAGTGGGAATTGGGAAGCGTTAATTAAGATTAACGGGATAAGTGGAATGTTCCAAAATTACCCTTGAAGTGGCTTTAGAAGCTTTAAAAGACCTAGGGGTATTTTAGACTTTTGGCTTGGATATATATCATGTTTGAAGGCTGTAGAATAAATAGAACAAAACAGAGACACTTCCTCATCCTTCCCGTACATCATCTTCTTCACTTCTCCTTTGAGGGTTTTGAGTTCTTGGTGGGGATTCAAGCTAGGGAAACTTAAAGGTTGGGTTGGAGACTTGGTTCAGCTTGTAAGGGAGGTCCAAAACCGGTTTCAAGGTGAGTTTTAGCCTTTGGTTTCAGGTGTTGCTCTGTTTTCGTTTTGGTTTTCAATTCATGATTTTTGATGTGGGAAGTGAGAATCGAAGGGGGTTTTAGTGTTAGTTTGATTGGGGTTTGATGAGAGTGAGCTAAGGGTGTTGTTTGGGGGTTTAATTGTATGTTAGGAAGAGGTTTTATGAAGGTTTGAAGGACTGGTTTGAGAGGAAATCGCACAGGGAAAAAACGGGTTCGTGTGTGGGCATGTTGCTGATCTGGGCTGGGCGCTGCGGCGCAGCAGGGGTGCACCGCGGCCCTTGGCATTTGGCAGACAGGGAGCCCTCTCTATTTAAGGGCGCGCCGCGGCGCAGCAGGGGAGGGCCGCGGCCCTTAAGGTCAATTTTGCCAAAATGTGGTTTTTAGCTTGGGGATTCAAACCATAGGCCTCGGGGTTGGACCTAGTACCCGGTTGGGTAGTATTTGATGTCTCGGGGGCTGGGATTTGGTTTGGGAACCCTCATATATCATTTTTATTGATGAATCCTATAATTTGGTTATGACCAGGTGACCGTCAAGGAATATAAAGGTTGATCGTTCTGAGGGGTCGTTCATATAATTATTCTCACTCGAACCAGAGGTAAGAAAACAGTGTATGATTATAGTTGCACCCTGTATAGGTATATGACATGCATGGTTTGATATTGAGGCATGTTGGTTGATATATGTGGACGTGGATTGCATATTAAATGCTGATGTACATTGATTACCTGTTTAAGACACTGACTAGTCAGGGACCGACTCTAAAGTCGAGAATCATGCATTGAATGGCTCTATGGCATTAATGCTAGACCGACCCTAGGGTTGAGGAACTTTTAAGCGCTTGCCTGGTCTACGATTAGATGACTGTAGCCAAGGTATATGACCCCGGTGACCGTTTGTCACATGGCTAGGGGACGTTGTCCATAGTTTCGACTCTAGAGTCATGAGGAAGGTTATCTTGGTGACCAATCATCATGCACCTGTCCTGAACAAGCTTATGAAAGAATCACTTATCAGTTAAGCCCTGGTGACCCTATCGTCACATGGCTAGAGGGAGCGATGCTCATTATTGTGACCTTTGGCTATTGTCACATATTTGTTGGACTATTAGTCCTGTGTGGATATTATGATTGTTGTTGATATTATATCATGCTTTATGGTGTTTTCTTGCTGGGCCTTGGCTCATGGGTGCTATGTGGTGCAGGTAAAGGGAAGGAAAAGCTTAACCAACCCTGAGTGGAGAGCTTGGGCGATGTGGTGTACATACTGGGCCGCTTGACCGCCACGGTCAAGGAGTTCTCAAGGGACTAGGGGTTTACCCTATTTTTGCCGCTTAGGCCGGCGGGGGTTGTAAATTTGAAACAATAGCGACTCTTTTGTATTACGAACTACTTGTAAACATTTTGAAAGGCTCACGAGCAGTTTATTTAACTTAATGAAATATGCCCTTTCCTTTTTATTGGTTTTTCACCTTAACCTGATAATAGCACCTAGATCACGTTTTTAACCAAAGGACTCGGGTAGCGAGTCAAATTTCCGGTTCACCGTAACTGTTCTGGGGTAACCAGGGCGTTACATTTAGGCTATGGGTAAATCAATTTTGTCTCCAATTTCATGAAAATTTGAAGAAAAAAGATTTTTCACTCCACATTGCATATTTGGGTTTATGGGTATTTGATGAGCATATGAAATCCCTAGAACCTCATGAACTTTTCAAATCCCACCTTTTGATGTTGATGTAGTGTCCCATAAATAGAAGAACATGTTTGTGCCTCAAGCCTTTGAGATTTATGGTCTTTTCGGACCCTATAGCTAATCGATTACTGTTTTTGGCCCTTAAATTCGTACATGATTAGTAGTAAAGTCTAGCTCCTCAGAAATAGATTATTAGGGATGCATATGTATGGCAAATCGGCTATTCTCAGCTGTTCGAACATTCAGATATGCCCAAGCAGCTTGGATGTGCACATGAACGCCTCAAACATGCCCAATCCACTCGGTCTAGTTTCTAGCTGATCGGGACACCACGCCTCCCGCTCGGATCAGCACTCAACCAATCAGATGCTCCCCTTCCATTCGGGCATCACGAGAACCACTCGGGGTACCACAGCATCCACTTGAACCATCACCCAGCTGATCGGGTACGCTTCCATTCGCTCAGATGCCTGGCAGGATTCTCGGACACCAAGCCAGCCTCTCGAATGACACGCCCCATCCGATCGGTCACCACGCACTCTGCTCGGAACCACACAAAATTCTCGGACACACCGCATCCGCTCGGCCATCACGCCATCCACTCGGTCATGAATGCTCCCAAGCCTTTGAGATTGTAAAAATGATTCAGGCATTTTAGGCACCAAAACAAAAAAAATTATTATGACTCTTGCCCTCATACATGTTTATTCTGGGGAGTAAAAAAATATTTTTACTACCCAGTAAAATATTTTCTGAGTAGTAAATAAATATTTTTCCTTTGCATTGATTGATTTATGTTTGTTTGGTTCACTCACCTCCCCATACTTTTTTTTTGTAGATGAATTGCTTCGACTACAGGGGAGGTGACAACCATAGAAACTCTGACTCATCAATTCCCAAGTCAAGCGACACTCCTCAAAGTAGTGACTCTTCATCCAAATCTCCTAGCAGTCGTACTCCCGAAGATCGTCTTCGTCGCCTAAAGAAGATCCTTCCCCGGTCGGCTTTATACTTCCTTCACGAAGAACAGTTTCTTAATCAACAGCTTCAACATCCACCAATGAGGGTGAAAAAATCCAATCGACTTCCTCAAGACCAAGATTCTCAAGTGGCTCGTAGAGAGATACAGAAGGTAGTGGAACGTGGTGAAGCCCAAACTGCAGCTTCTTCAAGACCGTCGCGCCAGATCCAAAAAACTAGCAAACCCCGGAGAAAGACTATCTAGAAATTTACAACTGAGATTCAGCAATCAGCTGTTCTAAAACCAAGAAAAGATGAAGATGAAACGCCCTCTTGGTTCATAGCAAAACCTTCCAAACTTAACTCCAGCATGTTCGATAAACACATTCAGGCTTCGGGCCTTGAAGGGGTAAACGTGGTATGCCCGTGACCTCATCAGAGAGCTAACAAGCCTAGTGGACCCTATTGCGCCTGGTCTAGATATCATGTTTTGCAGGAGCTACTATCCCACTGCACCCTTTTTTCGGTCAGTAGCAGATCACTTCAATGTCTCTCCTTTCCAGATAGCTCCTAATGGAATTCAGGCATTATCTGCTTTATATATTCTCTATTTCTTTCAAGGCTGGGATCCACCCACTCCTCATGAAGTTCACTACCTTTTCGACTTTAGGACCAATCCAAGCCACAAGAATACAGGTTTTTCCACCTCTTCCATAGGCATAAAGGGATTAAATACCTCCATGGTATTGCACATAAATCGAATCCCGGAAAATACTATACAGAGTATTTTCTTACTTCAGACATTAAGGCCAACAACTTGGCCTTCACGCATGCAGGTCCTTTCCATCAACCTCTGCCAACTAAGGAAATGTATTCCCGAGTAGAGGAACTTTCTAACATGTCTACCGAAGAGAAAAATGTAAAAGGTTGGTCAATGTGGACAATCTTCAGATGGTGGGGTTGTTACCGAGCAATCAAAACATCATAGAAGATAGCACTACTGAAGAAGCGAACGCAACTGACCAGTCAAATGCTGACACTGAAGTAGTGATTGATCAGTTCTCTCCTGAACCATCTCCCTACTCTCGTAGACCAGGCGACCTTATTATTAGGGAACCCCTTCCAGAGGACCATCGTAGACGTGCCATTCCTACAAAGCCTGGGAATGGAAAGACCCTCGAGCTCCATAGAGATGTCAGCTCGTCATCTGAAGAAGAGGATGGCTTTCTTGATAAAATTCTAAACTCAGGTTTTTCTGCAAATCAGTAACCATAGTTTGGTGTTTTGATATAAATAACTTCCCTCGAGAATGATTGTATGAAATCTGTAGAGTTATGAGGTAATAGTAAAATTTTCATTTATTTATACATTGCCTCCCATTTTTACTAACAAGTCTTGTGCTTCACTCTTTTTTGCAGATCCAGATATGTTCAAGCAATTCAACACTTCCTCTGCCCAAAAGAGGAAACCCGGGGAGGGTAGTAGCTCAAACCCTCCAAGAAAAGTCGCGAAGACAATACCAACCAGTCAGGGGAGATTACCTGACCAGCCTATCACCATCCCGCAGTTGGCTCCTTCATCCATTCCTCCTTTTGCTAGTTTAACACCTACCCGCTTGGCTGGCTTAAGTGAGCCCCTTCGCATTGCTGGTGATATTGGGAAGGAATTGCTTGACCATACTCTACACCATGCTACAACAATTCAAACCTTTGAGTCTTTGCCCCGGCTCAGTGTTGAAGTTGTCCTGCAAAGGGTTCTTGCCCAACTGATGAGTGTAAGTATTTTATCATCAAGACATCCCATTTTGCTATTAATTGTTTTTACTTTAAGTAACCCTCTGTTATCCATTTCAGTCACTTATCACTATCAGTCATGCTCAGCACCGAGCAGTAGACTATGAGGAATTGATCAAAGTCTTAAATGATCAATTGGTGGAAGCC
Source organism: Humulus lupulus (assembly GCF_963169125.1). Classification (NCBI taxonomy): domain Eukaryota; kingdom Viridiplantae; phylum Streptophyta; class Magnoliopsida; order Rosales; family Cannabaceae; genus Humulus; species Humulus lupulus. Next base: position 189,394,672 of record NC_084798.1, on the reverse strand, counting down.
CAAGCCAAGATTGAAACTTTAACTACATCCGAAGGGGATCTTCGATCCAAGGTCGAGCGGGTGGAGAAGAGCATTGCCAAGAGGGATGGATCTCTAAGAGAGTTGGCCAATGAGAACAAGAAACAAATTCAAACCAACAAGATGTTGACTGATCAGCTGGAGAAAATGACTTGCGAGAACAAGGAGCTGAAGCGAGAAAAGGAAGTCGATCTTGCTCGCTATGAAGATAGTTGTTTCAACTGATTCTACCAGGTATGGAAGTTGAACAAGCCCCTCAACCTCAAATTTCTCTCAGAGGAGGCTAGGGCAGAAGAACTTGCCAAATGCAAGGCAAAGGCCGCTAGGAGGCAGCCAATCCTGCTGGTGTTATGCCTTTTTCTCCTGCTTTATCATTCCGACCAGAGGATGTCACCGATGCCGAGAATGGTGTTGATCAACCTGTTACCAGTTTACCAGACCAGTGATCATACTTTAGCGGACCAAAGAGTGTCTTATCCGACTAGTAGGCACTTATCTCAACTATCTTCTTATTATACTTTGCTCGTACGGGCGAGCTGTTGGCATGTATACTTTACTTTTTAGACTTAAATCATTTACAAGTTTTTTATGGAATAGTAAAGTCATTATGATATATGCCTTATATTTTCACATGAGTAATTAGTTTTCTAACTTAGAAATTCTAAACATTTCATAAGTCACTACTAATTATACTTTCTCACACTCTTATTGCTCTAACATTTTATGAGCATAGTGTTTTGTTTATACACGAATATTTGCTCTTAACTTAAAATTTTGAAAAAATTCCATGTTACTTAAGCTTTGTCAAACAAGTTAGCTTAATGGCCTTTTTTGACTTCAAAAATTTACAAGTCTTCCTAAAAACAAATATCTTTGCTCGTGCTCTTATTGCATGTGTTGAATTACATACCAGTATACCCTATGTGCTCCCCAAGTGATTGAGGGTTGAAAAATCCTTGGTCACTTGCTACTTGATCGAATTTGTTCGAGCAGTTATTACTTGTGAAACACATCGAATATAAAGAAGATATTTGAGTAGTTAAACACTGCAAAAATATTCAACCAGTTAAATGCTGGTAATTTATCTGATGGATACCGACCAGTTGAACACTCCCCGGTTTTTTCCTCTCAGAATTTATTTTTTAAATGTACTGACAGTTGAACACTGCCAAAGTAAAAATAATCAACACATATGCAAAATTTGTTGCAAGATTCGACCGCGCTGTGCATGATCTCTTTCATTACTCGTAAAAAATAAGGACAAAGCGTGTCTAATCACGAGTCTCAAACAAAATAAAATTGTTTCAAAAATAAAATGACTAGTCAGCAAATGACCATCTCACAAACAAACTTAAATAACAAGTTAAACACTTGAAACTAAGCTACCACTCTGCAAGCAGTATTTATTGATAATACATCCTCAAGTGCTCGCCATTCCAATAGTTCCTGATCAGCTCTCCATTTAGTCGAGAAAGTTTGTAAGTGCCGGTTGGCAGGACTTGCTCAATCTGATACGGTCCCTCCCAATTTGGTCCTAGCACTCCAGCTGCTGGGTCATTGACGAACACTTTTCTAAGGACCCAATCTCCAACCTGGAATTTTCGATGTCTAACTCTGGAATTAAAATATCGGGCTACATTTTGCCGATGGGCAACAATTCTCAAGCTTGCTTTTTCTCGTTTTTCTTCAACAAAGTCCAAAGATTCAGCTAACAACTGGTGATTCTCCTCCTGGTCATACGTGGTTCTTCGATGGGATGGTGGGTCGACCTTGACAGGCAACATGGATTCATATCCATAGGCCAAGGAAAAAGGAGTATGACCAGTTGCTGTTCGGGTAGTAGTTCTGTACGACCAAAGAACCTCTGGCAATTCTTCTGCCCAAGCACCCTTCGCTTGTTCTAGACGCTTTTTTAGAGTATCCTTTAAATTTTTATTCACGGCTTCAACTTGACCATTGGCTTGTGTATGAGCTACTGAGGAGAAACTTTTTATACTGCCATGTCTAGTGCAAAAATCAGTAAACAAGTCACTATCGAATTGAGTGCCATTGTCAGAGACTATCTTCTTGGGCAGACCATAGCAACATATTATATTCTTAACCACAAAATCTAACACTTTCTTCGAGGTGATTGTTGCTAGTGGTTCAGCTTCGGTCCATTTAGTGAAATAATCCACAGCAACTACCGCGAACTGCACCCCTCCTTTTCCTTTGGGTAGTCTCCCGATCAGATCAATTCCCCACCCTACAAAAGGCCATGGACTCTGCATCTACTTCAAGACATTCAGAGGCGCCTTGGGTATTTTATAAAATCTCTGGCTTTTATCACACTTCTTCACATACTCCATGGAATCTTCATTCATTGTAGGCCAGAAAAACCCTTGCCGCAAAATCTTTTTGGAGAGACTCCCCCCCCCCCCCCCCCCCAGCATGATCTCTGCAGAATCCCTCGTGCACTTCAGTCAATAAGTTTTTTGCCTGGTCAGGTGCTATGTATCTAAGCAGCGGCGTAGAGTACCCTCTTCTATACAATACCTCATCCATCATAATATACCTAGCAGCTTGCCTCATAATCTTCTTGGCTTCATTGCGATTATCTGATTGGACTCATTGCTCAAGGTAAGTAATGATGGGTGTCATCCAAGTGTTAGCTAATGTGATGGGCATGGCTTCCCACTCATTAATACTCGGCTCTGCCAAGTATTCTACTAGTACTATGTTCAAAGTTTCAGCATCTTTTGCACTAGCCAATTTTGCCAAAGCATCTGCATTGGAATTCTACTCACGTGGTACCAGTTTAATAGTGTACTCCTTGTATTGTGCTAGCAGGTCTTTGGTTTTATTCAAGTATGCCACCATGCGCAAACCTCTTGACTGATATTCCCCTAAAACTTGGTAGACCACCAACTGGGAATCGTTGTTTACTTCGACCGACTGGACACGAACATCCCTAGCCAGGCGCAATCCTGCTAGGAGGGCTTCATACTCTGCCTCATTATTAGAAGCATTAAATCCGAACCTCAACGCGCAATGAATTCGATGTTCCTCAGGTGTGATCAATATAATTCCTACTCCTGAATGATGTTCATTTGATGACCCATCAACAAAAAGTTGCCAGGTAGGAAAATTCTCTCTCTGCCCAGTCGCATTTTCTTGCCGGTCAGGAAGATCAGGAATCCCAGTGCATTCAGCAATGAAATCTGCCAAAGACTGTCCTTTTATGGAGGACTTTGGTTGATATTTGATTTCAAATTGGCCCAATTTGATCGCCCATTTAAGTAAACAACCAGAGGATTCTGGCTTCTGTAAGACTTGGCGTAAGGGCTGGTCGGTAAGTACTTTAATGGGATGTGCCTAGAAGTACAACCGCAATTTATGAGATGCAAGTACTAAAAAATAGGCCAACTTTTCGATCACGGGATACCTTGACTCTACTCCTATCAACCACTCGCTAACATAATATACTGGATGATGCACCTTATCTTCTTCTCGCACCAAAGTAGCACTGACAGCATGCTCTGTGGCTGCCAAATAAATAAAAAGGTCTTCTTCGTCTACTGGTTTTGAAAGAACAGGAGGTTGAGCCAAATGTTTCTTTATGGCTTGAAAGGCTTGCTCACACTCCTCCGTCCATTCGAATTTTTTGCTTCCTCTAAGTAAGTTAAAAAATGGGACACATTTGTCCGTTGATTTGGAAATGAACCTACTTAGAGCAGCAATCTGCCCAGTCAAACTTTGCACATCCTTAATCCTAGCTGGAGACTTCATTTCCGTGAGTGCCTTTATCTTCTCAGGATTCTCTTCTATTCCTCGCGAGTTAACAATAAACCCAAGGAATTTTCCAGAACTTACTCCGAATGAGCATTTGAGGAGATTCAACTTCATGCTGTACTTTCTCAGTGCCGCAAAGCATTCCTCCAAATCCCATACATGTCCTTCAGCTTCCTTTGAAATTACCAGCATATCGTCCACGTATACCTCCATGTTTTTTCCGATTAAGTCACGGAACATGCCATTCACTAGACGCTGGCAGGTGGCTCCTGCGTTCTTCAAGCCGAATGGCATAACCTTATAACAATACAACCCTATGTCTGTTCGGAAGCTTGTATGCTCCTCTTCGGGAGGATGCATACTGATCTGATTATACCCCGAGTAAGCCTCCATGAAAGACAAAGTTTTATGACCAGAAGTTGCATCAACCAACTGGTCTATCCTTGGCAAAGGAAAACAGTCCTTAGGACATGCTTTATTCAGATCGGTGAAATCCATGCATGTCCTCCACTTCCCATTTGACTTGGGTACTAATACTGAGTTTGAAACCCAAGCGGGGTAATAAGCCTCTCTTATGAACCTGTTTTCCTTTAACCGCTCGACTTCCTCTTTGAGAGCCTTCGCTCGCTCCTTGTCAAGAAATCTTCTCTTCTGCTGCACTGTTGGGTATCTTTCATCCACGTTGAGCACGTGGCTGATCACAGTTGGTGAGATACCCACCATATCCTTGTGAGACCAGGCGAAGACATCTTGATTCCTTTGCAAAAATTCTACTAGCTGTGCTCTCACGTCCAACTTCAACTTTTTCCCAATTTTGACCCCTCTGGTTGGGTCACTTTCATCTATTGAGACCTCCTATAACTCTTCCGGGCCCCACTTCACTATCCAAATCCCCAAAGCGAGGATCAAAGTCCATTCCCTCGCTTTGGGCAATGCCCTATTTGGTGACTTCATCACCAGATGGGGCTTGTTGCTTATTGAAACCAAGAGCATCTCCTATTGTGACCGGTAACTTGATTGTTTCGGCCGGTGACAACCCTTCTCCAGTAAATCCATAAATAACTTGAGAGCATGGCTTCAAGTCATTAATGGATAATTTCATCCTTTCAATAGATGACTTGTAAATAATATTCACAGAACTTCCCGTGTCGACCAGACATCTTTTCACCTTCATGTTCGCTATCTGGACTGTAATGATGAGGGGGTCATTATGTGGATATCTTACATGCTGAGCATCATCTTCAGTAAAAGTGAGAGACTCACTTTCATACCATGGATTTTTTGGAGGTCGCTCCTCTACGATGATGACCTCAGATGTCGATGCTGCATTCAACTCATGTCGAAGTGTTCGAGCATATCTCTCTCTTGCTTTGTTACTATCCTCAGCCAAGTGTGGAACTCCACATATAGTGTCTAAAGTGATAAACACAGGCTCGGGTTGCAAGGGTGGAGACCGCTATCGCTTACACCCAGGATTGTTGTTACTTCCTTCTCCTTCGGTCTTTTCTACTCGATACTTTTTTAACTTTCCTGACCAGAGGAGAAATTCTATCTCGTCTTTGAGATGATTGCATTCATTTGTGTCATGACCATAATCTCCATGGAAACGACAGAACTTATTTAAGTCTTTCTTACTCATCTCCTTCCTGATGGGTGGGGGTTTCCGGTAGGGAACCTCTTGATGACTCGAAAGATATATTTTTGTTCAGCTGGCCGAAAGATTGGTGTAATTGGTGAACCGAGGTTCATACTTAGTTGGCTTGTCATTTGGTCTCGACTTAGCCTTCTTTTCCTCATGGCAGTCAGACCCGTTATTTCCACGTTTCTTTCCACCATTTTGTCCATTCCCACCATTCTTAGGAGGATCAGTTGATCCACCCGCATTGTTTAGGCCATTTTCTCCTTTCTCAATCGTGTCATCCAATTTCATATATTTTCTTGCTCAGTCAAGAAATTGTTGGAGTGTTGAAATTGGATTGCGATGTATACTGTCCCACAAAGGACTCCGATAAATTATACCAGAAGATATGGCAACCATCTTCCCCTCATCTCCAACAGCAGTTGCTCGGTTGGATTCTCTCATGAACCTCTGTATGTAATTCTTGAGAGATTCATCCTTCCCTTGTTTGATATCTACCAAGTGATTGGCATAAACTGGAGGAGTTCGAGTAGCACTGAATTGTCTACAAAATTCTTTCCTAAAACTCTCCCAAGAGGTAATGGATTTTGGCTTGAATTTCCAATACCACTCTTGGGCAGTATCGGACAACGTAGTGGGGAAAACTCTACAGCGATACTCATCACTCACCCCAAGCACCTCCATTTGGTCTTCAAACTTCCCAACATGCCTTATGGGGTCTGCCTTTTCTGTATATACTAGCAGTAGCGATGCTTTATACTTTGCTGGCAGTTGGGCTGCTCTGATTCGGGCACAAAACGAACTGCCACTCCTGTGGTCTACCAGATCGATTGCGGAAGGTTATTTCGAAAAACCTTGAACTACGACCGTTAGCACATCAAGTTGGGCCTGGATGCCTAGGGCAGCCGTTGGGGGCTCAAGGTCTTGACCGCCTGGTCGGGCGTTCCTATCTGGCGCACTGTCATCAAGTATTTCTACTTGAGTGGCAGGTCAGGTCAGATCTTGCCCTTCGATCGGGACGGTCCTTCTCTTGTCAGTGATGACATCTCTTAAATCCTTCTGAGAAGTGCATCTTCCCAACCGATCAAACACTGTGCTCCGAGTTTTTTCAGAAGGCTTATCGCGCGGGACGTATTCTCTCCCACTGCGCTGCTGGCCGGGATGTAGTGGTGGCCTTCCTGTTTGTGTCGGGCAGTCCTTTCCTCCTTGTTGGTCATTTCCATATTTTTCCTTCGATCGGTCGGTGTGATGACTATCAGCCGCATCATGACCATGTCCATCTTTGAACTGCGAGGTTCCTTTACCTCGAAGAGCCTTGGTTTGATTCTGCCTGGCTAGAGTCTTTTTACTACCTGATCGGTGACTCCCTGATCTAGAAGTTTCTGATCGGTGGCTCCTGGAGGGGGTTCTAGAATTCTCCCTTTGCCTCGAGGCAGTTCCGGATCGGACCCCATCATCTTCCCGACCAGGGGGTTACTCCTGCTTCTATCCGGTCCCCAAGAATTGGCTCTGTCAGTAGATTTTCGACCAGCATCTGTATTCCTTGCTCCCTGGGTAGCTGCTCCTCGTGCTGCAGTATGAACATTGGCCCGGGTCAACTGCGTAGCTACCTCCAGAACAAGTGCAGCCTCGCAGTGTCGCCTATCGGCCTCCTCGTGCCATCGCCTGATCTCTTCGCTCCTGGCGTCCATCTCCCGTCTTTGCTGCTCAAACACCGCTTTTTGTCTGGCCATCTCTTCAGCAAATGATTCCTGTCGAATTGCGCCATCTCCTCTTGGAAGGTCCCCATGGCTTCCTGGAGTTGTTCAACCTCTGGAGTCATTTCCTCGAGAAAGACCCTGGGTTCAGTCTCATGGTCTTGAGGGCCAGGACCTTCTGATCTAGCAGGCTCTTTAGATGTGCCTGGCTTGTTGGAGGTCGCATTGGTATTCTTGGGCACCATAATGATACGATAATAGTGTGTTTATTCTCTTCAGGCTCTCAATGAAAGCACCAAAATGTTGACCACGATTTTGGCCAACGACGAGTAGACGTCAAAACTACAATAAACCTTCAAGAGAAAATACGACATTGATAATTTTATAGTGGTTCAGCCCCAATATGTTGGTAATAGCCTAATCCACTTAGAGTTGTGATATATAGATCCACACTCAAGATCAGATGAACCTGTGTCAACAGAGTTTCTTAAGTGTAAAATGAAAAAAATACAAGATTTCTCTCAGAATACAAATGTTCTCTAAAAAAAATAAGAATCCACCTCCCTTCAATGATGCCATGAGCTCTTTATTTATAGGCTCAGGATCGTACAAATCAAAATCCCTCATCATTGGGATAATTCAGTTGCTCTAACCAATATTTAATTAATAATCAAATTTAAAATACAACAATATGCGATTTCTTTGGGATAATTTGAGAGATTCTCGTTGTGGGTACGACTAATTCTAGCTGAAGTCGTTATTGAAATTTTGCTGCAGAATCGTGATCTCTCTGGTCGGCCAACTCCACTCCCTGAAGTGAGACTGGTAGGCCAAAACAAATGACTAATCGGCCAAAACAGATGACTGGTCAGCCAAAACGACTGACTGGTCGGCCAAAACATTTTACTGGTCAGTCAAAAATCTTTACCGGTCGGACAAAAATTCTACCAGGTCGGTCAGATCACTTCCAAACCAGATAAATAATTTTCATGTTCAGTAATATCACAAGATTAATCTCAAACCTTTGCCTCAGCCATTTATTGCCACACATTTAACTGGTCAGTCAAAAATCTTTACCGACCGGACAGAAATTCTACCAGGTCGGTCAGATCACTTCCAAACCAGATAAATAATTTTCATGTCCAGTAATATCACAAGATTAATCTCAAACCTTTGACCCAGATATTTATTGCCACTTGTCACTATTATTGCCACATCATCGTATTTAAATTTTGGGAAAAACATTTGCCCCCCAAGTTTATTATATGATATACTCACATATAATAAACTTTTTCTCAACCGCTGACGGCATAAAAAGATAAAATTGACTTTACACATTCCCCCTCCTTTGCAAACAAACCACGACATCTTACCAGACCATGATCATTGTAGTTAACTGCTCCCAATCGTGGGGGAGAGAATAGCAAAAAGAATTTCAAGATTCTAAGAGTAAGTGAAAATTTCCACTCTCTTCCCTTTAGTTGTGGTTCAGCCCCAATATGTTGGTAATAGCCTAATCCACTTAGAGTTGTGATATATAGATCCACACTCAACATCAGATGAACCTGTGTCAACTGAGTTTCTTAAGTGTAAAATGAAAAAAATACAAGGTTTCTCTCATAATACAAATGTTCTCTCAGAAAAATCATAATCTGCCTCCCTTCAATTATGCCATGAGCTCTTTATTTATAGGCTCAGGATCGTACAAATCAAAATCCCTCATAATCGGGATAATTCAATTTCTCTAACCAATATATAATTAATAATCAAATTTAAAATACAACAATATGCGATTTCTTTGGGATAATATGAGAGATTCCCGCTGTGGGTACGACTAATTCTAGCTGAAGTCGTTACTGAAATTTTGCTGCAGAATCATGATCTCTCTGGTCGGCCAAAACGAATGACTGGTCGGCCAAAACAGATGACTGGTCGGCCAAAACGACTGACTGGTTGGTCAAAACATTTTACTGGTCAGTCAAAAATCTTTACCAGGCGGACAGAAATTCTACCAGGTCGGTCAGATCACTTCCAAACCAGATAAATAATTTTCATGTCCAGTAATATCACAAGATTAATCTCAAACCTTTGACCCAGATATTTATTGCCACTTGTCACTATTATTGCCACATCATCGTATTTAAATTTTGGGGATAACATTTGCCCCCCAAGTTTATTATATGATATACTCACATATAATAAACTTTTTCTCAATTGCTGACGGCATAAAAAGATAAAATTGACTTTACACATTCCCCCTCCTTTGCAAACAAACCACGACATCTTACCAGACCATGATCATTGTAGTTAACTGCTCCCAATCGTGGGGGAGAGAATAGCAAAAAGAATTTCAAGATTCTAAGGGTAAGTGAAAATTTCCACTCTCTTCCCTTTAGTTGTGGTTCAGCCCCAATATGTTGGTAATAGCCTAATCCACTTAGAGTTGTGATATATAGATCCACACTCAACATCAGATGAACCTGTGTCAACTGAGTTTCTTAAGTGTAAAATGAAAAAAATACAAGGTTTCTCTCATAATACAAATGTTCTCTCAGAAAAATCATAATCTGCCTCCCTTCAATGATGCAATGAGCTCTTTATTTATAGGCTCGGGATCGTACAAATCAAAATCCCTCATAATCGGGATAATTCAATTTCTCTAACCAATATTTAATTAATAATCAAATTTAAAATACAACAATATGCGATTTCTTTGGGATAACATGAGAGATTCCCGCTGTGGGTACGACTAATTCTAGCTGAAGTCGTTACTGAAATTTTGCTGCAGAATCATGATCTCTCTGGTCGGCCAAAACAGATGACTGGTCGGCCAAAACGACTGACTGGTTGGTCAAAACATTTTACTGGTCAGTCAAAAATCTTTACCAGTCGGACAGAAATTCTACCAGGTCGGTCAGATCACTTCCAAACCAGATAAATAATTTTCATGTCCAGTAATATCACAAGATTAATCTCAAACCTTTGCCCCAGATATTTATTGCCACTTGTCACTATTATTGCCACATCATCGTATTTAAATTTTGGGGATAACATTTGCCCCCCAAGTTTATTATATGATATACTCACATATAATAAACTTTTTCTCAACCGCAGACGGCATAAAAAGATAAAATTGACTTTACACATTCCCCCTCCTTTGCAAACAAACCACGACATCTTACCAGACCATGATCATTGTTGTTAACTGCTCCCAATCGTGGGGGAGAGAATAGCAAAAAGAATTTCAAGATTCTAAGAGTAAGTGAAAATTTCCACTCTCTTCCCTTTAGTTGTGGTTCAGCCCCAATATGTTGGTAATAGCCTAATCCACTTAGAGTTGTGATATATAGATCCACACTCAACATCAGATGAACCTGTGTCAACTGAGTTTCTTAAGTGTAAAATGAAAAAAATACAAGGTTTCTCTCATAATACAAATGTTCTCTCAGAAAAATCATAATCTGCCTCCCTTCAATGATGCCATGAGCTCTTTATTTATAGGCTCAGGATCGTACAAATCAAAATCCCTCATAATCGGGATAATTCAATTTCTCTAACCAATATTTAATTAATAATCAAATTTAAAATACAACAATATGCGATTTCTTTGGGATAATATGAGAGATTCCCGCTGTGGGTACGACTAATTCTAGCTGAAGTCGTTACTGAAATTTTGCTGCAGAATCATGATCTCTCTGGTCGGCCAAAACGAATGACTGGTCGGCCAAAACAGATGACTGGTCGGCCAAAACGACTGACTGGTTGGTCAAAACATTTTACTGGTCAGTCAAATATCTTTACCAGGTCTGTCAGATTACTTCCAAACCAGATAAATAATTTTCATGTCCAGTAATATCACAAGATTAATCTCAAATCTTTGCCCCAGATATTTATTGCCACTTGTCACTATTATTGCCACATCATCGTATTTAAATTTTGGGGATAACATTTGCCCCCCAAGTTTATTATATGATATACTCACATATAATAAACTTTTTCTCAACTGCTGACGGCATAAAAAGACAAAATTGACTTTACACATTCCCCCTCCTTTGCAAACAAACCATGACATCTTACCAGACCATGATCATTGTAGTTAACTGCTCCCAATCGTGGGGGAGAGAATAGCAAAAAGAATTTCAAGATTCTAAGGGTAAGTGAAAATTTCCACTCTCTTCCCTTTAGTTGTGGTTCAGCCCCAATATGTTGGTAATAGCCTAATCCACTTAGAGTTGTGATATATAGATCCACACTCAACATCAGATGAACCTGTGTCAACTGAGTTTCTTAAGTGTAAAATGAAAAAAATACAAGGTTTCTCTCATAATACAAATGTTCTCTCAGAAAAATCATAATCTGCCTCCCTTCAATGATGCAATGAGCTTTTTATTTATAGGCTCGGGATCGTACAAATCAAAATCCCTCATAATCGGGATAATTCAATTTCTATAACCAATATTTAATTAATAATCAAATTTAAAATACAACAATATGCGATTTCTTTGGGATAATATGAGAGATTCCCGCTGTGGGTACGACTAATTCTAGCTGAAGTCGTTACTGAAATTTTGCTGCAGAATCATGATCTCTCTGGTCGGCCAAAACGAATGACTGGTCGGCCAAAACCGATGACTGGTCGGCCAAAACGACTGACTGGTTGGTCAAAACATTTTACTGGTCAGTCAAAAATCTTTACCAGTCGGACAGAAATTCTACCAGGTCGGTCAGATCACTTCCAAACCAGATAAATAATTTTCATGTCCAGTAATATCACAAGATTAATCTCAAACCTTTGACCCAGATATTTATTGCCACTTGTCACTATTATTGCCACATCATCGTATTTAAATTTTGGGAATAACATTTGCCCCCCAAGTTTATTATATGATATACTCACATATAATAAACTTTTTCTCAACCGCTGACGGCATAAAAAGATAAAATTGACTTTACACATTCCCCCTCCTTTGCAAACAAACCACGACATCTTACCAGACCATGATCATTGTAGTTAACTGCTCCCAATCGTGGGGGAGAGAATAGCAAAAAGAATTTCAAGATTCTAAGGGTAAGTGAAAATTTCCACTCTCTTCCCTTTAGTTGTGGTTCAGCCCCAATATGTTGGTAATAGCCTAATCCACTTAGAGTTGTGATATATAGATCCACACTCAACATCAGATGAACCTGTGTCAACTGAGTTTCTTAAGTGTAAAATGAAAAAAATACAAGGTTTCTCTCATAATACAAATGTTCTCTCAGAAAAATCATAATCTGCCTCCCTTCAATGATGCCATGAGCTCTTTATTTATAGGCTCAGGATCGTACAAATCAAAATCCCTCATAATCGGGATAATTCAATTTCTCTAACCAATATTTAATTAATAATCAAATTTAAAATACAACAATATGCGATTTCTTTGGGATAATATGAGAGATTCCCGCTGTGGGTACGACTAATTCTAGCTGAAGTCGTTACTGAAATTTTGCTGCAGAATCATGATCTCTCTGGTCGGCCAAAACGAATGACTGGTCGGCCAAAACAGATGACTGGTCGGCCAAAACGACTGACTGGTTGGTCAAAACATTTTACTGGTCAGTCAAATATCTTTACCAGGTCTGTCAGATCACTTCCAAACCAGATAAATAATTTTCATGTCCAGTAATATCACAAGATTAATCTCAAACCTTTGCCCCAGATATTTATTGCCACTTGTCACTATTATTGCCACATCATCGTATTTAAATTTTGGGGATAACATTTGCCCCCCAAGTTTATCATATGATATACTCACATATAATAAACTTTTTCTCAACTGCTGACGGCATAAAAAGATAAAATTGACTTTACACATTCCCCCTCCTTTGCAAACAAACCATGACATCTTACCAGACCATGATCATTGTAGTTAACTGCTCCCAATCGTGGGGGAGAGAATAGCAAAAAGAATTTCAAGATTCTAAGGGTAAGTGAAAATTTCCACTCTCTTCCCTTTAGTTGTGGTTCAGCCCCAATATGTTGGTAATAGCCTAATCCACTTAGAGTTGTGATATATAGATCCACACTCAACATCAGATGAACCTGTGTCAACTGAGTTTCTTAAGTGTAAAATGAAAAAAATACAAGGTTTCTCTCATAATACAAATGTTCTCTCAGAAAAATCATAATCTGCCTCCCTTCAATGATGCAATGAGCTCTTTATTTATAGGCTCGGGATCGTACAAATCAAAATCCCTCATAATCGGGATAATTCAATTTCTATAACCAATATTTAATTAATAATAAAATTTAAAATACAACAATATGCGATTTCTTTGGGATAATATGAGAGATTCCCGCTGTGGGTACGACTAATTCTAGCTGAAGTCGTTACTGAAATTTTGCTGCAGAATCATGATCTCTCTGGTCGGCCAAAACCGATGACTGGTCGGCCAAAACTACTGACTGGTTGGTCAAAACATTTTACTGGTCAGTCAAAAATCTTTACCACTCGGACAGAAATTCTACCAGGTCGGTCAGATCACTTCCAAACCAGATAAATAATTTTCATGTCCAGTAATATCACAAGATTAATCTCAAACCTTTGACCCAGATATTTATTGCCACTTGTCACTATTATTGCCACATCATCGTATTTAAATTTTGGGAATAACATTTGCCCCCCAAGTTTATTATATGATATACTCACATATAATAAACTTTTTCTCAACCGCTGACGGCATAAAAAGATAAAATTGACTTTACACATTCCCCCTCCTTTGCAAACAAACCACGACATCTTACCAGACCATGATCATTGTAGTTAACTGCTCCCAATCGTGGGGGAGAGAATAGCAAAAAGAATTTCAAGATTCTAAGGGTAAGTGAAAATTTCCACTCTCTTCCCTTTAGTTGTGGTTCAGCCCCAATATGTTGGTAATAGCCTAATCCACTTAGAGTTGTGATATATAGATCCACACTCAACATCAGATGAACCTGTGTCAACTGAGTTTCTTAAGTGTAAAATGAAAAAAATACAAGGTTTCTCTCATAATACAAATGTTCTCTCAGAAAAATCATAATCTGCCTCCCTTCAATGATGCCATGAGCTCTTTATTTATAGGCTCAGGATCGTACAAATCAAAATCCCTCATAATCGGGATAATTCAATTTCTCTAACCAATATTTAATTAATAATCAAATTTAAAATACAACAATATGCGATTTCTTTGGGATAATATGAGAGATTCCCGCTGTGGGTACGACTAATTCTAGCTGAAGTCGTTACTGAAATTTTGCTGCAGAATCATGATCTCTCTGGTCGGCCAAAACGAATGACTGGTCGGCCAAAACAGATGACTGGTCGGCCAAAACGACTGACTGGTTGGTCAAAACATTTTACTGGTCAGTCAAATATCTTTACCAGGTCTGTCAGATCACTTCCAAACCAGATAAATAATTTTCATGTCCAGTAATATCACAAGATTAATCTCAAACCTTTGCCCCAGATATTTATTGCCACTTGTCACTATTATTGCCACATCATCGTATTTAAATTTTGGGGATAACATTTGCCCCCCAAGTTTATCATATGATATACTCACATATAATAAACTTTTTCTCAACTGCTGACGGCATAAAAAGATAAAATTGACTTTACACATTCCCCCTCCTTTGCAAACAAACCATGACATCTTACCAGACCATGATCATTGTAGTTAACTGCTCCCAATCGTGGGGGAGAGAATAGCAAAAAGAATTTCAAGATTCTAAGGGTAAGTGAAAATTTCCACTCTCTTCCCTTTAGTTGTGGTTCAGCCCCAATATGTTGGTAATAGCCTAATCCACTTAGAGTTGTGATATATAGATCCACACTCAACATCAGATGAACCTGTGTCAACTGAGTTTCTTAAGTGTAAAATGAAAAAAATACAAGGTTTCTCTCATAATACAAATGTTCTCTCAGAAAAATCATAATCTGCCTCCCTTCAATGATGCAATGAGCTCTTTATTTATAGGCTCGGGATCGTACAAATCAAAATCCCTCATAATCGGGATAATTCAATTTCTATAACCAATATTTAATTAATAATAAAATTTAAAATACAACAATATGCGATTTCTTTGGGATAATATGAGAGATTCCCGCTGTGGGTACGACTAATTCTAGCTGAAGTCGTTACTGAAATTTTGCTGCAGAATCATGATCTCTCTGGTCGGCCAAAACCGATGACTGGTCGGCCAAAACTACTGACTGGTTGGTCAAAACATTTTACTGGTCAGTCAAAAATCTTTACCACTCGGACAGAAATTCTACCAGGTCGGTCAGATCACTTCCAAACCAGATAAATAATTTTCATGTCCAGTAATATCACAAGATTAATCTCAAACCTTTGACCCAGATATTTATTGCCACTTGTCACTATTATTGCCACATCATCGTATTTAAATTTTGGGAATAACATTTGCCCCCCAAGTTTATTATATGATATACTCACATATAATAAACTTTTTCTCAACCGCTGACGGCATAAAAAGATAAAATTGACTTTACACATTCCCCCTCCTTTGCAAACAAACCACGACATCTTACCAGACCATGATCATTGTAGTTAACTGCTCCCAATCGTGGGGGAGAGAATAGCAAAAAGAATTTCAAGATTCTAAGGGTAAGTGAAAATTTCCACTCTCTTCCCTTTAGTTGTGGTTCAGCCCCAATATGTTGGTAATAGCCTAATCCACTTAGAGTTGTGATATATAGATCCACACTCAACATCAGATGAACCTGTGTCAACTGAGTTTCTTAAGTGTAAAATGAAAAAAATACAAGGTTTCTCTCATAATACAAATGTTCTCTCAGAAAAATCATAATCTGCCTCCCTTCAATGATGCCATGAGCTCTTTATTTATAGGCTCAGGATCGTACAAATCAAAATCCCTCATAATCGGGATAATTCAATTTCTCTAACCAATATTTAATTAATAATCAAATTTAAAATACAACAATATGCGATTTCTTTGGGATAATATGAGAGATTCCCGCTGTGGGTACGACTAATTCTAGCTGAAGTCGTTACTGAAATTTTGCTGCAAAATCATGATCTCTCTGGTCGGCCAAAACGAATGACTGGTCGGCCAAAACCGATGACTGGTCGGCCAAAACGACGGACTGGTTGGTCAAAACATTTTACTGGTCAGTCAAAAATCTTTACCAGGCGGACAGAAATTCTACCAGGTCGGTCAGATCACTTCCAAACCAGATAAATAATTTTCATGTCCAGTAATATCACAAGATTAATCTCAAACCTTTGACCCAGATATTTATTGCCACTTGTCACTATTATTGCCACATCATCGTATTTAAATTTTGGGGATAACATTTGCCCCCCAAGTTTATTATATGATATACTCACATATAATAAACTTTTTCTCAACTGCTGAAGGCATAAAAAGATAAAATTGACTTTACACATTCCCCCTCCTTTGCAAACAAACCACGACATCTTACCAGACCATGATCATTGTCGTTAACTGCTCCCAATCGTGGGGGAGAGAATAGCAAAAAGAATTTCAAGATTCTAAGGGTAAGTGAAAATTTCCGCTCTCTTCCCTTTAGTTGTGGTTCAGCCCCAATATGTTGGTAATAGCCTAATCCACTTAGAGTTGTGATATATAGATCCACACTCAACATCAGATGAACCTGTGTCAACTGAGTTTCTTAAGTGTAAAATGAAAAAAATACAAGGTTTCTCTCATAATACAAATGTTCTCTCAGAAAAATCATAATCTGCCTCCCTTCAATGATGCAATGAGCTCTTTATTTATAGGCTCGGGATCGTACAAATCAAAATCCCTCATAATCGGGATAATTCAATTTCTATAACCAATATTTAATTAATAATAAAATTTAAAATACAACAATATGCGATTTCTTTGGGATAATATGAGAGATTCCCGCTGTGGGTACGACTAATTCTAGCTGAAGTCGTTACTGAAATTTTGCTGCAGAATCATGATCTCTCTGGTCGGCCAAAACGAATGACTGGTCGGCCAAAACCGATGACTGGTCGGCCAAAACGACTGACTGGTTGGTCAAAACATTTTACTGGTCAGTCAAAAATCTTTACCAGTCGGACAGAAATTCTACCAGGTCGGTCAGATCACTTCCAAACCAGATAAATAATTTTCATGTCCAGTAATATCACAAGATTAATCTCAAACCTTTGACCCAGATATTTATTGCCACTTGTCACTATTATTGCCACATCATCGTATTTAAATTTTGGGAATAACATTTGCCCCCCAAGTTTATTATATGATATACTCACATATAATAAACTTTTTCTCAACCGCTGACGGCATAAAAAGATAAAATTGACTTTACACATTCCCCCTCCTTTGCAAACAAACCACGACATCTTACCAGACCATGATCATTGTAGTTAACTGCTCCCAATCGTGGGGGAGAGAATAGCAAAATGAATTTCAAGATTCTAAGGGTAAGTGAAAATTTCCACTCTCTTCCCTTTAGTTGTGGTTCAGCCCCAATATGTTGGTAATAGCCTAATCCACTTAGAGTTGTGATATATAGATCCACACTCAACATCAGATGAACCTGTGTCAACTGAGTTTCTTAAGTGTAAAATGAAAAAAATACAAGGTTTCTCTCATAATACAAATGTTCTCTCAGAAAAATCATAATCTGCCTCCCTTCAATGATGCAATGAGCTCTTTATTTATAGGCTCGGGATCGTACAAATCAAAATCCCTCATAATCGGGATAATTCAATTTCTATAACCAATATTTAATTAATAATAAAATTTAAAATACAACAATATGCGATTTCTTTGGGATAATATGAGAGATTCCCGCTGTGGGTACGACTAATTCTAGCTGAAGTCGTTACTGAAATTTTGCTGCAGAATCATGATCTCTCTGGTAGGCCAAAACGAATGACTGGTCGGCCAAAACCGATGACTGGTCGGCCAAAACGACTGACTGGTTGGTCAAAACATTTTACTGGTCAGTCAAAAATCTTTACCAGTCGGACAGAAATTCTACCAGGTCGGTCAGATCACTTCCAAACCAGATAAATAATTTTCATGTCCAGTAATATCACAAGATTAATCTCAAACCTTTGACCCAGATATTTATTGCCACTTGTCACTATTATTGCCACATCATCGTATTTAAATTTTGGGAATAACATTTGCCCCCCAAGTATATTATATGATATACTCACATATAATAAACTTTTTCTCAACCGCTGACGGCATAAAAAGATAAAATTGACTTTACACATTCCCCCTCCTTTGCAAACAAACCACGACATCTTACCAGACCATGATCATTGTAGTTAACTGCTCCCAATCGTGGGGGAGAGAATAGCAAAAAGAATTTCAAGATTCTAAGGGTAAGTGAAAATTTCCACTCTCTTCCCTTTAGTTGTGGTTCAGCCCCAATATGTTGGTAATAGCCTAATCCACTTAGAGTTGTGATATATAGATCCACACTCAACATCAGATGAACCTGTGTCAACTGAGTTTCTTAAGTGTAAAATGAAAAAAATACAAGGTTTCTCTCATAATACAAATGTTCTCTCAGAAAAATCATAATCTGCCTCCCTTCAATGATGCCATGAGCTCTTTATTTATAGGCTCAGGATCGTACAAATCAAAATCCCTCATAATCGGGATAATTCAATTTCTCTAACCAATATTTAATTAATAATCAAATTTAAAATACAACAATATGCGATTTCTTTGGGATAATATGAGAGATTCCCGCTGTGGGTACGACTAATTCTAGCTGAAGTCGTTACTGAAATTTTGCTGCAGAATCATGATCTCTCTGGTCGGCCAAAACGAATGACTGGTCGGCCAAAACAGATGACTGGTCGGCCAAAACGACTGACTGGTTGGTCAAAACATTTTACTGGTCAGTCAAATATCTTTTCCAGGTCTGTCAGATCACTTCCAAACCAGATAAATAATTTTCATGTCCAGTAATATCACAAGATTAATCTCAAACCTTTGACCCAGATATTTATTGCCACTTGTCACTATTATTGCCACATCATCGTATTTAAATTTTGGGGATAACATTTGCCCCCCAAGTTTATCATATGATATACTCACATATAATAAACTTTTTCTCAACTGCTGACGGCATAAAAAGATAAAATTGACTTTACACATTCCCCCTCCTTTGCAAACAAACCACGACATCTTACCAGACCATGATCATTGTCGTTAACTGCTCCCAATCGTGGGGGAGAGAATAGCAAAAAGAATTTCAAGATTCTAAGGGTAAGTGAAAATTTCCACTCTCTTCCCTTTAGTTGTGGTTCAGCCCCAATATGTTGGTAATAGCCTAATCCACTTAGAGTTGTGATATATAGATCCACACTCAACATCAGATGAACCTGTGTCAACTGAGTTTCTTAAGTGTAAAATGAAAAAAATGCAAGGTTTCTCTCATAATACAAATGTTCTCTCAGAAAAATCATAATCTGCCTCCCTTCAATGATGCCATGAGCTCTTTATTTATAGGCTCAGGATCGTACAAATCAAAATCCCTCATAATCGGGATAATTCAATTTCTCTAACCAATATTTAATTAATAATCAAATTTAAAATACAACAATATGCGATTTCTTTGGGATAATATGAGAGATTCCCGCTGTGGGTACGACTAATTCTAGCTGAAGTCGTTACTGAAATTTTGCTGCAGAATCATGATCTCTCTGGTCGGCCAAAACGAATGACTGGTCGGCCAAAACAGATGACTGGTCGGCCAAAACGACTGACTGGTTGGTCAAAACATTTTACTGGTCAGTCAAATATCTTTACCAGGTCTGTCAGTTCACTTCCAAACCAGATAAATAATTTTCATGTCCAGTAATATCACAAGATTAATCTCAAACCTTTGCCCCTGATATTTATTGCCACTTGTCACTATTATTGCCACATCATCGTATTTAAATTTTGGGGATAACATTTGCCCCCCAAGTTTATCATATGATATACTCACATATAATAAACTTTTTCTCAACTGCTGACGGCATAAAAAGATAAAATTGACTTTACACATTCCCCCTCCTTTGCAAACAAACCACGACATCTTACCAGACCATGATCATTGTAGTTAACTGCTCCCAATCGTGGGGGAGAGAATAGCAAAAAGAATTTCAAGATTCTAAGGGTAAGTGAAAATTTCCACTCTCTTCCCTTTAGTTGTGGTTCAGCCCCAATATGTTGGTAATAGCCTAATCCACTTAGAGTTGTGATATATAGATCCACACTCAACATCAGATGAACCTGTGTCAACTGAGTTTCTTAAGTGTAAAATGAAAAAAATACAAGGTTTCTCTCATAATACAAATGTTCTCTCAGAAAAATCATAATCTGCCTCCCTTCAATGATGCAATGAGCTCTTTATTTATAGGCTCGGGATCGTACAAATCAAAATCCCTCATAATCGGGATAATTCAATTTCTATAACCAATATTTAATTAATAATCAAATTTAAAATACAACAATATGCGATTTCTTTGGGATAATATGAGAGATTCCCGCTGTGGGTACGACTAATTCTAGCTGAAGTCGTTACTGAAATTTTGCTGCAGAATCATGATCTCTCTGGTCGGCAAAAACGAATGACTGGTCGGCCAAAACCGATGACTGGTCGGCCAAAACGACTGACTGGTTGGTCAAAACATTTTACTGGTCAGTCAAAAATCTTTACCAGTCGGACAGAAATTCTACCAGGTCGGTCAGATCACTTCCAAACCAGATAAATAATTTTCATGTCCAGTAATATCACAAGATTAATCTCAAACCTTTGACCCAGATATTTATTGCCACTTGTCACTATTATTGCCACATCATCGTATTTAAATTTTGGGGATAACATTTGCCCCCCAAGTTTATTATATGATATACTCACATATAATAAACTTTTTATCAACTGCTGACGGCATAAAAAGATAAAATTGACTTTACACATTCCCCCTCCTTTGCAAACAAACCACGACATCTTACCAGACCATGATCATTGTCGTTAACTGCTCCCAATCGTGGGGGAGAGAATAGCAAAAAGAATTTCAAGATTCTAAGGGTAAGTGAAAATTTCCACTCTCTTCCCTTTAGTTGTGGTTCAGCCCCAATATGTTGGTAATAGCCTAATCCACTTAGAGTTGTGATATATAGATCCACACTCAACATCAGATGAACCTGTGTCAACTGAGTTTCTTAAGTGTAAAATGAAAAAAATACAAGGTTTCTCTCATAATACAAATGTTCTCTCAGAAAAATCATAATCTGCCTCCCTTCAATGATGCAATGAGCTCTTTATTTATAGGCTCGGGATCGTACAAATCAAAATCCCTCATAATCGGGATAATTCAATTTCTATAACCAATATTTAATTAATAATAAAATTTAAAATACAACAATATGCGATTTCTTTGGGATAATATGAGAGATTCCCGCTGTGGGTACGACTAATTCTAGCTGAAGTCGTTACTGAAATTTTGCTGCAGAATCATGATCTCTCTGGTCGGCCAAAACGAATGACTGGTCGGCCAAAACCGATGACTGGTCGGCCAAAACGACTGACTGGTTGGTCAAAACATTTTACTGGTCAGTCAAAAATCTTTACCAGTCGGACAGAAATTCTACCAGGTCGGTCAGATCACTTCCAAACCAGATAAATAATTTTCATGTCCAGTAATATCACAAGATTAATCTCAAACCTTTGACCCAGATATTTATTGCCACTTGTCACTATTATTGCCACATCATCGTATTTAAATTTTGGGAATAACATTTGCCCCCCAAGGTTATTATATGATATACTCACATATAATAAACTTTTTCTCAACCGCTGACGGCATAAAAAGATAAAATTGACTTTACACATTCCCCCTCCTTTGCAAACAAACCACGACATCTTACCAGACCATGATCATTGTAGTTAACTGCTCCCAATCGTGGGGGAGAGAATAGCAAAAAGAATTTCAAGATTCTAAGGGTAAGTGAAAATTTCCACTCTCTTCCCTTTAGTTGTGGTTCAGCCCCAATATGTTGGTAATAGCCTAATCCACTTAGAGTTTTGATATATAGATCCACACTCAACATCAGATGAACCTGTGTCAACTGAGTTTCTTAAGTGTAAAATGAAAAAAATACAAGGTTTCTCTCATAATACAAATGTTCTCTCAGAAAAATCATAATCTGCCTCCCTTCAATGATGCCATGAGCTCTTTATTTATAGGCTCAGGATCGTACAAATCAAAATCCCTCATAATCGTGATAATTCAATTTCTCTAACCAATATTTAATTAATAATCAAATTTAAAATACAACAATATGCGATTTCTTTGGGATAATATGAGAGATTCCCGCTGTGGGTACGACTAATTCTAGCTGAAGTCGTTACTGAAATTTTGCTGCAGAATCATGATCTCTCTGGTCGGCCAAAACGAATGACTGGTCGGCCAAAACAGATGACTGGTCGGCCAAAACGACTGACTGGTTGGTCAAAACATTTTACTGGTCAGTCAAATATCTTTTCCAGGTCTGTCAGATCACTTCCAAACCAGATAAATAATTTTCATGTCCAGTAATATCACAAGATTAATCTCAAACCTTTGCCCCAGATATTTATTGCCACTTGTCACTATTATTGCCACATCATCGTATTTAAATTTTGGGGATAACATTTGCCCCCCAAGTTTATCATATGATATACTCACATATAATAAACTTTTTCTCAACTGCTGACGGCATAAAAAGATAAAATTGACTTTACACATTCCCCCTCCTTTGCAAACAAACCATGACATCTTACCAGACCATGATCATTGTAGTTAACTGCTCCCAATCGTGGGGGAGAGAATAGCAAAAAGAATTTCAAGATTCTAAGGGTAAGTGAAAATTTCCACTCTCTTCCCTTTAGTTGTGGTTCAACCCCAATATGTTGGTAATAGCCTAATCCACTTAGAGTTGTGATATATAGATCCACACTCAACATCAGATGAACCTGTGTCAACTGAGTTTCTTAAGTGTAAAATGAAAAAAATACAAGGTTTCATTCATAATACAAATGTTCTCTCAGAAAAATCATAATCTGCCTCCCTTCAATGATGCAATGAGCTCTTTATTTATAGGCTCGGGATCGTACAAATCAAAATCCCTCATAATCGGGATAATTCAATTTCTCTAACCAATATTTAATTAATAATCAAATTTAAAATACAACAATATGCGATTTCTTTGGGATAATATGAGAGATTCCCGCTGTGGGTACGACTAATTCTAGCTGAAGTCGTTACGGAAATTTTGCTGCAGAATCATGATCTCTCTGGTCGGCCAAAACAGATGACTGGTCGGCCAAAACGACTGACTGGGTGGTCAAAACATTTTACTGGTCAGTCAAAAATCTTTACCAGGCGGACAGAAATTCTACCAGGTCGGTCAGATCACTTCCAAACCAGATAAATAATTTTCATGTCCAGTAATATCACAAGATTAATCTCAAACCTTTGACCCAGATATTTATTGCCACTTGTCACTACTATTGCCACATCATCGTATTTAAATTTTGGGGATAACATTTGCCCCCCAAGTTTATTATATGATATACTCACATATAATAAACTTTTTCTCAACTGCTGACGGCATAAAAAGATAAAATTGACTTTACACATTCCCCCTCCTTTGCAAACAAACCACGACATCTTACCAGACCATGATCATTGTAGTTAACTGCTCCCAATCGTGGGGGAGAGAATAGCAAAAAGAATTTCAAGATTCTAAGGGTAAGTGAAAATTTCCACTCTCTTCCCTTTAGTTGTGGTTCAGCCCCAATATGTTGGTAATAGCCTAATCCACTTAGAGTTGTGATATATAGATCCACACTCAACATCAGATGAACCTGTGTCAACTGAGTTTCTTAAGTGTAAAATGAAAAAAATACAAGGTTTCTCTCATAATACAAATGTTCTCTCAGAAAAATCATAATCTGCCTCCCTTCAATGATGCAATGAGCTCTTTATTTATAGGCTCAGGATCGTACAAATCAAAATCCCTCAAAATCGGGATAATTCAATTTCTCTAACTAATATTTAATTAATAATCAAATTTAAAATACAACAATATGCGATTTCTTTGGGATAATATGAGAGATTCCCGCTGTGGGTACGACTAATTCTAGCTGAAGTCGTTACTGAAATTTTGCTGCAGAATCATGATCTCTCTGGTCGGCCAAAACAGATGACTGGTCGGCCAAAACGACTGACTGGTTGGTCAAAACATTTTACTGGTCAGTCAAAAATCTTTACCAGTCGGACAGAAATTCTACCAGGTCGGTCAGATCACTTCCAAACCAGATAAATAATTTTCATGTCCAGTAATATCACAAGATTAATCTCAAACCTTTGCCCCAGATATTTATTACCACTTGTCACTATTATTGCCACATCATCGTATTTAAATTTTCGGGATAACATTTACCCCCCAAGTTTATTATATGATATACTCACATATAATAAACTTTTTCTCAACCGCAGACGGCATAAAAAGATAAAATTGACTTTACACATTCCCCCTCCTTTGCAAACAAACCACGACATCTTACCAGACCATGATCATTGTTGTTAACTGCTCCCAATCGTGGGGGAGAGAATAGCAAAAAGAATTTCAAGATTCTAAGAGTAAGTGAAAATTTCCACTCTCTTCCCTTTAGTTGTGGTTCAGCCCCAATATGTTGGTAATAGCCTAATCCACTTAGAGTTGTGATATATAGATCCACACTCAACATCAGATGAACCTGTGTCAACTGAGTTTCTTAAGTGTAAAATGAAAAAAAATACAAGGTTTCTCTCATAATACAAATGTTCTCTCAGAAAAATCATAATCTGCCTCCCTTCAATGATGCCATGAGCTCTTTATTTATAGGCTCAGGATCGTACAAATCAAAATCCCTCATAATCGGGATAATTCAATTTCTCTAACCAATATTTAATTAATAATCAAATTTAAAATACAACAATATGAGATTTCTTTGGGATAATATGAGAGATTCCCGCTGTGGGTACGACTAATTCTAGCTGAAGTCGTTACTGAAATTTTGCTGCAAAATCATGATCTCTCTGGTCGGCCAAAACGAATGACTGGTCGGCCAAAACAGATGACTGGTCGACCAAAACGACTGACTGGTTGGTCAAAACATTTTACTGGTCAGTCAAATATCTTTACCAGTTCTGTCAGATCACTTCCAAACCAGATAAATAATTTTCATGTCCAGTAATATCACAAGATTAATCTCAAACCTTTGCCCCAGATATTTATTGCCACTTGTCACTATTATTGCCACATCATCGTATTTAAATTTTGGGGATAACATTTGCCCCCCAAGTTTATTATATGATATACTCACATATAATAAACTTTTTCTCAACTGCTGACGGCATAAAAAGATAAAATTGACTTTACACATTCCCCCTCCTTTGCAAACAAACCATGACATCTTACCAGACCATGATCATTGTAGTTAACTGCTCCCAATCGTGGGGGAGAGAATAGCAAAAAGAATTTCAAGATTCTAAGGGTAAGTGAAAATTTCCACTCTCTTCCCTTTAGTTGTGGTTCAGCCCCAATATGTTGGTAATAGCCTAATCCACTTAGAGTTGTGATATATAGATCCACACTCAACATCAGATGAACCTGTGTCAACTGAGTTTCTTAAGTGTAAAATGAAAAAAATACAAGGTTTCTCTCATAATACAAATGTTCTCTCAGAAAAATCATAATCTGCCTCCCTTCAATGATGCCATGAGCTCTTTATTTATAGGCTCGGGATCGTACAAATCAAAATCCCTCATAATCGGGATAATTCAATTTCTCTAACCAATATTTAATTAATAATCAAATTTAAAATACAACAATATGCGATTTCTTTGGGATAATATGAGAGATTCCCGCTGTGGGTACGACTAATTCTAGCTGAAGTCGTTACTGAAATTTTGCTGCAAAATCATGATCTCTCTGGTCGGCCAAAACGAATGACTGGTCGGCCAAAACAGATGACTGGTCGGCCAAAACGACTGACTGGTTGGTCAAAACATTTTACTGGTCAGTCAAAAATCTTTACCAGGCGGACAGAAATTCTACCAGGTCGGTCAGATCACTTTCAAACCAGATAAATAATTTTCATGTCCAGTAATATCACAAGATTAATCTCAAACCTTTGACCCAGATATTTATTGCCACTTGTCACTATTATTGCCACATCATCGTATTTAAATTTTGGGGATAACATTTGCCCCCCAAGTTTATTATATGATATACTCACATATAATAAACTTTTTCTCAACTGCTGACGGCATAAAAAGATAAAATTGACTTTACACATTCCCCCTCCTTTGCAAACAAACCACGACATCTTACCAGACCATGATCATTGTAGTTAACTGCTCCCAATCGTGGGGGAGAGAATAGCAAAAAGAATTTCAAGATTCTAAGGGTAAGTGAAAATTTCCACTCTCTTCCCTTTAGTTGTGGTTCAGCCCCAATATGTTGGTAATAGCCTAATCCTCTTAGAGTTGTGATATATAGATCCACACTCAACATCAGATGAACTTGTGTCAACTGAGTTTCTTAAGTGTAAAATGAAAAAAATACAAGGTTTCTCTCATAATACAAATGTTCTCTCAGAAAAATCATAATCTGCCTCCCTTCAATGATGCAATGAGCTCTTTATTTATAGGCTCGGGATCGTACAAATCAAAATCCCTCATAATCGGGATAATTCAATTTCTCTAACCTATATTTAATTAATAATCAAATTTAAAATATAACAATATGCGATTTCTTTGGGATAATATGAGAGATTCCCGCTGTGGGTACGACTAATTCTAGCTGAAGTCGTTACTGAAATTTTGCTGCAGAATCATGATCTCTCTGGTCGGCCAAAACGAATGACTGGTCGGCCAAAACAGATGACTGGTCGGCCAAAACGACTGACTGGTTGGTCAAAACATTTTACTGGTCAGTCAAATATCTTTACCAGGTCTGTCAGATCACTTCCAAACCAGATAAATAATTTTCATGTCCAGTAATATCACAAGATTAATCTCAAACCTTTGCCCCAGATATTTATTGCCACTTGTCACTATTATTGCCACATCATCGTATTTAAATTTTGGGGATAACATTTGCCCCCCAAGTTTATTATATGATATACTCACATATAATAAACTTTTTCTCAACTGCTGACGGCATAAAAAGATAAAATTGACTTTACACATTCCCCCTCCTTTGCAAACAAACCATGACATCTTACCAGACCATGATCATTGTAGTTAACTGCTCCCAATCGTGGGGGAGAGAATAGCAAAAAGAATTTCAAGATTCTAAGGGTAAGTGAAAATTTCCACTCTCTTCCCTTTAGTTGTGGTTCAGCCCCAATATGTTGGTTATAGCCTAATCCACTTAGAGTTGTGATATATAGATCCACACTCAACATCAGATGAACCTGTGTCAACTGAGTTTCTTAAGTGTAAAATGAAAAAAATACAAGGTTTCTCTCATAATACAAATGTTCTCTCAGAAAAATCATAATCTGCCTCCCTTCAATGATGCAATGAGCTCTTTATTTATAGGCTCGGGATCGTACAAATCAAAATCCCTCATAATCGGGATAATTCAATTTCTCTAACCAATATTTAATTAATAATCAAATTTAAAATACAACAATATGCGATTTCTTTGGGATAATATGAGAGATTCCCGCTGTGGGTACGACTAATTCTAGCTGAAGTCGTTACTGAAATTTTGCTGCAGAATCATGATCTCTCTGGTCGGCCAAAACAGATGACTGGTCGGCCAAAACGACTGACTGGTTGGTCAAAACATTTTACTGGTCAGTCAAAAATCTTTACCAGGCGGACAGAAATTCTACCAGGTCGGTCAGATCACTTCCAAACCAGATAAATAATTTTCATGTCCAGTAATATCACAAGATTAATCTCAAACCTTTGACCCAGATATTTATTGCCACTTGTCACTATTATTGCCACATCATCGTATTTAAATTTTGGGGATAACATTTGCCCCCCAAGTTTATTATATGATATACTCACATATAATAAACTTTTTCTCAACTGCTGACGGCATAAAAAGATAAAATTGACTTTACACATTCCCCCTCCTTTGCAAACAAACCACGACATCTTACCAGACCATGATCATTGTAGTTAACTGCTCCCAATCGTGGGGGAGAGAATAGCAAAAAGAATTTCAAGATTCTAAGGGTAAGTGAAAATTTCCACTCTCTTCCCTTTAGTTGTGGTTCAGCCCCAATATGTTGGTAATAGCCTAATCCACTTAGAGTTGTGATATATAGATCCACACTCAACATCAGATGAACCTGTGTCAACTGAGTTTCTTAAGTGTAAAATGAAAAAAATACAAGGTTTCTCTCATAATACAAATGTTCTCTCAGAAAAATCATAATCTGCCTCCCTTCAATGATGCAATGAGCTCTTTATTTATAGGCTCGGGATCGTACAAATCAAAATCCCTCATAATCGGGATAATTCAATTTCTCTTACCAATATTTAATTAATAATCAAATTTAAAATACAACAATATGCGATTTCTTTGGGATAATATGAGAGATTCCCGCTGTGGGTACGACTAATTCTAGCTGAAGTCGTTACTGAAATTTTGCTGCAGAATCATGATCTCTCTGGTCGGCCAAAACAGATGACTGGCGGCCAAAACGACTGACTGGTTGGTCAAAACATTTTACTGGTCAGTCAAAAATCTTTACCAGGCGGACAGAAATTCTACCAGGTCGGTCAGATCACTTCCAAACCAGATAAATAATTTTCATGTCCAGTAATATCACAAGATTAATCTCAAACCTTTGACCCAGATATTTATTGCCACTTGTCACTATTATTGCCACATCATCGTATTTAAATTTTGGGGATAACATTTGCCCCCCAAGTTTATTATATGATATACTCACATATAATAAACTTTTTCTCAACTGCTGACGGCATAAAAAGATAAAATTGACTTTACACATTCCCCCTCCTTTGCAAACAAACCACGACATCTTACCAGACCATGATCATTGTAGTTAACTGCTCCCAATCGTGGGGGAGAGAATAGCAAAAAGAATTTCAAGATTCTAAGGGTAAGTGAAAATTTCCACTCTCTTCCCTTTAGTTGTGGTTCAGCCCCAATATGTTGGTAATAGCCTAATCCACTTAGAGTTGTGATATATAGATCCACAATCAACATCAGATGAACCTGTGTCAACTGAGTTTCTTAAGTGTAAAATGAAAAAAATACAAGGTTTCTCTCATAATACAAATGTTCTCTCAGAAAAATCATAATATGCCTCCCTTCAATGATGCAATGAGCTCTTTATTTATAGGCTCAGGATCGTACAAATCAAAATCCCTCATAATCGGGATAATTCAATTTCTCTAACCAATATTTAATTAATAATCAAATTTAAAATACAACAATATGCGATTTCTTTGGGATAATATGAGAGATTCCCGCTGTGGGTACGACTAATTCTAGATGAAGTCGTTACTGAAATTTTGCTGCAGAATCATGATCTCTCTGGTCGGCCAAAACAGATGACTGGTCGGCCAAAACGACTGACTGGTTGGTCAAAACATTTTACTGGTCAGTCAAAAATCTTTACCAGTCGGACAGAAATTCTACCAGGTCGGTCAGATCACTTCCAAACCAGATAAATAATTTTCATGTCCAGTAATATCACAAGATTAATCTCAAACCTTTGCCCCAGATATTTATTGCCACTTGTCACTATTATTGCCACATCATCGTATTTAAATTTTGGGGATAACATTTGCCCCCCAAGTTTATTATATGATATACTCACATATAATAAACTTTTTCTCAACCGCAGACGGCATAAAAAGATAAAATTGACTTTACACATTCCCCCTCCTTTGCAAACAAACCACGACATCTTACCAGACCATGATCATTGTTGTTAACTGCTCCCAATCGTGGGGGAGAGAATAGCAAAAAGAATTTCAAGATTCTAAGAGTAAGTGAAAATTTCCAATCTCTTCCCTTTAGTTGTGGTTCAGCCCCAATATGTTGGTAATAGCCTAATCCACTTAGAGTTGTGATATATAGATCCACACTCAACATCAGATGAACCTGTGTCAACTGAGTTTCTTAAGTGTAAAATGAAAAAAATACAAGGTTTCTCTCATAATACAAATGTTCTCTCAGAAAAATCATAATCTGCCTCCCTTCAATGATGCCATGAGCTCTTTATTTATAGGCTCAGGATCGTACAAATCAAAATCCCTCATAATCGGGATAATTCAATTTCTCTAACCAATATTTAATTAATAATCAAATTTAAAATACAACAATATGCGATTTCTTTGGGAAAATATGAGAGATTCCCGCTGTGGGTACGACTAATTCTAGCTGAAGTCGTTACTGAATTTTGCTGCAGAATCATGATCTCTCTGGTCGGCCAAAACGAATGACTGGTCGGCCAAAACAGATGACTGGTCGGCCAAAACGACTGACTGGTTGGTCAAAACATTTTACTGGTCAGTCAAATATCTTTACCAGGTCTGTCAGATCACTTCCAAACCAGATAAATAATTTTCATGTCCAGTAATATCACAAGATTAATCTCAAACCTTTGCCCCAGATATTTATTGCCACTTGTCACTATTATTGCCACATCATCGTATTTAAATTTTGGGGATAACATTTGCCCCCCAAGTTTATTATATGATATACTCACATATAATAAACTTTTTCTCAACTGCTGACGGCATAAAAAGATGAAATTGACTTTACACATTCCCCCTCCTTTGCAAACAAACCATGACATCTTACCAGACCATGATCATTGTAGTTAACTGCTCCCAATCGTGGGGGAGAGAATAGCAAAAAGAATTTCAAGATTCTAAGGGTAAGTGAAAATTTCCACTCTCTTCCCTTTAGTTGTGGTTCAGCCCCAATATGTTGGTAATAGCCTAATCCACTTAGAGTTGTGATATATAGATCCACACTCAACATCAGATGAACCTGTGTCAACTGAGTTTCTTAAGTGTAAAATAAAAAAAATACAAGGTTTCTCTCATAATACAAATGTTCTCTCAGAAAAATCATAATCTGCCTCCCTTCAATGATGCAATGAGCTCTTTATATATAGGCTCGGGATCGTACAAATCAAAATCCCTCATAATCGGGATAATTCAATTTCTATAACCAATATTTAATTAATAATCAAATTTAAAATACAACAATATGCGATTTCTTTGGGATAATATGAGAGATTCCCGCTGTGGGTACGACTAATTCTAGCTGAAGTCGTTACTGAAATTTTGCTGCAGAATCATGATCTCTCTGGTCGGCCTAAACGAATGACTGGTCGGCCAAAACAGATGACTGGTCGGCCAAAACGACTGACTGGTTGGTCAAAACATTTTACTGGTCAGTCAAAAATCTTTACCAGTCGGACAGAAATTCTACCAGGTCGGTCAGATCACTTCCAAACCAGATAAATAATTTTCATGTCCAGTAATATCACAAGATTAATCTCAAACCTTTGACCCAGATATTTATTGCCACTTGTCACTATTATTGCCACATCATCGTATTTAAATTTTGGGAATAACATTTGCCCCCCAAGTTTATTATATGATATACTCACATATAATAAACTTTTTCTCAACTGCTGACGGCATAAAAAGATGAAATTGACTTTACACATTCCCCCTCCTTTGCAAACAAACCATGACATCTTACCAGACCATGATCATTGTAGTTAACTGCTCCCAATCGTGGGGGAGAGAATAGCAAAAAGAATTTCAAGATTCTAAGGGTAAGTGAAAATTTCCACTCTCTTCCCTTTAGTTGTGGTTCAGCCCCAATATGTTGGTAATAGCCTAATCCACTTAGAGTTGTGATATATAGATCCACACTCAACATCAGATGAACCTGTGTCAACTGAGTTTCTTAAGTGTAAAATGAAAAAAATACAAGGTTTCTCTCATAACACAAATGTTCTCTCAGAAAAATCATAATCTGCCTCCCTTCAATGATGCCATGAGCTCTTTATTTATAGGCTCAGGATCGTACAAATCAAAATCCCTCATAATCGGGATAATTCAATTTCTCTAACCAATATTTAATTAATAATCAAATTTAAAATACAACAATATGCGATTTCTTTGGGAAAATATGAGAGATTCCCGCTGTGGGTACGACTAATTCTAGCTGAAGTCGTTACTGAATTTTGCTGCAGAATCATGATCTCTCTGGTCGGCCAAAACGAATGACTGGTCGGCCAAAACAGATGACTGGTCGGCCAAAACGACTGACTGGTTGGTCAAAACATTTTACTGGTCAGTCAAATATCTTTACCAGGTCTGTCAGATCACTTCCAAACCAGATAAATAATTTTCATGTCCAGTAATATCACAAGATTAATCTCAAACCTTTGCCCCAGATATTTATTGCCACTTGTCACTATTATTGCCACATCATCGTATTTAAATTTTGGGGATAACATTTGCCCCCAAAGTTTATTATATGATATACTCACATATAATAAACTTTTTCTCAACCGCAGACGGCATAAAAAGATAAAATTGACTTTACACATTCCCCCTCCTTTGCAAACAAACCACGACATCTTACCAGACCATGATCATTGTTGTTAACTGCTCCCAATCGTGGGGGAGAGAATAGCAAAAAGAATTTCAAGATTCTAAGAGTAAGTGAAAATTTCCAATCTCTTCCCTTTAGTTGTGGTTCAGCCCCAATATGTTGGTAATAGCCTAATCCACTTAGAGTTGTGATATATAGATCCACACTCAACATCAGATGAACCTGTGTCAACTGAGTTTCTTAAGTGTAAAATGAAAAAAATACAAGGTTTCTCTCATAATACAAATGTTCTCTCAGAAAAATCATAATCTGCCTCCCTTCAATGATGCCATGAGCTCTTTATTTATAGGCTCAGGATCGTACAAATCAAAATCCCTCATAATCGGGATAATTCAATTTCTCTAACCAATATTTAATTAATAATCAAATTTAAAATACAACAATATGCGATTTCTTTGGGAAAATATGAGAGATTCCCGCTGTGGGTACGACTAATTCTAGCTGAAGTCGTTACTGAAATTTTGCTGCAGAATCATGATCTCTCTGGTCGGCCAAAACAGATGACTGGTCGGCCAAAACGACTGACTGGTTGGTCAAAACATTTTACTGGTCAGTCAAAAATCTTTACCAGGCGGACAGAAATTCTACCAGGTCGGTCAGATCACTTCCAAACCAGATAAATAATTTTCATGTCCAGTAATATCACAAGATTAATCTCAAACCTTTGACCCAGATATTTATTGCCACTTGTCACTATTATTGCCACATCATCGTATTTGAATTTTGGGGATAACATTTGCCCCCCAAGTTTATTATATGATATACTCACATATAATAAACTTTTTCTCAACTGCTGACGGCATAAAAAGATGAAATTGACTTTACACATTCCCCCTCCTTTGCAAACAAACCATGACATCTTACCAGACCATGATCATTGTAGTTAACTGCTCCCAATCGTGGGGGAGAGAATAGCAAAAAGAATTTCAAGATTCTAAGGGTAAGTGAAAATTTCCACTCTCTTCCCTTTAGTTGTGGTTCAGCCCCAATATGTTGGTAATAGCCTAATCCACTTAGAGTTGTGATATATAGATCCACACTCAACATCAGATGAACCTGTGTCAACTGAGTTTCTTAAGTGTAAAATGAAAAAAATACAAGGTTTCTCTCATAATACAAATGTTCTCTCAGAAAAATCATAATCTGCCTCCCTTCAATTATGCAATGAGCTCTTTATTTATAGGCTCGGGATCGTACAAATCAAAATCCCTCATAATCGGGATAATTCAATTTCTATAACCAATATTTAATTAATAATCAAATTTAAAATACAACAATATGGGATTTCTTTGGGATAATATGAGAGATTCCCGCTGTGGGTACGACTAATTCTAGCTGAAGTCGTTACTGAAATTTTGCTGCAGAATCATGATCTCTCTGGTCGGCCTAAACGAATGACTGGTCGGCCAAAACAGATGACTGGTCGGCCAAAACGACTGACTGGTTGGTCAAAACATTTTACTGGTCAGTCAAAAATCTTTACCAGTCGGACAGAAATTCTACCAGGTCGGTCAGATCATTTCCAAACCAGATAAATAATTTTCATGTCCAGTAATATCACAAGATTAATCTCAAACCTTTGACCCAGATATTTATTGCCACTTGTCACTATTATTGCCACATCATCGTATTTAAATTTTGGGAATAACATTTTCCCCCCAAGTTTATTATATGATATACTCACATATAATAAACTTTTTCTCAACCGCTGACGGCATAAAAAGATAAAATTGACTTTACACATTCCCCCTCCTTTGCAAACAAACCACGACATCTTACCAGACCATGATCATTGTAGTTAACTGCTCCCAATCGTGGGGGAGAGAATAGCAAAAAGAATTTCAAGATTCTAAGGGTAAGTGAAAATTTCCACTCTCTTCCCTTTAGTTGTGGTTCAGCCCCAATATGTTGGTAATAGCCTAATCCACTTAGAGTTGTGATATATAGATCAACACTCAACATCAGATGAACCTGTGTCAACTGAGTTTCTTAAGTGTAAAATGAAAAAAATACAAGGTTTCTCTCATAATACAAATGTTCTCTCAGAAAAATCATAATCTGCCTCCCTTCAATGATGCAATGAGCTCTTTATTTATAGGCTCAGGATCGTACAAATCAAAATCCCTCATAATCGGGATAATTCAATTTCTCTAACCAATATTTAATTAATAATCAAATTTAAAATACAACAATATGCGATTTCTTTTGGATAATATGAGAGATTCCCGCTGTGGGTACGACTAATTCTAGCTGAAGTCGTTACTGAAATTTTGCTGCAGAATTATGATCTCTCTGGTCGGCCAAAACGAATGACTGGTCGGCCAAAACAGATGACTGGTCGGCCAAAACGACTGACTGGTTGGTCAAAACATTTTACTGGTCAGTCAAAAATCTTTACCAGGCGGACAGAAATTCTACCAGGTCGGTCAGATCACTTCCAAACCAGATAAATAATTTTCATGTCCAGTAATATCACAAGATTAATCTCAAACCTTTGACCCAGATATTTATTGCCACTTGTCACTATTATTGCCACATCATCGTATTTAAATTTTGGGGATAACATTTGCCCCCCAAGTTTATTATATGATATACTCACATATAATAAACTTTTTCTCAACTGCTGACGGCATAAAAAGATAAAATTGACTTTACACATTCCCCCTCCTTTGCAAACAAACCACGACATCTTACCAGACCATGATCATTGTAGTTAACTGCTCCCAATCGTGGGGGAGAGAATAGCAAAAAGAATTTCAAGATTCTAAGGGTAAGTGAAAATTTCCACTCTCTTCCCTTTAGTTGTGGTTCCGCCCCAATATGTTGGTAATAGCCTAATCCACTTAGAGTTGTGATATATAGATCCACACTCAACATCAGATGAACCTGTGTCAACTGAGTTTCTTAAGTGTAAAATGAAAAAAATACAAGGTTTCTCTCATAATACAAATGTTCTCTCAGAAAAATCATAATCTGCCTCCCTTCAATGATGCAATGAGCTCTTTATTTATAGGCTCAGGATCGTACAAATCAAAATCCCTCATAATCGGGATAATTCAATTTCTCTAACCAATATTTAATTAATAATCAAATTTAAAATACAACAATATGCGATTTCTTTGGGATAATATGAGAGATTCCCGCTGTGGGTACGACTAATTCTAGCTGAAGTCGTTACTGAAATTTTGCTGCAGAATCATGATCTCTCTGGTCGGCCAAAACGAATGACTGGTCGGCCAAAACAGATGACTGGTCGGCCAAAACGACTGACTGGTTGGTCAAAACATTTTACTAGTCAGTCAAAAATCTTTACCAGGCGGACAGAAATTCTACCAGGTCGGTCAGATCACTTCCAAACCAGATAAATAATTTTCATGTCCAGTAATATCACAAGATTAATCTCAAACCTTTGACCCAGATATTTATTGCCACTTGTCACTATTATTGCCACATCATCGTATTTAAATTTTGGGGATAACATTTGCCCCCCAAGTTTATTATATGATATACTCACATATAATAAACTTTTTCTCAACTGCTGACGGCATAAAAAGATAAAATTGACTTTACACATTCCCCCTCCTTTGCAAACAAACCACGACATCTTACCAGACCATGATCATTGTAGTTAACTGCTCCCAATCGTGGGGGAGAGAATAGCAAAAAGAATTTCAAGATTCTAAGGGTAAGTGAAAATTTCCACTCTCTTCCCTTTAGTTGTGGTTCCGCCCCAATATGTTGGTAATAGCCTAATCCACTTAGAGTTGTGATATATAGATCCACACTCAACATCAGATGAACCTGTGTCAACTGAGTTTCTTAAGTGTAAAATGAAAAAAATACAAGGTTTCTCTCATAATACAAATGTTCTCTCAGAAAAATCATAATCTGCCTCCCTTCAATGATGCAATGAGCTCTTTATTTATAGGCTCGGGATCGTACAAATCAAAATCCCTCATAATCGGGATAATTCAATTTCTCTAACCAATATTTAATTAATAATCAAATTTAAAATACAACAATATGCGATTTCTTTGGGATAATATGAGAGATTCCCGCTGTGGGTACGACTAATTCTAGCTGAAGTCGTTACTGAAATTTTGCTGCAGAATCATGATCTCTCTGGTCGGCCAAAACAGATGACTGGTCGGCCAAAACGACTGACTGGTTGGTCAAAACATTTTACTGGTCAGTCAAAAATCTTTACCAGGCGGACAGAAATTCTACCAGGTCGGTCAGATCACTTCCAAACCAGATAAATAATTTTCATGTCCAGTAATATCACAAGATTAATCTCAAACCTTTGACCCAGATATTTATTGCCACTTGTCACTATTATTGCCACATC
Organism: Humulus lupulus; assembly: GCF_963169125.1. NCBI lineage: Eukaryota > Viridiplantae > Streptophyta > Magnoliopsida > Rosales > Cannabaceae > Humulus > Humulus lupulus. Next base: position 189,357,461 of record NC_084798.1, on the reverse strand, counting down.
ATCGTATTTGAATTTTGGGGATAACATTTGCCCCCCAAGTTTATTATATGATATACTCACATATAATAAACTTTTTCTCAACTGCTGACGGCATAAAAAGATAAAATTGACTTTACACATTCCCCCTCCTTTGCAAACAAACCACGACATCTTACCAGACCATGATCATTGTAGTTAACTGCTCCCAATCGTGGGGGAGAGAATAGCAAAAAGAATTTCAAGATTCTAAGGGTAAGTGAAAATTTCCACTCTCTTCCCTTTAGTTGTGGTTCAGCCCCAATATGTTGGTAATAGCCTAATCCACTTAGAGTTGTGATATATAGATCCACACTCAACATCAGATGAACCTGTGTCAACTGAGTTTCTTAAGTGTAAAATGAAAAAAATACAAGGTTTCTCTCATAATACAAATGTTCTCTCAGAAAAATCATAATCTGCCTCCCTTCAATGATGCAATGAGCTCTTTATTTATAGGCTAAGGATCGTACAAATCAAAATCCCTCATAATCGGGATAATTCAATTTCTCTAACCAATATTTAATTAATAATCAAATTTAAAATACAACAATATGCGATTTCTTTGGGATAATATGAGAGATTCCCGCTGTGGGTACGACTAATTCTAGCTGAAGTCGTTACTGAAATTTTGCTGCAGAATCATGATCTCTCTGGACGGCCAAAACAGATGACTGGTCGGCCAAAACGACTGACTGGTTGGTCAAAACATTTTACTGGTCAGTCAAAAATCTTTACCAGTCGGACAGAAATTCTACCAGGTCGGTCAGATCACTTCCTAACCAGATAAATAATTTTCATGTCCAGTAATATCACAAGATTAATCTCAAACCTTTGCCCCAGATATTTATTGCCACTTGTCACTATTATTGCCAGATCATCGTATTTAAATTTTGGGGATAACATTTGCCCCCCAAGTTTATTATATGATATACTCACATATAATAAACTTTTTCTCAACCGCTGACGGCATAAAAAGATAAAATTGACTTTACACATTCCCCCTCCTTTGCAAACAAACCACGACATCTTACCAGACCATGATCATTGTTGTTAACTGCTCCCAATCGTGGGGGAGAGAATAGCAAAAAGAATTTCAAGATTCTAAGAGTAAGTGAAAATTTCCACTCTCTTCCCTTTAGTTGTGGTTCAGCCCCAATATGTTGGTAATAGCCTAATCCACTTAGAGTTGTGATATATAGATCCACACTCAACATCAGATGAACCTGTGTCAACTGAGTTTCTTAAGTGTAAAATGAAAAAAATACAAGGTTTCTCTAATAATACAAATGTTCTCTCAGAAAAATCATAATCTGCCTCCCTTCAATGATGCCATGAGCTCTTTATTTATAGGCTCAGGATCGTACAAATCAAAATCCCTCATAATCGGGATAATTCAATTTCTTTAACCAATATTTAATTAATAATCAAATTTAAAATACAACAATATGCGATTTCTTTGGGATAATATGAGAGATTCCCGCTGTGGGTACGACTAATTCTAGCTGAAGTCGTTACTGAAATTTTGCTGCAGAATCATGATCTCTCTGGTCGGCCAAAACGAATGACTGGTCGGCCAAAACAGATGACTGGTCGGCCAAAACGAATGACTGGTTGGTCAAAACATTTTACTGGTCAGTCAAATATCTTTACCAGGTCTGTCAGATCACTTCCAAACCAGATAAATAATTTTCATGTCCAGTAATATCACAAGATTAATCTCAAACCTTTGACCCAGATATTTATTGCCACTTGTCACTATTATTGCCACATCATCGTATTTAAATTTTGGGGATAACATTTGCCCCCCAAGTTTATTATATGATATACTCACATATAATAAACTTTTTCTCAACTGCTGACGGCATAAAAAGATAAAATTGACTTTACACATTCCCCCTCCTTTGCAAACAAACCACGACATCTTACCAGACCATGATCATTGTAGTTAACTGCTCCCAATCGTGGGGGAGAGAATAGCAAAAAGAATTTCAAGATTCTAAGGGTAAGTGAAAATTTCCACTCTCTTCCCTTTAGTTGTGGTTCAGCCCCAATATGTTGGTAATAGCCTAATCCACTTAGAGTTGTGATATATAGATCCACACTCAACATCAGATGAACCTGTGTCAACTGAGTTTCTTAAGTGTAAAATGAAAAAAATACAAGGTTTCTCTCATAATACAAATGTTCTCTCAGAAAAATCATAATCTGCCTCCCTTCAATGATGCAATGAGCTCTTTATTTATAGGCTCAGGATCGTACAAATCAAAATCCCTCATAATCGGGATAATTCAATTTCTCTAACCAATATTTAATTAATAATCAAATTTAAAATACAACAATATGCGATTTCTTTGGGATAATATGAGAGATTCCCGCTGTGGGTACGACTAATTCTAGCTGAAGTCGTTACTGAAATTTTGCTGCAGAATCATGATCTCTCTGGTCGGCCAAAACAGATGACTAGTCGGCCAAAACGACTGACTGGTTGGTCAAAACATTTTACTGGTCAGTCAAAAATCTTTACCAGTCGGACAGAAATTCTACCAGGTCGGTCAGATCACTTCCAAACCAGATAAATAATTTTCATGTCCAGTAATATCACAAGATTAATCTCAAACCTTTGCCCCAGATATTTATTGCCACTTGTCACTATTATTGCCAGATCATCGTATTTAAATTTTGGGGATAACATTTGCCCCCCAAGTTTATTATATGATATACTCACATATAATAAACTTTTTCTCAACCGCTGACGGCATAAAAAGATAAAATTGACTTTACACATTCCCCCTCCTTTGCAAACAAACCACGACATCTTACCAGACCATGATCATTGTTGTTAACTGCTCCCAATCGTGGGGGAGAGAATAGCAAAAAGAATTTCAAGATTCTAAGAGTAATTGAAAATTTCCACTCTCTTCCCTTTAGTTGTGGTTCAGCCCCAATATGTTGGTAATAGCCTAATCCACTTAGAGTTGTGATATATAGATCCACACTCAACATCAGATGAACCTGTGTCAACTGAGTTTCTTAAGTGTAAAATGAAAAAAATACAAGGTTTCTCTAATAATACAAATGTTCTCTCAGAAAAATCATAATCTGCCTCCCTTCAATGATGCCATGAGCTCTTTATTTATAGGCTCAGGATCGTACAAATCAAAATCCCTCATAATCGGGATAATTCAATTTCTTTAACCAATATTTAATTAATAATCAAATTTAAAATACAACAATATGCGATTTCTTTGGGATAATATGAGAGATTCCCGCTGTGGGTACGACTAATTCTAGCTGAAGTCGTTACTGAAATTTTGCTGCAGAATCATGATCTCTCTGGTCGGCCAAAACGAATGACTGGTCGGCCAAAACAGATGACTGGTCGGCCAAAACGACTGACTGGTTGGTCAAAACATTTTACTGGTCAGTCAAATATCTTTACCAGGTCTGTCAGATCACTTCCAAACCAGATAAATAATTTTCATGTCCAGTAATATCACAAGATTAATCTCAAACCTTTGCCCCAGATATTTATTGCCACTTGTCACTATTATTGCCACATCATCGTATTTAAATTTTGGGGATAACATTTTCCCCCCAAGTTTATTATATGATATACTCATATATAATAAACTTTTTCTCAACTGCTGACGGCATAAAAAGATAAAATTGACTTTACACATTCCCCCTCCTTTGCAAACAAACCATGACATCTTACCAGACCATGATCATTGTAGTTAACTGCTCCCAATCGTGGGGGAGAGAATAGCAAAAAGAATTTCAAGATTCTAAGGGTAAGTGAAAATTTCCACTCTCTTCCCTTTAGTTGTGGTTCAGCCCCAATATGTTGGTAATAGCCTAATCCACTTAGAGTTGTGATATATAGATCCACACTCAACATCAGATGAACCTGTGTCAACTGAGTTTCTTAAGTGTAAAATGAAAAAAATACAAGGTTTCTCTCATAATACAAATGTTCTCTCAGAAAAATCTTAATCTGCCTCCCTTCAATGATGCAATGAGCTCTTTATTTATAGGCTCGGGATCGTACAAATCAAAATCCCTCATAATCGGGATAATTCAATTTCTATAACCAATATTTAATTAATAATCAAATTTAAAATACAACAATATGCGATTTCTTTGGGATAATATGAGAGATTCCCGCTGTGGGTACGACTAATTCTAGCTGAAGTCGTTACTGAAATTTTGCTGCAGAATCATGATCTCTCTGGTCGGCCAAAACGAATGACTGGTCGGCCAAAACAGATGACTGGTCGGCCAAAACGACTGACTGGTTGGTCAAAACATTTTACTGGTCAGTCAAAAATCTTTACCAGTCGGACAGAAATTCTACCAGGTCGGTCAGATCACTTCCAAACCAGATAAATAATTTTCATGTCCAGTAATATCACAAGATTAATCTCAAACCTTTGCCCCAGATATTTATTGCCACTTGTCACTATTATTGCCACATCATCGTATTTAAATTTTGGGGATAACATTTGCCCCCCAAGTTTATTATATGATATACTCACATATAATAAACTTTTTCTCAACTGCTGACGGCATAAAAAGATAAAATTGACTTTACACATTCCCCCTCCTTTGCAAACAAACCACGACATCTTACCAGACCATGATCATTGTAGTTAACTGCTCCCAATCGTGGGGGAGAGAATAGCAAAAAGAATTTCAAGATTCTAAGGGTAAGTGAAAATTTCCACTCTCTTCCCTTTAGTTGTGGTTCAGCCCCAATATGTTGGTAATAGCCTAATCCACTTAGAGTTGTGATATATAGATCCACACTCAACATCTGATGAACCTGTGTCAACTGAGTTTCTTAAGTGTAAAATGAAAAAAATACAAGGTTTCTCTCATAATACAAATGTTCTCTCAGAAAAATCATAATCTGCCTCCCTTCAATGATGCAATGAGCTCTTTATTTATAGGCTCAGGATTGTACAAATCAAAATCCCTCATAATCGGGATAATTCAATTTCTCTAACCAATATTTAATTAATAATCAAATTTAAAATACAACAATATGTGATTTCTTTGGGATAATATGAGAGATTCCTGCTGTGGGTACGACTAATTCTAGCTGAAGTCGTTACTGAAATTTTGCTGCAGAATCATGATCTCTCTGGTCGGCCAAAACGAATGACTGGTCGGCCAAAACAGATGGCTGGTCGGCCAAAACGACTGACTGGTTGGTCAAAACATTTTACTGGTCAGTCAAAAATCTTTACCAGTCGGACAGAAATTCTACCAGGTCGGTCAGATCACTTCCAAACCAGATAAATAATTTTCATGTCCAGTAATATCACAAGATTAATCTCAAACCTTTGCCCCAGATATTTATTGCCACTTGTCACTATTATTGCCACATCATCGTATTTAAATTTTGGGGATAACATTTGCCCCCCAAGTTTATTATATGATATACTCACATATAATAAACTTTTTCTCAACTGCTGACGGCATAAAAAGATAAAATTGACTTTACACATTCTCCCTCCTTTGCAAACAAACCACGACATCTTACCAGACCATGATCATTGTAGTTAACTGCTCCCAATCGTGGGGGAGAGAATAGCAAAAAGAATTTCAAGATTCTAAGGGTAAGTGAAAATTTCCACTCTCTTCCCTTTAGTTGTGGTTCAGCCCCAATATGTTGGTAATAGCCTAATCCACTTAGAGTTGTGATATATAGATCCACACTCAACATCAGATGAACCTGTGTCAACTGAGTTTCTTAAGTGTAAAATGAAAAAAATACAAGGTTTCTCTCATAATACAAATGTTCTCTCAGAAAAATCATAATCTGCCTCTCTTTAATGATGCCATGAGCTCTTTATTTATAGGCTCAGGATCGTACAAATCAAAATCCCTCATAATCGGGATAATTCAATTTCTCTAACCAATATTTAATTAATAATCAAATTTAAAATATAACAATATGCGATTTCTTTGGGATAATATGAGAGATTCCCGCTGTGGGTACGACTAATTCTAGCTGAAGTCGTTACTGAAATTTTGCTGCAGAATCATGATCTCTCTGGTCGGCCAAATTGAATGACTGGTCGGGCAAAACAGATGACTGGTCGGCCAAAATGACTGACTGGTTGGTCAAAACATTTTATTGGTCAGTCAAAAATATTTACCAGTCGGACAGAAATTCTACCAAGTCGGTCAGATCACTTCCAAACCAGATAAATAATTTTCATGTCCAGTAATATCACAAGATTAATCTCAATCCTTTGCCCCAGCCATTTATTGCCACTTGTCACTTTTATTGCCACGTCATCGTATTCAAATTTTGGGGATAACAATAATAATAATAATTATTATCATCATAATGCTAATACTCTTCATGCATCATAATCCTCTTTACAAAACATTGCTTTAGGTGTTACTCATAATATAATGTATTTTTTTGATACATTGATAATAATAATAATAATTTCCGTCTATAAATAAACGTATTTCAATATTAGTAACAAAATACCTCAATAACAATATGTATGTGAATGTATAAATTCAAATTGTCATTTTATAAACGAAATCATATTTTTAACATAAAATTGTAATAATCGATATAATGATAATAATATAAATATAAATATTTATATTATTATTAATTAGTCATAATATCAATCCCAGTGATATAATAAATATACTTTCTCAAAAAATTCACTGGTCTTACAAATATCAATAACTGAAAAAAACTAATATTTTGATATTATTTTAATATTAAAATATTAACGAAAATATTAATATACAATAATAATTTTTAAATAATAGGTTTAATATAAATCACATTTTTCATATAAATATACATTAAATTATATTCTTGATTTACTTAACAATAATAATAAAAATTAATTAATCGTAATAATTTTCATATTAATAGAAAATCAATTAAATATGTATTTTTAAAAATTATTAATTATCTATTATTTTCTATAAAATTGGGCAGCACAACGGCAATAAAATGAACAAACTCAAAATCAAAACTTGTATAAAAAAATACATATAATCCCAGACAGCCATTATAATTATAGAAAATATTCAGTACATCAAGAATATATAAATATATACTATAAATACGCATATTAACAATTATTCTAATTAATCACAATATAGGTCATAGAAATTATACCAGAAAGATCAGGTTCAACAACAAGTCAAACGATGATTTTCTGAAACTCAAAACGAACTCCGGAACCTCGAACACTAAGTTTCGACCGTCGATCTACGGTGGATCGCGGTGGCCATGGTGGGCCCACCACCCAACTATGGTAGATGTAGGAACAATTTATTGGGTTTTGAAACCCACAACATGAGGAATACGATGGTGGTGACAGATCAGCAAACGGATGCCCGAGGTGGCTGAATCCCAACTTTGAAGTCGCGCGGTGGCCGAATTAAATTTACCGGTTGAGGTGTTTAATCGGCGAGTGCCATTGAAATTCCTGCGTGGTTGATAGTTCGGAGGCCTCTGAATCCAACGGTCCGGTGCGTGGCTATATGTGGTGACCACCGGTGGATCTTCGATGGTCAAGCAGACGCACGCACGTGAGAGAAAATAACTGAGAGCAAGGGAAGGAAAAAGAAAGGAAGAAATTATGAGGAGAGAGAGAGGAGCAACGGGAAATTATGGCTGAGACCTTTTCCATTTTTTTCAAAATTACATTTGGACCACAAAATATTAAAATTCTTTTCAAATAAGCCATTTGGCAAACTTTCTAAATTTTATAAAAATCCCCAATTAAAATTATATGACATTTAGGTCCAATACTTGACTACTCAAGTTTCTCTCTCTCTTTAATCTCATTAATAACATAAAAGCATGTTTTAAACACTATTTTTCCATTACTATTTCTTATTTTTATAACCTTGTACATTTTATGTATTGAAACTCTGATTTATAATAAAAATGTATTATGAAAATGTTGGGTGTTACAATCCTTTCCCCATTAAAATAATTTCGTCGTCGAAATTTTAAAATAAATTAGATAGTCAGAGAAGAAAAGCTACGATTTCTAATAAGCAGAACAACATCATACCGTCAAAGAGGCTCCATCGCATTCGTACTGTCAAAGTAGGGATGCAGTGGTTTGGCTGAGGAGATTCTCGCACGAGGCGGCGGAGATGTGCTACTGTTCGACGCTGGAACATGTTCTGGAGACAATTCCAAGGGTGAAAAGGATGATCATGGGGCACACGATCCAAGAGACGAGGATTAATGGGGCTTGCGAGGGTCGGGCAATTCGTATTGTTGTGGGTATGTCTAAATGGTGCATTAATGGGCAGCCTGAAGTCCTAGAGATCATCCATGGCAATTCTGAGCCTATAATTTTAGGGTTAAATGTAATTTAGGTTTTTTAATTTTTTTTTAGTTTTTGTTTTTTACTTTGTTTAATTTTTATTTTAGATTTTTTGATAAACATGTTTCAATTTTTTTATTAAATTAAAAATATTTACGTTTTATTATATTATTTAATTTAATTTAATTTTAATTAAATTTAATTTTATTAAAAAATTTATTTTTAATTCATTAATTAATAAAATTTGAGGGCATTTTGGTCATATTTAAAATTTGTTTGACCAAAATCGGGCACATGGTATCACTTTGTTCCATTATATATAACACATGGTTTGATTTGTCATTTAACAAAATATAGGTTCGATCAAGTATTCGGGCAAAATACAGGGGCCTAACTGGTATTTTTCCTATTTATTAATCTCATGATTACTCCACTATAAATATGAGATTGAACTTTTGATAATTATAGACATCTATGTACAGAGTACTTTACTAAAGAATAAAGTGTCTATTGATATAATAATTACATACAATGTTGATCCTCTATTAATGGTCTGTAATTAAAAGGGAATAAAATTACCGTTTTACCCTTTTAACTATATCTTGTTTCTAGTGGACCATTAACTTTACTAGTGAAGGTTGTGTCACAACAAGTTTGCAACGTGAGCGCTCATAACATTTTCAGTTCCAAAAGTCAACCCAATAGGGAACCATTATTCAATTTATAAGAAGGTATAGATTCCATATCTGTTAACCTCTGTCCCCAGCCATATATATCATTGAGTCCTCAAAACAATTGTTCTTGCCTGATCATTCTGACAAACCTTAACGCATGAATCAAACGATCAGATGACATATATAGGAGTTCATAGTATCCTCAGGATTAAGTTCATCGTGTTTATGATCATCGTTTGAGGTGTTCGATTAATACTACGAAACCGTGTTTAAACAAGCATTAACAAATCACATTTGGTCCAGTTCTATATATCACTATATATAAAGTACCTTCACTAAAGTGTCCTCCTACACTAGTGACGCTGATCTAGGTCACTTGTATTCATAATACTAGCGAACCATACTAGCAATAATTAATCTAAATATTCCATAACTTTATTTTACTGCGAACTGTTTGAAGTTTATTATCTTAATCTCGATCCTTTCATACAAATATGAGATTAAGACCACATAGATAAACTTTGGAATTTTATGATATTTACTTAATATTATCAACATAATATTGGACATATTCTATATATATAATAATTCAATTCAATTATTTATTTCATTTAAAACATTTGTCATCTACAATTTCTTTAAGGTCATTATTCCAAACAAGTCTTTCCTTTTTTATACCCTGTAAAATGCCCTAGTCCAATACTTTGTAAAATATTTGCGTGCACATAAGTTTACAAATGAAAAGCCACTTATTATAAAAAGTCCCATTGGGACCTTGCTAAAACATGCAAGTTGAGCTCAATAGTTTAAAAGAAAAATAATAGTTTTCATGCAACGTTTTTAAAAATAATTAAAATTCAAATCCCAGTGATAAGTTCTAAAAATTTAAAATAAATAACATTATTCTTTAGAAATTGGCGTTTAAACTGATCGTTTCTCGTCCATAGGAAGCCCCACACCATACACACTCTGACGATAGAACTCCCCACATCACCACGCGTGCCAAAGATAGCCTAATGAACATAATGGGTAAGTTTCCTACTTGTGTATATTTTCTTTTAATTGTTATTTAATTTGATTTTATTTTAATTGGTATGAAATAAAGATGATAACATCTCTTCCATTTTTAACTAAAATTCACCCAAATATAATAGGAATTGAAATCCTCATTTCCCACTATGCTTACACGTCCAAGACCATTTCCCTTTCCTTTTTTTTCTTTCAATTTAACTAATTAAATAAATCTAATAAAAGGAAACTAAAAGTGTGTAGAAAATTCTACACATGTACACCATGCAACCATGCACATGCACACACTCAATAATTAGGGTGCACCACTACCTACCATGCACTTTAGTGCATTCAACCAAAACTCAATTATTCACATTTTTAAAAATAAATAAATAAATAACAATTAATAATTAATAATTAAATTCACAAAATTCTACCAAACAATTCTAACAATTAATTCAAACAAATACATAAAATAATTCACAACACTTAACAATTAAATAAAATAAAGCACAAAATTTAAAATAAAATAAAAATTGGTGCGCTACAATATACCTTCCTTACAAGGAATTTCGTCCTGAAATTCTTCTTACCAAATAATTCAATGTATCTTTCTCTCATGTCTTCCTCCAACTCCCATGTTGCTTCTCGTTTCGTACTATTCTTCCACATGACCTTAACTAGTGGAATCTTTATGGATCTCAGTTCCTTGATTCCTTTTTCAATTATGCGCTCAGACTATTCATCATAACTCAGGTCCTACTTCAGCTGTAACGGTTCGTAACTCAACACATGAGAGGGATCTGACACGTACTTACACAACATCGAGATGTGGAAGACATTATGTGTTTCGGCTAGTGCTGGGGGCAGTGCCAAACGGTAAGCAACTTGCCCTACTCTGTCCAAAATCTCAAATGGACCTATATATATGGGGCTTAACTTCCCTTTCTTTCCAAAATGCATAACTCCCTTCGTCGGGGAAACTTTCAAGAAAACAAACTCACCCACTGAAAGCTCGATGTCCTTTCTCTTAAGGTCAGCGTAGCTCTTTTGCCTACTTTGCGAGGTAAAGATCCTTTGTCGAATCTTCTCAATCGCCTCACTGGCTTTCCTAACTGCCTCAGGGCCTAAAATCTGCTTCTCCCCAACTTCATCCCAGTGCAAAGGAGATCTACACTTGTGCCCATAAAGCATCTCATATGGAGCCATCCCAATGGTAGACTGGTAACTGTTACTATAAGAGAGCTCCATTAGGGGTAAGTATCAGTTTCAAGAATCTGAAAATTCCAAAGCACGACATCTCAACATGTCCTCTAGAATTTGTGTAGTTCTCTCCGACTACCCATCAGTCTGAGGATGAAACGTGGTGCTAAACCTTAGCCTTGATCTCATAGCTCTCTGTAGTCCCTTCCAAATGTTCGATGTGAAAGCTGACCCTTGATCAGAAATTATCGACTTTGGCACCCCATGAAGTCTCACTATCTCACTTACAAATAATTATGCGTATTGGTCCGCTGAGTATGTGGTCTTAACTGGTAGGAAATGGGCGAACTTAGTGAGCCTATTGATAACTCTACAAAATAGAGTTATTTTACCACTTTTTATGTGCTAATTGTTGCTTAGTTCTTGAGTTTTTAATTGATTTATTAAGCTTTTAAGTAGTTTTGAATTTATTGGGTTTATTTTGATTTTTTTTTATATTTTTGTCTGTTTTATAGTTATTTTGTAGTAAAATGTTGTAGTTAATTAGTTGAATTATTATTATTTAGTTTGAGGTAAAAAAATGTTGTATTATTGAACTTAAATGTTAAATATAAATTAAGTTATAATTAATATTTTCAAAGAATTAACTTGATTTATTTTATAGTGAAAATATGTTATTATGATTTATTTTATGTTTATTTTGTTAGGGAATTTGGTGTATTTTTGTGCTTGAAAGACAAGGATAGAAAGCTAAAAAAGAGAAGGAAAATGTGTCATTTTTTAGAAGCAAGACCCAATTTACCCAAGGCCCATGCCTGCCCAATTCGGCCCAGCCAGGCCCAATGTCAATATCTCCTGCCCAGTCGTGCCCTGTAACGACCCAAATTCGCTAATAAGGCTTAAGGGCCTTGATTAGTGTGCCAGGAGGGCAGGTTGGGATTTATGTGTGATTTTATGAGTTAAATGCATGGTTATGATTTAAAGCATGTGATTTGGCTATTTTTTTAACTGAGATGCATGGCTATGATTACTAGTATGCATGTAGGCCCGGATCGTGTTAGAAGGGCGTAATTGTAATTTTGGCCATGTTGGGCATAACTGTATTGATATGTGATAATTGTATTCTGTGAATTGTACCGCGCGGGTGTGGTTTTATTATTGTGATGCACGTGCCGAGACGGTTCTAGAGAGCTAGTTAACTTAAGAGTCACAACGGGATTTCTATACCCGGCTCGGGAGGAGCCTAGGGGTACCTCGGGAATTTTATGGTTAAGTTGAGATTTAGCGGGTAATGGTTATTGGAGATTTAGTAACCTGGGTAACCATTTGTTACTGCTGAGAGTAACAAGTTTTAGAAAGAAAATGGTAGATATGAAATAGAAATGAAAGGACTTAAGTGCCCTTGAGGTTTAGTTGGGAAAGGATAGGCAAGGAGGGGCAAAATGGTCATTTGGTTGGGAATTAGATGAATGGCAGCTGGGTTATATGGGGTACACGGTTTGGGGGCTTAGTCATTTTGGTCATGGATTGGTTTTGTTAGAAATAAAGAGAAGAAAAACTAAAGAGAAGGAAAGTTAGGGCAATGAGAAGAAGAAGAAGAAGAAGAAGAAGAAGAAGAGAAGTGAAGGAGCTGAAATTTGGAGACTTAGGAGATGAATCAAGGGAGCTTAGGATGGGATTCTCTACTTAAGGTAAGGATTTATGCATATTTAAGTTTGATTATGTTTAGATTTGTGAAACTTAAAGCTTGAGTTAAGTTTTTAAAGTTTGAGTTTTGAAGTTGCTGATTTTTGCAATCAAAGGGTGGATTGTTGGTTATGTTTGTGTTTTGAGCTTGAATCTAGTGTTTATGGGTTGTTAGATGTTCCATTTGAAGTCTTAAATTGATTTTGGGGTTTGGGTATGGGTTTGGTATGATTTTGGAAGGTTTTAGCTCGGAGATAGTGCAGGGAAAAACCCAGAATTCTGGGTCTGCGAAGGCGTGCCGCGACACAGGTTTTTCGTGCTGCGGCGAGGGAGTCCCTGACTGATGGGTGCCGCAGCACAAGAAAGTTGTGCTGCGGCACAAGGCAAATTTCAGGTTGACATTTTTGGCAATTTTAGGCCTTTGCTCCGGGGGTTCGGGGGATTTCTCCGGGGTGTTGTTTTAAGGTTTTAGAGGTCCCGAGAGTGCGGGATTGGTCCCGGGAAGTGGTTTTGGGTTGATTAGTATTGAGGGATGTTTCTTGTGTGTTGTGACTAGGTTGTTGGTGAGGCTCGTGCTAGAGGACCGTGCTCGCGGCTTTAGTGCATCAGGAGGCTCGGAATACAGGTAAGAAAACCGTAACACCCGAGAATAGGGCATGGCCCCACTGTGTGATTGCAGGGCATGGCCCCAGATTGTATTATGTGCAAATGTTTAACCTTAAATGAATCATGATGTGTGTGAATGATTATTTCGAATGTACTATATGTGTGATTATAATGAAATGAACGGCAAGGGCCGAGTGCGGTGTAGGCCGGGTACGGCCGTGGGGCCGAAAGTAACACTCAGCACATGGGATGCTTATATTCAGGGTGGGACCCAAGGGATACATGAGTTATCCTCGCGGTGAGAACCGAGACCCCAAGCTTTGGTAAGGCCTCTGGGGCGGCATGGCCGTGTTTGTTTAATTGATGATTTCCTATTTATCAGTGAGTTATGCCAGTGATATTATTTGCATAGGTTATGTATTATTTGGGTTTTCTTGCTGGGCTTCGGCTCACGGGTGCTCCGTGTGGCAGGTAGAAGCAAGGACTGAGTCAACCAACCATGAGTACGGAGAGCGTGAAGCGACGCGTACATGTTTGGCCTGCCCGACTGCTTTGGTTGGGGGTTTATTCGAAAATGGCTGTAATAATCTATGATTTTATGATTTCTCAACTGTAACCTTATTTCAAGATGTAATTAGTTTTCAAACCTTATTTTGGGATCCCAGATGTTCTATACTTAACGTTTTTAATGAAGTTAAACATTTTTAAAAGAGTACAGCCTTAAACTCTGGTTTAATCACACTTTTGGTTTTAGAAACCACTTTGAGTCAATTAAATGCACAATTTCTATTTTAAACTCACTTAGTAATGGCTCTAAGGTTATAGGGCGTTACATGCCCCATGCCATTTCCTCTAGCCATTTCATTCACCTGATGCACCCAGCCATTTCATTTAGTTGATGCCACCAAATCCTTCCACCATGCCAGCATCTCCCATCTGAAGCACTTGATGCTCCCTGCTAGCCCAACCTCTTCAGCAGCCTGCCTCATCAGGCCCAACCATTTCTTCCAGCAACGCCCCCAAGCTCCAATAGCCGCCTGCCTCCTGAAGCATTTCCTCCAGCCACCGAAGATCCCTTCAGGCAAATGCCTCCACCAGCCACGCCTGGCACCAGGCCCATTCGGCCCACCATCGAATTCACCCAACCAGCTCCATTCAACCGCCTGGCTCATCAAGGCCCACGCTAGACCAAGCCTGCCACCAGCAGCCACCATAGCTTCTTTCCCCCTTTTTGAGCCCAACAAAAAATCATTTCCCTTTGTCCCCTATGTCCAAAAATACCATTTTTTACCCAAACTTTTCTACACATTTTACCCTAAAACATCATCATTACACCCTAAAATTTACCCATATTTGCCATATCATTATTAATTTAATTAATTTAATCAATTTAATTCATTTAAATTGATTATTTTAATACTCATTTTTTGGCTATAAATAAGGGATTTGGGTGCTTAATTTTAGAGGAGGGTTACACTACACAAAGTTTCTACACTTTCAAAAATCTCTCAATTCTCTTCATCTTCTTCTTTTTTTTGGTCATTTTTCTATGAGTTTTTAGAGAAAAAATTTGGGGGTTCATCCTCCAAATTTTCCTATTTATGTTTGTAATTTTTAGTTTGTATTTGCTATGTTAGTTATGAGTTTCTAATCTTATTAAGATTATTAAGGTGATGATGAAACAATATGTAACTAGATAGTATTTATTTTGTATGTTGATTTCCCATTTTGTGCAACAAAGTTTATGGAATTTTATTCTTCAAATATCTTCTTTCATCTTAAATATCATGTATTTTGGATTGTTAGCACATATTTACACTTTGTTCTTCATTAGTGCAAAAACATAATATTCTTTGTGTAAGATGTGTCATTAAATTGTACACATCCATGCTTAGAACAAAAATATTATGTTTTGCCTTATAATTGATTTACACTAAATGCTTTGAAATTATAATTTTGAAAAGTGCAGAAAATTCCTTTCTTTTTAGAAGTAATTTGTGGTTAAAATTATAAATCTATTTGGAAAATGATAGTTTGAATTATTTTAACTATCACTAAAACTTGGGAATCAATATACTAATAAATATTATTAAACTTACATTTTGTGGATTCTAGTATCTTAATAATCTTTTCTTTTAACACTTATTTTCAAATCATTATTGGTTTATTTTTATTCTCTTAAATAGCTTTATTTTTCAATCTTTTATTTTATGTTCATAACATTAAAACTCATCATTCTTTGGGGATGGGTTAGAATTTATTAATTTTGATTTAAAATAGTTTTCTTTTCGATTTTAGACAACTCCTTTGGGTTCAATCTCGTGATTACATGAACACTATATTCCATATACGATTCGTGCGCTTGCGAGTATAAATTTTTAAAACATACTCGTTTTGGGTCCATCACCTATCCACTATTACCCACACAGAATCGTGTTGCTTGGTGGTTCTGGGTAACCCTACCACAAAATCCATTGCTATATCCTCCCATTTCCATTCAGTAACGTAGAGGAGTTGAAGTAACCCTGCTGGCCTATGGTGTTTTGTCTTTACTTGCTGGCATGTCAAATATCTAGCAACAAACTCAGCAACATCCCTCTTCATTCCATGCCACCAAAATAACACCTTAAGGTCTTGGTACATCTTCGTGGACCCTGGGTGTAAGGAATAGGGTGTTGTGTGTGCTTCTTTCATAATACTTTCCTTAATCTCAGCATTGTCAGGATAACAAATCCTATCCTTGTATCTCAGCAATCCACCACTAGATATTGTGAAATCACTGTTACCACATTCTTGTACCAAAGCCTCTTGCTTCATTAAGGCTTCATCCACTTTCTGTCCTCCTCGAATTTGTTCTAGTAGGGAGGATTGTAACGTGAGGTTCGCTAGACTTCCTGTCACAAGTTCGATGCCAGCGTTTATGATCTCTTTCTGAAGAGGCATCTCTATTGTACGTAGTGTTGAGGCATTCCCATGTCCCCGCCTACTCAATGCATCTGCAACTACATTGGCCTTGCCTGGGTGATAGAGAATCTCACAATCGTAGTCCTTCACTAATTCCAACCATCTTCGCTGCCTCATATTAAGTTCCTTTTGCGTGAAGAATTACTTCAGACTTTTGTGGTCAGTGTATATCTCGCACTTGTCCCCATTTAGGTGATGTCTCCATATTTTCAGTGTGAATACCACTGCTGCCAACTCAAGATCATGAGTGGGATATCGTTACTCATAATCCTTAAGTTGTTTGGAAGCATAAGCTACCACCTTCCCATCTTGCATCAACACACATCCTAAGCCGTTCTTTGATGCGTCACAATACACCACAAATTTCCCGCCCTCTGTGGGAACACAAAGGATAGGCGCTGAAATTAACTTATCCTTCATGGTCTGAAAGCTTTCTTCACATTTCTCAGTCCATGCAAACTTCTGATGTTTGCAGGTTAAGGTGGTTAAGGGTGTGGAAATCTTTGAAAAACCCTCGGCGAACTTTCTGTAATAACTCGCCAATCCTAAGAAGCTTCTAATTTCGGAGGCATTCTTCGGCTGGGGCCAGTCTCTAAAGGACACTATATGCCCATGGAAAGTTACCTGTTCTGGCAAAAATTCACACTTAGAGAACTTAGCATATAGCTGATGTTCTCGTAGTCTTTTCAGAATCAACCTCAAATGCTCCTCATGCTCCTCCTTGGTCTTCGAGTAAATAAGGATATCATCTATGAACACTACCACAAACTTGTCCAAATAATCATTAAATACTCTGTTCATCATATCCATAAATGTTGTTGGGGAATTAGTGAGTCCGAAACGCATCACTACGAACTCATAGTGCCCGTAGCGAGTTCTAAAACCCGTTTTCGGAATTGTTATCCCCATTTCCTGGAAGGGCCTTGGGCTTTCGCCCTGGCCCACGATCAGAGGACCGAATTGGCGTATGGGCCTGGCCCATAGTCCCTTGGTTTGAATATCGCCCAAGGGAATTGGTACTGACCAGGGACCCTAGACTGGGCCCGTCTGGAGGGGTCCGGGACGTACCTCCGGGTTCGTCTTCATCTTGAACGGTCCCAGCGATGTCCAGAGCGCCCAGACCGTCGCGGCCTACGCGTCCCTATCCCGGAGCCTGGTATGGTCCGGGCCCGAGGTAAACGGAGCGGGCCAACGGTAAACGGACCTGGATCACCTCCTCCCCAGTTGAAGGGTCAGGCGTCCAGGGTCCTAAAATCGCCTCATTTCGCGTGGGTATTGTCCCCCACTTTTCGCCTGCGGAAAAGGTCACCTCGGGATTGCCCACTGAAGTGTCAGGACTGCGCAGCCAAGTACCCTGACCGGTCTTGTCTCCTGAATCAGCCTCGTGACTCGAAGTGGTCAGAGCCAAAGCCCCGTTTTGTCGGGCGAAGGCTTGTGTCACAGGTCAACTAATTGGGCCTTAGCTGGTTTGAATTTTGTGTATTGTATACCTTTTTATATTGGGCCTCCCCTAGAAAGGCCCCTGGGGCACATTCCTCTGATGGGCCCAGGTCGGATCCGGCCCAGACCCGGTGTCCCCCACAGCTTATAAATATAAGCTGTAGAACAACGTAAGAAAGGGGGAAAAGGAGGGAGAAGGCAAAAACTCTGTTCAGATATAATGAGAAAACTCCATTGTAAAAGCTTCTTCTAGCTCTAATATATGGACTCGTGGACTAAGGCTAGTTAACGCCCCAACCACGTAAAAACCTCGTGTCGATCTTCCACTTTCATTATTATTACTAGTAAATATCATTCATTAATACAGTTGCTGAAAATCTCGGTTAACAGTTTGGTGCTTTCATTGAGAGCTGAAGGAAGCTAGCGCCAACGTCAGGCCTTTTACTACGATGGTGAACACGCGTCACACCACCTTCGACCCTACCAACCCAGAGCAAGGTAATGGAGACCCACTGCCTTCTCAGCACATTCCTCAAGAACTGCCTGAAGACGTGCCTCCTCAGACATCTCACCAAGATGAGTCACAAGACTACGAGGGTGAGGCAGAGTACGAAGTAGAAAACGAAGAAGAGTACTACGAGGAGGAGAACGAGGGGGAGTATCACGATGAAGCCGCGGACCCCGGGGTCCCTCGCGACGATCAGCAAGACTCGGAGGTGACTAGACTGAGGCAGCAGATCCTGGATCAGGAAGCCAGGATGGCTGAACAGGCGGAGGCGCACCGCCGGGTGCAAGAGTCCCTGCGAGCCCTGTAAGCAATGATGGTCGCGCAGGGCCCGGCAGCCAACCCCATAGCTGGCCCGCAACCAGAGACGCAACAACCTGCTCCCCAAGCGCAAGCCGGGGGCCCCAGGGGTGCCAGCCAGATCCGTCCCCCAGAGCCTTTTCCCGACACGGCTCCGAAAGTCCCGGACAAGGAGCGACGGACGACCCGAAACAAGACCACCCCCATCGATAAAGCCGGGGCACGTTCACGGCCGTTACCTAGGAAAGAGAAGGTGCGCCCTGTCCCAGGACGAGGCCACCCAATCGATCCGCAGGGAGAGCGGCAGCGGAACGATCAGCCCCAGCACGCCCTAGGGGCGAACGGGCGGGAAAGGTCTTTGCACCCAAGTGCCTCGGTCAACAAGAACCGTCGGGACTGGTCTCACCACGAGGATCGTCACGCTCTCAGCTCTGGGGAAGACACTTCCCGGGTAGATCTACGTGACAGACTGAATGCCCGGAAAGAGCGGGCCCGCAAGGAAAAAATCCTTCCTCGAGACGGCGACCTCAGGAACGACATCAATGACAGGAGGAACGAGAGAATCCCCCTGGATGATAGCACGGCCAAGCGGCTCATGGAGAAAATGGCCGCATTAAAAAAGGTCACTGACCGCTTGGTCCGCAAGCAGGAAGGCGCGGACACTGACTCTGACGAAGAGGATAAAGAGCCATACGCGAGGCACATCCTGGATGCCGTACTGCCCAAGGGGTTCAAGATGCCAAGCCTCACCGCCTACACGGGAAGCACAGATCCTAGGGATCATCTGTCCCGGTACAACCGACTCATGACCGTGGCCCACGTCAGCGACGACGGCAAATGCCTCTGCTTCTCCATCACGTTGGGCGGTCCCGCCGAAGAGTGGTGGAAAAGGCTTAAACCGGGGTCCATCCAAACATGGTCCGGGCTACAGTCGGCGTTCCGGAAGCAATTCGTGGCCGCCATGAGGATGGACATGCAAATCAGCGCCCTCGCCAATATTAAGCAACTACCCGCGGAGACGTTGAGAGCCTATATCCAGCGCTTCACTGAAGAAGCCTCCAAGACCAAGGTCGATGACGGACAGCGCCTGGTGGCACTGCAGTCGGGGATCCGGGCCGGGTCCCCACTCTGGGACGACATGCAGCGCAGTAAAGCCACCACTCTGGAAGAATTCATCAGGAGAGAACAGGATTCATCAACTGGGAGGAGGCTCAGATCCAGGCCTTCGGATGGCCGCCGACTCCTCACCCCATCCCTCAGACGATTTCGAGTGGTGCGGGGCAGTTCCCTGCGCAGTCCTACGCAACGCCCCCCATAGTCCCGGGGACGGCCGTTGCGCCCGGTACCAGTTACACGCCTACGGTATACGGCCCTGCTGCTTCGGGATACGCCCCGGCCCAATCGACTCATTTCTCTGGTTATGGCGTCGCGCCGGCGGGGCACAGTATGGCCCCCATCGTAGCCCAGCAATCGCAGATCGGAGTAACTGAGGCAAGCGTGAATCCCTCCCGGGGGAAGTGGCCCGGCAAAGGCTAGAACCGGCCGGAGCTGGCCAAAAAAGGTAAGAAGGGATACGAGCCCCAATATTCAGAATACACCAACTTGGTGGACACCCGGGAAAACATCTACCTGGCTACGGAAAGAGCAGTCCACTACCGGAAGCCTAGCCCCATGTTTAAGGGGGGAAGGAATCCCAGAGATACCAGCAAACGGTGCGCCTATCACAAAGATGTGGGTCACACCGCCGACGAGTGTCGACAGCTCAAAGATGAGATTGAGAACCTCATCAAGCTGGGGTACCTCCATCAGTGGGTAAGAATGCCCGTGGGCGTCCCGGGGGTGTCAGCAATCCCCGGACAATCCACGACGCCGGTGACGACTCGTGCATACCTGCCCAAGGGAGGGTATGCACCAGGACCCTGAGCGCAGGCCCCTCAGGGGACCATCGCCGCGCAGGCCCCCGGCCCTGGAATGCCCTATCCTACCGGAGCAGCACCCCCTCGAGTGGACGAGCACGTGGCGACCATATCGGGCGGACCCCACCTAGGAGGACCTTCGAAGAATGACCAAAAGCGCAATCTGAGCGAGCTGGACCACGACCAAGAGGTTTGCGCCCTTGTCCAGGTCCCGGCTCAGCGCCCTAAACTAATGAACCTCCCCATCACGTTCACGGAGGATGATGCCCGCATCGTCCATTTCCCGCACCACGACCCGCTGGTCGTGGATGCCCAAATTGCCAACAAGCTGGTATCCCGCGTGTTGGTGGACGACGGAAGCTCCGTCAACTTGCTGTTCAAACCTGCCTTTGCCGCCATTGGCCTGACGGAGGCTGATTTGGCGTCCTGCCCGACCCAAATCTACGGCTTCAACGGAGACGCGCTTCTCCCCATGGGAAAGGTCCAGCTGCCGGTGACGCTGGGGGATGAGTTGCAGCACTCGTTCAAATTCTGCACCTTTGTTGTGGTGGATTGCCCAACCGCTTACAACGTCATCTTCGGCCGACCCGCCCTGGTCGAGTTCAGGGCCATCACCTCCATCCTCCATCTATGCATGAAGTTCCCGTGCAGCAATGGAGGAATAGGGACTGTCCGCGGAGACCAAAAAAGCGCTCGTAAGTGTTACCAT
The DNA here is from genome assembly GCF_963169125.1 of Humulus lupulus. Lineage (NCBI taxonomy): Eukaryota > Viridiplantae > Streptophyta > Magnoliopsida > Rosales > Cannabaceae > Humulus > Humulus lupulus. The sequence goes on along the minus strand of NC_084798.1, from coordinate 189,336,099 downwards.
GTCTCTGCCCGTCCCGTATATATGGTCCGGGAAGAGCCCGTTGAGCCGGCCCTCCGCCCAGTTGAGCAAGTAGTCCGGGATGAGGACGATCTGGACCCGCGAATAGGAGACAAGCGTGTCCTGGAGCCAATGGACGAAATAGAAGAGGTATGCATCAGCGAAACCGACCCGACCAGGGTCATCCAAGTGGGAAAGAGCCTACCGGCGAACATTCGGGCCGCCATTATCGCCCGAGTCCAGGAAAACCAGGATCTCCTGGCATGGTCCCACTCCGATATGACCGGGATCGACCGCAATATCATCTGCCACGCGTTGAGTATTGACCCAAACGGGACCCCGGTCCGTCAGAAACGCAGACCTTTGGGGACGGAAAGGGCCGAGGCCCTCAAGCTGGAGGTGGAGAAGTTGTCTTCCATCAATTTCATCCGCGAAGCGGTATACCCTGTATGGCTGGCCAACCCGGTCTTGGTGCCAAAACCTAACGGGACCTGGAGAACTTGCATCGACTTCACGGACCTCAACAAAGCGTGCCCGAAGGACTGTTTCCCGCTCCCCCGAATAGACCAAATGGTGGACGCTACGTCCGGTTACGAGATCTTAAGTTTCATGGACGCCTACTCGGGCTACAACCAGATCTCCATGCACGTGGCGGATCAGGAGCACACCAGTTTCCAAACCGACAAGGGCATCTATTGCTACATAGTCATGCCTTTCGGACTCAAAAATGCCGGAGCAACTTACCAGAGGCTCGTCAATCGAATGTTTCGGGCCCAGCTAGGGCGAAACATGGAAGTATACATTGACGATATGCTGGTCAAGTCCAAGACGTCGGGGGACCATTCGATGGTCTTGGCAGGGGCTTTCGCGGTTATCCGGAAGTACGGGATGAAGCTGAACCCTAAGAAGTGCACTTTCGGCGTAGCTTCCGGGAAGTTCCTGGGCTTCATAGTGAGCTTCCGAGGAATCGAAGCCAACCCAGAGAAGATCAAGGCACTAATCGACATGGCCTCTCCCCGGAAGCACAAGGGCGTTCAAAGCCTGACGGGGCGAGTGGCCGCCCTGAGCCGTTTCGTTTCCAAGGCCACGGACAAGTGCGTCCCTTTTTTCAACGTCCTTCGGGGAAGCCAGCGGTTCGAGTGGTCACCCGAGTGCGAGGAAGCCTTCCAGAAGCTGAAAGAACACTTGGCCAAGGCCCCCATCCTGGCGAAGCCAGTCGAAGGAGAGCCTTTGTACCTATACCTGGCCGTGACCGAGCATGCCATCAGCGCCGCGTTGGTACGAGAAGAGGAAAGGACACAACTCCCGGTATACTACGTGAGCAAGCGGTTACTAGACGCCGAATCTAGGTACCCGCTGATCGAAAAGCTGACTTTCTGCCTATTGATGGCATCCCAGAAGCTTCGACCCTACTTCCAGGCTCACGCCATAAAGGTCTTAACCAACCATCCCCTGCGGCAGGTGTTGCAGAAACCTGAGTCGTCGGGGAGACTCCTGAAATGGGCAATGGAGCTGAGCCAATTTGATATATCCTACGTGCCCCGGGTGTCCATTAAGGGACAGGCCCTGGCCGATTTCATCGTCGAATGTTCCGGGATCCCCCCAGAAGAGAGTATCCCCGCATCTTCCGCAGCGCCCGTTTGGAAAATCTTCGTGGACGGAGCCTCGAACGAGAACGGGGCCGGCGCCGGGATCATCTTAGTGTCACCACAGGGGCACCAGCTGCAAAATGCCCTCCGTTTCCAGTTCAAAGCCTCGAACAATGAGGCGGAGCATGAAGCTGTCCTAGCCAGCCTGCGTCTGGCCCGGGAAGTAGGGGCAACGAACCTCGAAATTTACAGTGATTCTCAGCTGGTAGTCAGACAGATTTCCGGGGAATATCAAACCAAGGGGGAACGGATGGCGGCATACGTGACTCAAACGAGGGAGATGCTCCAAACGTTCGCGGCGCATTCCATCCGCCAGATTCCCCGGGAGAAGAACGTGTTCGCGGATACATTAGCGAAGCTGGCAACCGACGCAGAGGCCGAACTGGCCGGACTGGTTCCCGTCAACCATCTCCCCGTCCCAAGCATCAGGGCTCCCACCGTCAATACGGTCGACCACTCCACTTCCTGGATGGGGCCGATGATCCGATACCTGTCCACCGGGGAAGTTCCGAACGATCGAGCCGCGGCCAGGAAACTCCTATACCAGGCCCACCGGTACGTCATGATGGATGGGAAACTCTATCGCCGAGGACTGTCTATGCCTTACCTCAGGTGCGTGTCCGAGACCGAACTGGGAGCCATTATGCATGAGGTCCACGAAGGCTTTTGCGGAGATCACACGGCCGGGCCCAGTCTGTCCAAGAAGATTCTGCGCCAAGGATACTTCTGGCCCACCGTGAAGAAAGACTGCATAGACTACGTCCGTAAGTGCGAGCAGTGCCAGAGGTACGCGAAGATCCCTCGGGCCCCCCCGACAGAGATAACCTTGATGAACAGTCCCTGGCCGTTTGCAATGTGGGGGATCAATCTTGTGGGATCTCTCCCGACCGGGAAGGGAGGGGTAAAATATGCCATTGTGGCGGTAGACTATTTCACGAAATGGGTCGAGGCGGAGCCCATGAACACGATCACGTCCAAGAAGGCCCTAGATTTCTTCGTCAACAACATAGTGTGTCGATATGGCCTCCCCTACAAAATCGTGTCCGACAACGGGAAGTAGTTTGACAGCTTCCACTTCACGGATTTTTGCGAAAGACACGGTATAGTGAAGAGTTTCTCGGCAGTCGCCAGACCGCAAGCGAACAGGCAGGCCGAAGCCGTGAACAAAATCCTAAAAGGGACGCTGAAGAAAAAGCTCCAGGCCTGTAAGAGCAAATGGCCCAAGGAACTCCCACGCGTATTGTGGGCCTACCGGACGACCGAAAGGACGTCAACCGGGCACACCCCCTACTCAATGGTTTATGGATGCGAAGCCGTCATCCCAATTGAAACGACCGTCCCGTCCCATCGACGCGACACATATGATCCTGCCCAGAACCACGCCTTGCTCCAGGAATCGTTGGATCTTATCGAGGAGATCCGGGAGGAATCGCAAGTGCAGTTGAAGATGTACCAGGGCAAGATCACACGGCATTTCAACTCCAAAGTCAAGAACCGCAAGTTCGAAACCGGCGATCTAGTCCTGCGGAGGGTCTTCCCTGCCACTCAGGATCCGGGAGTAGGGGTTCTGGGCCCTAATTGGGAAGGGTCATATGAGATCCAGCACGAGGTCTGCCCCGGAACGTACCGCTTGAAGCGGCTCGATGGTTCCGAGGTTCCGCGAGCCTGGAATGCGGAGCATCTCCGCAAATACTACCAGTAGTCCTAGGACTTGTCCCAGTTTAGTATTTATGATGTAAGCAATGTACGCCTCAGGGCTAATTCCCTTTTGAACAATGAAAACGACGTGTGTAAAACGTCGTAAAGGGCCATCGTCACCAAAAAAATGTACGTCTCAGGGCGAATTCCTTTCGAATTTCTTTCCCAAGTGACCCCAGACCCATCTCCGCTCACTTGCGGGGGGTATCATCCCAAGCACATTCGAAAAAGAGGACCAAGCCCAAGGCCGGTCCCACCCCGGACGAACGATGTCCGGGGGTATATAATAAAAGGGACCAAGCCCAAGGCTCGTCCCGCCCCGGACGAAATGATGTCCGGGGGTATATTAAAAAAGGGACCAAGCCCAAGACTGTTCCGCCCCGGACGAACGACGTCCGGGGATATTAAAAAAGAGGACCGAGCCCAAGGCCGGTCCCACCCCGGACGAACGATGTCCGGGGGTATATAATAAAAGGGACCAAGCCTAAGGCTCGTCCCGCCCCGGATGAAATGATGTCCGAGGGTATATCAAAAAAGGGACCAAGCCCAAGGCTCGTCCCGCCCCAGACGAAATGATGTCCGGGGGTATTTTAAAAAAGGGACCAAGCCCAAGGCTGTCCCGCCCTGGACGAACGACGTCCGGGGATATTAAAAAAGAGGACCGAGCCCAAGGCCGGTCCCACCCCGGACGAACGATGTCCGGGGGTATATAATAAAAGGGACCAAGCCAAAGGCTCATCCCGCCCCGGACGAAATGATGTCCGGGGGTATATCAAAAAAGGGACCAAGCCCAAGGCTTGTCCCGCCCCGGACGAAATGATGTCCGGGGGTGTATTAAAAAAGCGACCAAGCCCAAGGCTGTCCCGCCCCGGACGAACGACGTCCGGGGATATTAAAAAAGAGGACCGAGCCCAAGGCCGGTTCCACCCCGGACGAACGATGTCCGGGGGTATATAATAAAAGGGACCAAGCCCAAGGCTCGTCTCGCCCCGGACGAAATGATGTCCGGGGGTATATTAAAAAAGGGGACCAAGCCCAAGGCTCGTCTCGCCCCGGACGAAACGATGTCCGGGGATATTAAAAAAGAGGACCGAGGCCAAGGCCGGTCCCACCCCGGACGAACGATGTCCGGGGGTATATAATAAAAGGGAACAAGCCCAAGGCTCGTCCCGCCCCAGATGAAATGATGTCCGGGGGTATATTAAAAACGGGACCAAGCCCAAGGCTGTCCCGCCCCGGACGAACGACGTCCAGGGATATTAAAAAAGAGGACCGAGCCCAAGGCCGGTCCCACCCCGGACGAACGATGTCCGGGGGTATATAATAAAAGGGACCAAGCCCAAGGCTCGTCCCGCCCTGGACGAAATGATGTCCGGGGGTATATTAAAAAAGGGGACCAAGCCCAAGGCTCGTCCCGCCCCGGACGAAATGATGTCCGGGGGTATATTAAAAAAGGGACCAAGCCCAAGGCTGTCCCGCCCTAGACGAACAACGTCCGGGGATATTAAAAAAGAGGACCGAGCCCAAGGCCGGTCCCACCCCGAATGAACGATGTCCGGGGGTATATAATAAAAGGGACCAAGCCCAAGGCTCGTCCCGCCCCGGACGAAATGATGTCCGGGGGTATATTAAAAAAGGGACCAAGCCCAAGGCTAGTCCCGCCCTGGACGAACGACGTCCGGGGATATTAGAAAAGAGGACCGAGCCCAAGGCCAGTCCCACCCCGGATGAACAATGTCCGGGGGTATATAATAAAAGGGACCAAGCCCAAGGCTCGTCCCGCCCCAGACGAAATGATGTCCGGGGGTATATTAAAAAAGGGGACCAAGCCCAAGGCTCGTCCCACCCCGGACGAAACGACATCTGGGGATATTAAAAAAGTGGACCGAGCCCAAGGCCGGTCCCACCCTGGATGAACGATGTCCGGGGGTATATAATAAAAGGGACCAAGCCCAAGGCTCGTCCCGCCCCGGACGAAATGATGTCCGGGGGTATATCAAAAAAGGGACCAAGCCCAAGGCTCGTCCCGCCCCGGACGAAATGATGTCCGGGGGTATATTAAGAAAGGGACCAAGCCCAAGGCTCGTCCCGCCCCGAACGAAACGACGTCCGGGAATATTAAAAAAGAGGACCGAGCCCAAGGCCGGTCCCACCCCGGACGAACGATGTCCACGCCAAGGCTAGAGACTTGGAAAATTTAGTTGGGCCTGGTCCCGGCCGTTGGAACCAGGACTAAAACCCCCTGCTATCAGTTAGTCGCGGCAACAAATCGTAATCTCTACTGAACAATGGAAGGAAGCTATCTTAAAAGACAAAAGAAAGTAGCAAGGTTTTAAGTTTAATTACAAGCCAAAAACAGTAACAAAAGTACAAGGCCAAGATACGGGCCTACAACGCATCCGCCCGGAGGCCCGCATCCTCCCTCTCCTTGGCCTCGTATTCGGCACGCTTCGATTGCGGGTCAGGGAAGACGAGGAGGTTCATGTTCTTATCCTTGCACCATGCCATATAGATGGCCTCGTCGAAGGTAACATCCAATAAGTTATCGGCCTCCTCCTTTTCCTGGCGGGTCGTCTCATGCGCCGCCTTCTCCTGAAGCAGGGAGTCGCCCAATTCGCAAACTTGGGCTTTCAGGGCCAGGATCTCCTCCTTGTCCAGGGCGGACTGTGCCGCGGCCGTCTCCAAGAGCGTCGCCCTCTCATCGGCTACTCTTCTCTTCCGGGACAGCTCCTCTTCCAGCCCAGCCTTGGCGCAGCCAATCTCCTCGCGCTCCGCCTTCAGGCGGGCCATTTCTTCCTGGAGATGGGCCGTTTCCCGGCTAAAGGTCTCCTTGACGGCCTCCCTCTGGTTCACGGCCGCCTCCAGCTCCAGCTTGGCCGTCTCCATCTTTATGGCAAGCTCGGCTACTAGGTCGGCACTCCTCTGGGACAGTAAGTCAACCTGGAGCAAAGAAAAGTTAGAAAATAAAACCAACAAATGACGGAAGGAATGTAAGTGAAGCGAACATTACCGCGGTGGCCTGGTGGCGGAGAGCCTGAGAGATGAACAGCACGTCCGGGTTAGCTATCGTGGCGTACCTCTTCAGCTGAAGGTTGGACATAGTGCTCCCAACCTGATCCAGCAAGTCAGCAGCCATGGGGGCGATGTCTTGGCCCAGCTTGGGGCGGAAGCCCGCCTCGGCGGCTAGCCGATCCATGATCGGCTCGGGAGCGCTGAACTCGGCAAGACGGTCCGAGAACTCGACCTGACGACGGATTGTTAGGGCCTTGTAAGCGTCGTCCCTCCAGCACCGGCCATTTTCGCAGGTCCGGTTGATCAGCCGGGACTGTTCGTCCCGCAGGGCGATCTCCCCCTCCTCGAGAAGAGTTGGGCGAAGGGGAAGGACTGGCGGAGCGGGGATCTCTTTCGTGGTTAGCCGACTCTCCCCATGCGACTCCTCAGTTGTTTCCGACCGTGTCGTCCGGGGCCTCTTCGCGCATTCGCCTTCCCTGGCGTCGTCTTCCGGGCCCCTCTTTCCTGAGCTCCGGCTTACGGCGTCGCCCGCCTCCAAATCAATCACCGGGGGCCGGTCCGAAAGGACGTCTGCGGCCGGCTCCACGGCCTGGAAGGGGACCACTGCCAGAGCCTCGCCGGGACAGGGCACTGACCCGGGTGTTTCACTGGTGGGGAGGGGCTCCGAGCCTGCCACGACGTTTGACCTCCTGGCTGACCTTTCCTTGATGAGCCTCCTCATCTCGCTAGCCGGGTTAGACATATCGGAATCCTCTGCAAAAGTACAGGAGAAAAGAGTTAGTATGATAAGCCAGACAGGAAAACACAGCAGTAAAAAAAGAACAGCCCGGGACGAACCCTCATCTAGGCCCCGGGCGAGACTCAATTCCCTTAAAGCGAATGAGTATATCCGGTCTCCTACGTCATCCGGGGTTAGAAACCCCCCATATTGGAGGAACCCGGACAGGAACATTAGGATCCCTGATCCTACAGGGACGGGAGATGAAGGCCTCATCTCCCCATCAGCCCTAAACGCGGGGTCCGGCGGCTCTAGCCTATCCCTAACTAAGTCCCCGACTTGGGGAGCATAAGTTAAGATCAAAGGGGAGTTACCTCGCCCCGATACACTAGCCCCGGGGGTCCCGGCGTTTGGTAAGGCGTCTTCGAAAAGCTCATCCAGCTCTTCCGAGGCGGCCTCTTCCGCCGGAAGCTGATTCTTCTTACGCTGGGCTGCCGTGGCCCGCGCCGCTCTCACCACCTCGGCGATGTGGTCGAGGGCCAACTGCTCTCGGACCTCGTTGTCCTTCTCGCACGGGATGCCTCGGAAGCTTGGGACGACAATGGTCTGGGTGGCCGCCAGCAACCCTATTAGCCGGAGGTTTTTATCATTGACATAGCCCCCAACGTCCAGCTCCTCCACGGTCAGCTTGGCATAGAACCTCCTCCTTTCCAGGAGAAACTCGGTAAGGGGGGTTTGAATGAAGGGACCTGCGATCCGGAAGATACGATAAGAGGTGGAAGCAAAAGATGAGTAAAAGAGAGGGTCCGGGGGAATACTTACCCACTCCCTGGAAGTCTAGCAGCAGCGTGGGGTTCTTGTCAATAAGGAACCCGGATGTCATGAACCAGTAATGCCTGACATCCGGAGGGTGCTTCCAGGTGCTGGTAGGAGCAGGGTAGCCACTCCGCGGCTGCAGCCTGTAAAATCCGTCCAAGCTCTTGTTTTTAACATTGACTTGCGGCACCAACTTGTAAAAGTACAAGACTTCCGCCGGAGTGGGCTCCGCGATCTCCTTTGCGACACAAAACACCTTCCACCCAGCAAGCAGACGGTACGCTTGCGGCAGCAGTTGGAAAGGTGCGATCCTCACGTATGTCAGGAACCGCACGAAGTAGTCATGAAGTGGGAGCGTAGCTCACGCGCTAATATGTCCGGCGCTCCAAGCCCCGAATCCATCCACGGACGTATGCGCCCGTTCCTCTAGCCTAGCCATGCGATTGTGGAAGAGGCCCGGAGTCGATTCGATGCCCAGCTTCGTCTCTAGGAGCAGCATCATCCAGTAGTTCCGGAACGAGTTGGCCGTTACGTCCATTTCCCACCTGTTGCCTGTGGGCGTCTTGGATCCGGGAGCGACTACAGGGGCCCTATTGACCTCTTCTTCGGAATGGAGTGTAACGCCCGTGGCAATGATTGACGATATGGGAACAGAGAAAGAATGACCAAGCAGTCAATACCTAAACCCAAAAAAGTCAGTCGAGGTACAGGGAGTCTCCTAAGGACTGCTTGGAGTCCCGTCGGACCAGGCCCGGGACCCCGAAAATCCCCGGGTCCCTGATCGGGAGAGAAGGCTACTAGGGTCCACCCCTTGTCCGGGAAGCATCCGAGCACGGTGCCACCCAAACCAGGCAGCCTCCCTAACAAATTCTAAAGCACAGGGCCTAGGTGCATGCATCTAGAGAGCATAAGTTCACAAAGTTGGTAACGGAATTAGAAAAGACTTACTGTGTGGTGTCGACCGCTGAGGCTGGTGGCTGTCCGATCGTAAGGATGGCAGAACTTCGTTCTTGAAGTGGCACAGCCGATGCAGTAATTCGTCGACGGGACAAACCCGAGAAACGCCGTCAGGTTGAGGAACGAAGGTTGAGGCTCTGGGGAACAGGCGGTGGCGCAGAACTAGCAAGCGACGGAGTAGTTCGTCGGCGAGGTCGGACATGCAAAGCTCTAACAAGCGTTTGGGTTTTTTTTCTTAAGCTGGTTCGAATATGGAAAAGTGCCAAATGTTGTTCTCTGGGAGTCTTTGTATCAGCCCCCAAATTCGGGCCCACGATCCAACGGTCGGGTGCCTCTTCATCCGACGATCAAGAATCGCGCAGGGGGCATTTATGAGTCCTTTTGGTCTGGATCCTTGACGTCTAAAATCCGACGGCCCAGGAGTGGCGAATGCTAAAGGACGCCCCATCCTATGGTCCACCTCGTTCCAGGGACATTAATGATGACTCCCCCCCGTGCGGATGTGACGCCTTGTGACATGCGCTGACCCCTAGTCTAGGCCTAGCGGTCTCTGGGAGGCCTAGGCGACTCTTCAAGGCCCTTGCAACAATCACATGGCGACACGTGTGTCGTTTTTCTTAAAGCAGGCCAAGGGTAAACATCCCCGGATCACGGTAAACGATTCGGGCTGAGCAATCTATCACTGCCACGGCCTTTCGGCCAAGCCTCCTAGCTCGGGCAGGAACTGGGGAGACAACTTGGAGAGCGCCGCGAGGGGGATGCAACCCTCCTCCCGGCAAGCCCGGGTGAAGGTTTGGGGGGTAAATGTTATCCCCATTTCCTGGAAGGGCCTTGGGCTTTCGCCCTGGCCCACGGTCAAAGGACCGGATTGGCGTATGGGCCTGGCCCATAGTCCCTTGGTTTGAATATCGCCCAATGGAATTGGTACTGACCAGGGACCCTAGACTGGGCCCGTCTGGAGGGGTCCGGGACGTACCTCCGGGTTCGTCTTCATCTTAAACGGTCCCGGCGATGTCCAGAGCGCCCGGACCGTCGCGGCCTACGCGTCCCTATCCCGGAGCCTGGTATGGTCCGGGCCCGAGGTAAACGGAGCGGGCCAACGGTAAACGGATCTGGATCACCTCCTCCCCAGTTGAAGGGCCAGGCGTCCAGGGTCCTGAAACCGCCTCATTTCGCGTGGGTATTGTCCCCCACTTTTCGCCTGCGGAAAAGGTCGCCTCGGGATTGCCCACTGGAGTGTCAGGACTGCGCAGCCAAGTACCCTGACCGGTCTTGTCTCTTGAATCAGCCTCGTGACTCGAAGTGGTCAGAGCCAAAGCGTTGTTTTGTCGGGCGAAGGCTTGTGTCACAGGTCAACTAATTGGGCCTTAGCTGGTTTGAATTTTGTGTATTGTATACCTTTTTATATTGGGCCTCCCCTAGAAAGACCCCTGGGGCACATTCCTCTGATGGGCCCAGGTCGGATACGGCCCAGACCCGGTGTCCCCCACAGCTTATAAATATAAGCTGTAGAACAACGTAAGAAAGGGGGAAAAGGAGGGAGAAGGCAAAAACTCTGTTCAGATATAATGAGAAAACTCCATTGTAAAAGCTTCTTCTAGCTCTAATATATGGACTCGTGGACTAAGGCTAGTTAACGCCCCAACCACGTAAAAACCTCGTGTCGATCTTCCACTTTCATTATTATTACTAGTAAATATCATTCATTAATACAGTTGCCGAAAATCTCGGTTAACAGGAATGTCTCCCTATTTCACCTTCAATTGATGGTACCCGGATCGCAGATCAATCTTCGAGAATACTGCTACCCCTTGTAGTTGATCAAAAAGGCCATCTACCCTAGGAAAAGGATATTTGTTCTTAATGGTGAACTTGTTGAGTTCTCGGTAATCGATGCACGTCCTCATGCTCCTGACCTTCTTTTCACAAATATGACTGGTGCTCCCCATGGTGAATGGCTAGGTCTTATGAACCCCTTGTCCAACAACTCTTGTAGATGGTTCTTAAGTTCCTTGAATTTCGTAGGTGCCATTCATTAGGGGCGCTTTAGAGATCGGTGATGTTTCTGGTGCAAGCTCGATCACAAACTCAATTTCTCTGTCCGGGGGTAATCCTGGTAATTCTTCGGGAAACACCTCCAGGAACTCACAAAAAATATGCACATTTTCCGATTTTAGTTCTGACTCCTTGGATTTATCCACCACACTAGCTAGGAACGCTGATCAACCGTGTTGCATCATATTCTGTGCTTCCAATGCAGATATTATAGGTGTTCAAAAACTCGCTACTTCTCCACAGTCTTCTTCCGACAATTTATTATCGCCCCATGTTTGGATAACCAATCCATGCCAAGTATGACATCATAATCTGGTATACTCATTTCTATTAGGTCTCCTAGGCACTCCCTGCCCCTTATCGTTACAGGCACTGATGGTAACCACCTAGTTGACAACATCATGTCTCCCGATGGCAACATTGTACTAAAGTTATTCTCAAACAATTTATAGGGCATACTCAGCTTATCAATCACATTCATGGAAACATAAGAGTGAGTCGCTCTGGAATCAATAAGAACTATAATGACCCAACTATTTCTAAGACCTTGGACCATTAAAACTACTAGACATAATTACTACTTTTGGAGAAAACATACAGAAGAAATAATCATAACTTTATTAAAAACTCAAAATATTGTATCAATTACACGATAATATAAAATATGGCATGGGTACCCATTGTTTAAAAGAAAAACATAAACTTTAATTTAATTGTTTAAAAACTAAATGTGGAAAAACATGATTTAAAAGACTAAAAATAAATAACTTCATCCTCGATCGACAAGCAGTCTATTCATTCCATTCATCCTCAATACACAAGCCAAGCTACCAAGAATCCTTCTGCCTTCCATATCATTTTCCTGCATCACACTAAAAAATAAAGGAATGAGCCTAATGCCCAGCAAGGAAAACCTACTAAAAACATACATCATATATCATAAGCATAAAACTACATCATAAACATAAACTATAAAACATATGACTATAAAAACATATATCATATAAGACTACAATGGCCATCATTCTTCTTGGGGCTTGCTATCTAGGGAATCATATGCCCATAAATTTACGAGGCTTGTTATCTAAACAAGTCATATAAATTTTGGGGCTTGTTATCTGAACAAATCATATGCTCAAGGAATATATTCTTGGGGCTTATTATCTGAACAAGTTATATGCTTGTTATCTAAACAAATCATATACCCAAGAACTAAAAACATATCATACATATACATATCATAATATAAACATATTATAACATAAACATAACATATAAGCACATAAAATCTATCCTATTTTCCTTACCAAAAGTCGGGATATTTGAGAACAGGATTAGAAAACTCCTATAAACCAACAGTAGAAAAAGGTGAGAATCTCTAAGAATAAAGATGAATATGAAAACTAAACCATCAAGAAAAAATTTACCAAGAAGGACCTTAAGTTTCAAGAACTTAAATACCTAATCAAGAATCATAACAAGAGTTAGGATCTGAATAAAAGAAACTAAAGGATTATAAAGAACTGAACTTAAGGAATAGGAATACCTTGGTTGATCTTATAGATTGATCTAAACCTCAACACTGAAATCACACTATATCTCACTTCCCAAGTGTTTAGAAAGCTTAGAATGATAAAGCTTTTATCCCAAACTCAAGTGTATCTCTCTATACTGATACTAGCACCTTGGAGGCTCTGATCAAGCACTTGAAGAATGAAGAAAATGGCTGAGCACTAGGTCCTATTTATAGAGTTTGAGGAGTGAAACTATCCTATTAAAAAAATACTTAAATCCTTAAATAAATATGATTATGACAAGTGTCATGCTCTTAATGGTTCTGGAAGGTTCTAGAGTTTCTAGATCTTTCTTTTATTTAAAAAAAATACTTAATTTCATTCTAACTATAATCCAAATTTAAATTTAAATAAAATAGAATCCTAACTTCTGTAGAAAATATCTCTAAATTATCTTATTAATATTTTTATTAAATAATTGAGGAATAATCTAACATAAAAAAAAATATCCCAACCTCTAACTTCCTAAATCTCGTAACTCTAAACTCACATGTATTAAAATCAACATAACTGGAGCTGTAAGATTCCGATTTAGATCATCTTTCTACCATTAGAAAACTAATTCAATTATCTACAACTTTCTCGAAATACTATTTTTTGAAATTCATAATATAACTGGGTCAAAAATAAGTTGGAAGTTACAGTACTCTAAAGTTACGAAAAATCTATTTAATTATCTAAATAACAACTTAATCCACAAATATCTTAACTAACCATAAAATAACAAACTCTAATTCCCTAGGCTAATTTCGAATTTACTAAGCCCAAAATCTTATTGGGCTTTTGGGTTTTATGTAGGCTCGATCCATAACACTTTTTAATAATATCATAATTAATTTATTCTTATGCAATCACCCCTTTTTCCACAAACAAGGCTACTAATATCATAAACCTATACTATACTATAATAATCATAACTACTAAAAAAAAAATAAACCTTATGTTATAATTAATATTCTTAAACTATAGGTTAAACTTATAAAATTCATAACTGTTGCCACGAATTTCCAACTAAGTCCCAACTTGAACCAAAATCCACGGAATCTAACATACTACAAACTAATACAAATTACGTAGCTAGTTAAGTAAATATTCTGGGACTCTACAAGAACTCTACACATCATACCAGATATAGGGAGCTGACATGTGACTACGATGTTGCTATTGGCTGCTTCATTCTGAGTTAAGGAAAAAACTCTTGCTGGCACCAGATTGTTGTTATTATTCTGTCCCGCCTTCCATTGTGGGCAATTCTTCCTCAGATGTCCTGCCTAACCGCACTTAAAACATTTATTGGTGTCGGCCTGGAATTCTCCCAGGTGTCTTTTCAAGCATTAGGACAGATGGGGTGCTCTACTCGGTTGCCTTGATGATTCCCACGGTTCCAGTCATTGAAGTGATTATTGCGGTTGTTGTGATTCTGAGTGTTATGGCTGTTGTTATTCGTGGCTGGAGGTCTTGGTCTCTTATCAGTGCCATTGTTCTGCCCTTCATTAGCTTTCCTTTTGTTACCCTCATTGAAGCCCTTGTTTTGTTAGTTCTCCCTTCTAGCAACATTATCCTTCCATATCCGATCTTCCAAATATTCAGCTTCAAGTGCTCTATCAAGTACTTCTGCGTAACTGACCACTTCTGCATTGGTCATCATAACATCCCTAGCGATCATCGGATTGAGTCCCCTTACAAACCTTTGGATTCGCAGAGTTTCAGTTGGCACAACTTCAGGAGTAAATTTTGCCAACCTATCGAACTTTTGTGCATAATCAGTGACAGATAGTTTTCATTGTACTAGAGTTTCAAACTCATTTACCTTGGTTGGTAGCACGGTCGCACTGTAATACTTCTTGTTAAAAGCATGGACAAATTATGCCCAAGTCATGGTATTCAAGTCACGGGTCTGTTTAATTACATCCCACCATATCTGTGCATCCATCTTGAGTAAATAAACTGCACAGGAGACTCTCTGGCGATCATTCAACTCCATATGATTGAAAATGGCCTCGACCAATCTTAACTAATCCGCTACCACTATTGGATCAACTTTCCCTTCAAAGGTTGGTGGGGCTTGTTTTCTGAAACGTTCATACACTGGCTCAAACCCATAAGTTACAGGCAGTGGTGCAGGTGGTGGGGTTGGCGGCTGAGGCTACGCTACTGGCACTTAAGGCACTTGGGACGTTTGGGGCATTTGCGGTGCTTGCCTAGCATGTTCCAATTCCTCATCTCTCAGCCTCAATTGTTCTCTCAACCTTACTACCCCTACAGCTAGGTCCACAGATGGTGTTGCTGGAGCTGCAGGTTGAACTGATGGCATTTCTATGTCAGGGGTTGTTGTGGTTTTAGACCTTGTGGAGACACCCTTTCCTCAGCCTCCTCCTTTTCCCATGCCTCTTCTTCCTCTAGTCGACATTATGAGATTCTAAGGCAAACAAAGGAAAATCATAAGGAAGGAACATCGCATAATGGTTTGATAGGTATTTGCAAAATCATACATTCAAACCACGTCATTTAGAGTTTGCAAAAATATTAAACCATAGCATTCAAAGTGTTCAAATTATTCCAAAAATTTAAACAATCCCATAAAGTGTTTAATGACCGAAACATAAATCCTTTAAGGTCTAAAATATTCCATCTTAATTATTTGGGTCTCATGGAACGATTTACGCGACGGACTCTAGTCCTCAACCGTGGACTCGTCCCCTGAGCTGTAATCAAAGACGTCTTCTGGGATGTGAAAGTAACCGGGAGTGCTCGCCATTATCCTCATCCTAGCGATCACGTGTGGTATAGCTCGAGTTACTTCCTCAATTTCGAAGGCTCCTTCCACATCCTGTACAGTCTCCAAATGCTCTTCTATATGTCCGTCATCCGTCTTCACCAACACCAGCTCCAAACGACTAAAATTGTAGTTGTCTATAAGATCGTAGATTACGTATTCCATGGTACTAAACTCTAGGTCATCTTGAATGATGTCGTGCCATGCTCTGTCCAACTGGAGAAGAGCCTCAGAGTACATTGACAGTGCTTCCCTCAACACCCAATATTGCTCCCTGGGCCAAAGCAAAGCTCCTCTTTTGTTCATGATCCCTTGAATACGATCACAAACCACTATTGTCATTTTTAACACCGCAATCTTCCAATCGTAGGATTCCTCCTCAAGCTGGACCTTGGGTATTGCGCGAATTTCCTTGTGTAGTTGTTTCTTAGTAGTTTTCAAAACGGGAGGCATCTTACTATACTACAGTTACAAAACTATAAAATTAAATAAAACAGAAACAAGTAATAGCGCATAAGACAAAAACTTATGACGCGGTGAGGTGAGATTTTCCCATCTTTAGCGTGTATGGGGAGGGTCCTTAGAAACATGGACGACTAACTCTGATACCATTTGTAAAACGCCCTAGTCTAATACTTTGTAAATTATTTGCATGCACGTAAGTTACAAAAGAAAAGCCACTTATTATAAAAAGTCCTAGTGGGGCCTTGCTAAAACAAGCAAGTTGGGCCCAATAGTTTAAAAGAAAAATAATAGTTTTCATGCAATGTTTCTAAAAATAACTAAAATTCAAGTCCCACTGATAAGTTCTAAAAAATTAAAATAACATAACATTATTCTTTAGAAATTGGCATTTAAACTGAACGTTTCTCGTCCATAGGATGCCCCATGCCATACACACTGTAATGACCCAAATTTCTTAATAAGGTTTAGGACCTTGATTAAAAGGCCGGGAGGGCCATAATTGATTTATTACGCCATTAAATTATTATATGCATGTTTATGTAAATTATATTATTATATGATGATAAATGCATGCATTTGGGTCCACTTTTAATTATAAGAGCATTTTGGTAATTTGGCCTGTTAAGGGCGTAATTGTGTATTTTCATGCATGTTGGTGAATTATGAATAAGACCACATCATAATGTGGATTTGTTTGAGCCATTTGGCATGAGACGCTCTTTGTGACAGTCAGAATCCCGTGATCCGTGGGGGGGGGGGGGGGGGAAGACCAGGTAAGAAGCTGTGCAATCCCACACCGCCTGGGGATGGTCAAGTGTGATGATTATAAGACTGTGTAGGTATGGGACTACACAGTTGAAGAGGGCTTAAATGGATTGATGGGTACTACCTATATCAATAACATGCATCTTCTTTTCGGTAGCCCATCACTTGAGAACTCCAAAGTTAAGCGTGCTTGACTTGGAGTAATCTCAAGATGGGTGACCTCCTGGGAAGTTTTCCCAGGAAGCGTGCGAGTGAGGACAAAGCACGCTGGAAAGACTCGTGTTGGTTTGTAAGGCCAGTCGTCATTCTAGAAAGCAGCCATAGTGGCGTGGGGCGTTACAATCTTTAAAGACAAGTTATCAGTCTGGTCATAACGGCGTTAATTTTGGGGCTCAGGGTGAGTCTCGGGGTAATTTGATGATTAGAACATTACCGAGAATAAAATGGTGATTGGATATGATTTATTAGCATTTGATAATATTGGGAATAATGGGAATTGGAGGGTGTTAATTATGATTAACGTAATAGGCAGGAAAGGACGATTTTACCCTTGGTGGCAATTAAGGGTTTTAAATAGGCTTGGGGGCATTTTAGTCTTTTCACCTAAGGATAGATATAAACCTTTGAGAAGGTTGTGGAAAGCTAAGAAAAATATAGCATCACCTTCTCTTCCCCCGTTCATCATTTTCTTCTTCATTTCTCTTTGAATTTTAAAGCTCTTTTTGAGGAACCAAGCTAGGGAACCAAGCTTTGATGGTCTAGGGTTACGTTATACCATTGAAGAGGGTGTGATTCTGAGATTGAGGTGAGTTTCTATCCATTTAAACTTTGGTTCTTGCTCTGTTTTCTTATTGAGTTTCAGTTGAGATTTTTGGTTTGAAAGTTGAGAATTCAATGGGGTTTTTGGCAAAGTTTGGTTAGTTTATGATGCCTAGGACTTGTGTATATGGTTTTTGGGTTCATTTGGGAGTTTAAATGAGGTTTGGAAGCTTGTTTTGAAGGTTGGAAATGGAGGAGTCGAAGGAGGGAAAAACCAGGGTTGAAAACCCTGGTTGTAGTGCTATAGCGCCCAGCTATGGGCCCTACAGCGCTAGCCAGGGGAATTCTACCCTGCTTGTAGCGTTGGGGCGCTAGGGAGATAGCATTGTAGCATTACCCTGCCTTTCTAGATTCCTGTTTTGGGCACTTTTTAGGGTTTTTGGCTCGAGGTTTCAATTCCTAAGGCTCGAGATCGAATCTACTCACCGTTTGGGTACGATTCAGGGTTCCGGGAGTGAGGTTTAGGTCAATAACCTTTTATTGTTGATTTCATTAATTGGAATCCATATTTGGTTACGACTAGGTGACCGTTAAGGAATCAAAGGATCGATTGTTCTCAAGGGTCATTCATTTGTTATTTCTCGCTCAAACTAGAGGTAAGAAAACTGCACCCAGTATGTGATGCATGTGATGCATGAGAAACATGTGATTAGGGCATGACATGAATATTGATTATGAGAGTGATCAGAGCTTGAGTCTCTATATTTGTGCATGATCATAATTATGCTAGTGATTGTTAAGTAAGCATGCAGAATGCCCTACATTTGGATATTTGACAGATCATATATGTCTGGTTGCATTGCTTACTTGTGTATGGCAATGACCCATGAGTCAGAAATCGGAAATGGTGTCAGTATTAACTGTGAAGCTGTGACTCATTAGTCAAGTTCGTCAGTAGTACTGATCACTGGTCATATGGTATTGGCTTAAGATTCAAGAACGGTTTTTGCGTGTTTAACGTAAGCCGAAAAGATTAGATCTAATCGACATCAGCATTGAATGACTCAACAAGAGCATTAATGCCGGACCGACCTCAAGTTCGATGAAAACTATAAGTGCTTCTCTAGTCTAATGGCTAGTCATTTAGTGCCAAGGCCAAAAGGCCCAGGTGACTGCATTGTCACGTGGCTATGGGCTTCAAGCCTCAGCATGGTTATCAGAACCTCAAAGTGTTAAATCACTCATCTGATTAGGGCTATACGCTCCAGCATGGTTATCAGAATCTCAAAGTGTTAAATCACTCATCTGATTAAGGCTATACACTCCAGCATGGTTATCAGAACCTCAAAGTGTTAAATCACTCATCTGATTAGGGCTATACGCTCCATCATGGTTATCAGAACCTCAAAGTGTTAAATCACTCATCTGCTCATGGGTGCAATGTGGTGCAGGTAAAGGCAAAAGAAAGTTGGACCATCCATGAGTTAGAGAGCTTAGGTGACAATGTGTACATATGCGGCTGCTCGACCGCCACAGTCGAGGGTTTAAAGAGGAACTAGGGTTAAACCCTATTTTTCTGCTTAGGTCGGCTGGTTGTAAATATTTTGTTGTAATTAACCTTTAAATTATATTTTTGGGATCTCAATGTATATAGTAAACATTTTAGTGAAACGTTGTATCTTAACCAAAAATTTTAACCCTAAACTGCTAATCATAATTAGTTACACAATTATGTCCAAATGACTCGATTAGCGAGTTTAGCACTGTTTAAAATGCACACAGTAACGGTCCCTAGGTAGTAGGGCGTTACAACTTGATATCAGAGCGAGCCAAGGTTAAGGGTTCTTGAAGACAAGTTGGGCATGTACACTCGTCATCAAAGATAGGTGCAATAAGGGAATGGTAACTATTTCTGTAGTTATGTACTTAACTGTAACACCCCGGTTACCCCAGGACAGTTACGGTGAACGATGAACCGTGAATTTAACTCGCTACCCGAGTTCTTTGGTTAAAAACGTGCTTCTATATGTTATTAACAGGTTAAGGTGAAAAATCAATCAAAAGGGAAGGATATATTTTATTTAAAACATAAAACTGTTCATGTGCCCATAAAAACGTTTACAAGTTATTTACAACTCAAAATGGTCATTACAGTTTAAATTTACAACCCGCCAACCTAAGCGGCAAAAATAGGGTAAACCCCCTAGTTCCTCTGAGAACTCCTTGGCCGTGGTGGTCAAGCGGCCGCATATGTACACAGCACCACCTAAGCTTTCCACTCAAGGCTGGGTGAGCTTTTCTTTCCCTTTACCTGCACCACATAGCACCCATGAGCCAAAGCCCAGCAAGAAAACACAATAACGCATGAATATAATATCAACAATGATCATAATAATCATTCAGGACTTTTAGTCCAAAATAAAGGAGTGACAATTGGAAAAGTCACTAAAGTGGGTTCCGTTCTCATTAGCCATGTGACGATAGGGTCACCTGGGCTTTAAAAATAAGTGATCCTTTCACTAGCTTATCAAGATAGGTGCTCGATGAACTAGTCACCAAAATAACCTACCGCATGACCATAGAGTCACAACCATGGGATTCCGCTCCCTAGCCACGTGACAAGCAGTCACCTAGGCCTGAGGCCCTGGCTCTGAGTAACTAGTCCTAGACTAGTCAAGCGCTTATAATTTTCATCGACCTTAGGGTTGGTCCAGCATTAATGCTCCTAGAGTCATTAAATGTTGATATCGATTAGATCTAATCTTTTATCGGCTCTGCGTTCTCAACGCTTATGTCGTTCCTGACTCTTAGGTCAGTAATATGCGACCAGTGCCAATTCCAAATAGTCAGTGCCATACACAGATAAGCAAGATTTGCTAATCATTTAATATGAAATCAATGTCCACATTTAATAACCAACATGCCTCAACAACAACCATGCATGTCATATACTCAGGGTGTAGTTTTCTTACCTCTGGTTTGAGCGAGAATGAATAAAGGAACGACCCTTGAGAATGATCTGACTTTAAGTCCTTTAGCGGTCACCTAGTCATAACCAAATATAACCTCCATTAATTAAAATCAACAATGAAAGGGTCTTGACCTAACCCCACTCTCGGGACCCCAAAACGTACCCACACGGTGAGTAGATTTAATCCCGGGCCTTAAGGATTGAAACCCCGAGCCAAAAACCCTGAAAAACACTCAAAACGGGATTTTTTAGGAACATAGTTGTACTACAGCGCTACTCACTAGTGCCCCAGCGCTAATCTCAGTACCAAAAACCACCCAAGCCTCCCCTGGGTAGCGCTGTAGCGCCCCCTTGTGGGCACTGTAACACTACACCCAGCCAGATTTGCCCCTGAATCTTCCTCCTTCAACTCATTCATTCCCAACCTGATTCCAATGCTTCCAAACCTCAAATTAAATGCCAAATGAACCCTAAAACCATCACCACAAGCCCTAAGCATCACAACCACAAGAACCCTAGCCAAAAACTCCCAACAAAACCAATTAACCAACCTAGAAATCTCAACTGAATTCCATAACTAAAATAGAACAAACCAGAGATTTAGTGGCTAGAAACTTACCTCAAGCTTAGCTTATGATGCTCTTCAATGGTGGAACACACTCCCAAGCTCTCAAGACTTATTTCCCAAGCTTGATTCCTCAACTTAAGCTCAAAAATCCAAGAAGAAAAAGAGAGAAAATAGGTACGGGAGAAGGTGCTTTCTATGCTCTGTTTTCTTCAGGTTTCTACAGCCTTCATGGCTTAATACTATCCTAGGGGTGAAAAGACCAAAATACCCCTAAGTCAAATAAAGGTTTCTAAAGGCTCCCAAGGGCAAAATCAAC